>NC_069380.1:123432812-123755000 GCF_027475565.1 Acinonyx jubatus
AAATAAAAAGGTCTATAATTTTAGCATTTCTTGGGATGAATCAACCTGTCACTAAATTCAAATTGCATAGTGAATTAAATGTTTTCCTGATGTAAATGTTCAAAATTTAGACCACATTTATTATTTCAGAGATGTACTGATAAATCCCACAATTAATACTTGATGAGTATAATTTAGTACCTGTAAGCCTATAGCTCAGAATATGTCTATTTTAAAAAGTTACACTTTCTGGTACTTATTTGTGTCTTTTATTGTCCTTATTTGAGCTTTTTCTTTTTAATAGTCAGAAAACTAACATATTTCAAGATAAAGTTCTCATGCTGCTTTACTTCTCCCAGCTCCCAAACCCCCCCCCCCCAAAATCAGAGAAAAGCAGTGAAGTGATCCAGAAACAATAGAATAACTCAATTATGGTCACAATTAACCTCTCTGCAAAAAAAAAAAAAAAAAAAAAAAAAGGTATATCTGCTCAAGTGAAAATACATGTGACTTTATGCCACAGAGAAAAATAAACCCAACTTGCTAAGACATGCTTCTATTCTTCAACTGCCCTACTTACCATTCTGCAAATGAGGCAAAAAGGGTATATAGAGTCTGAGCTTCTACCTTATGGACACATCTTGGTCTTCATTGAGGCCATTAATATATTAAAAACACTGATGAAAGGCTATTTGTTGGGTAGAGTCATTTTTCCCTTGACATTTATTATCAGTAGAAAAGTTTTCTGTTTTAATACCCACATTCTGGCATATAATTACTGTAATAAAGTCTACTTCTTCACTCTGGGTGACTGCTGCCAGTATTATGAAATCATGGCAATGGTTGTAAAAATAAGGGAGGTCACAACCTTTCCACACACACACACACCCACTCTGCAGCTGATATTAAATAGCTTTGGTGGGAAAATGCAGACCTTTAAACTTTTTCTACCAAACTCAATGCATTCTGTATTTAACTTCTTCTTTAAAACAGTTTGTGTTGTAAGAATTCAAAAACTGCATATGGCCATGGGAATAAAAAAGGAGCTTATACTTAATTAGCTACTAAGTCCAACTTGGACGAAGCACAATAACAACCATTTCTTTGTGCTAACTATTTTTAATGATATGCATTACATGCATTGGCCTGTCTACTGCCCAGACTGCTCCAGCATCAATCCTGCTTTACTGTTATGCTTTTTGGCAAAGGACAACATGGGGAAAGTCTCCATTTTGATATTTTGTCATTTTGATTGGAATAATAATTCTTAACAGCATGAATTCCCTCTAAACCTTAAACCACCACCACAGTTTCATGACAACAAGACAAGTGACATCCAAGTATACCAGATACTGTACAAATATTCTCCTTATACCTCCAGCAATACTCAATAGTTTGATTCATCCTCTCTCACTTTAAACTGAATATTTTCATCCAATTGCTTTCAGCTATTTTTTAAACATAACTATTGGATATAATTTTTCTACTTCTAGCCAAGATTCAAGTCAAGCTAATTCAGAATCATAATGAGGATAGATAGGCCCAAGAGGGAGTGTGCATTTTTAAAAATTTTTTCTAGCTCTTCATGGAATAGGAATTTCCTTAGGGAGGGTCTAAGGAAATACCTACTTTAAAAGTAGAATCTTGGGTTTCCTAATGAAAGTAATCCTAAGTAGAGATGCTATTTGGGGGTTGGAAGGTCAAGATCTCTTTTTGCCCTTGAAATGGAAAATTACTGGAACCCATTATCTTCCAAAGCAACATAGAGAAGAGAGAAGCTAACAGAATGTTGGAGAACAGGTGTGTTACACCCACCAAAAAGCACCAAGAGAGCATACAAAGCAAGTCAACACCAGGAATACCACCTCTGTTTCAAACAGAGCAGCTCTGTCCTCTACTTTATTTCCTGGTATCAGGTTTTGTTTATGGAGGAAAAGAATTACTATAACTACAGTGGACAACAGTTTGAGGTGTGCATGCACTGCAACCAGAAATTCTGCTCCTAGATATGTATCCTGGAGTAATTTGTACATATGTGTCCAAGATTGATTGTATATGAATCACAGCACTGTTGTCCATAACGGTTCCAAACCAGAAGCAACCCAATGCCCATCCTTAATACAATGGACCTATACATTGTGGTGAATTCATACAATGGGAAACTGTATCACAGTAGAAATTAATAAACCAGAGGTTTGTGTCACAACATAGATGAATATTGAAACATAATATCTTATGTAAAAAGAAAGACACAAAATAAAGCAGAATTATTCTATTTATATAAACCTAAAAATAGGCAACATTAAACTATATTATTTAGAATGCACATATAGGCAATAAATCTAGGAAGGAAAGCAAGTATATGATTTTCACAAAAGCCTGAAGAATGTTTCCTTTGCGGGGTGAGAGAAGGTTGTAATGAATAATCAAGATGGAAACTAGACAAAACTTCTGGGGTACTGTTAATGTTCTGTTTTTCCAACCTTTAAACTAATATTTTACATTTTATTTAAAAATTACAAACATGGAACAGAATAGAGAACCCAGAAATGGACCTACAAACATATGGCCAACTAACCTTTGACAAAGCAGGAAAGAATATCCAAAGGAATAGACAGTCTCTTCAGCAAGTGGTGCTGGGAAAACTGGACAGCGACATGCAGAAGAATGAACCTGGACCACTTTCTTACACCTTAGACAAAAACAAACTCAAAATGGATGAAAGACCTCAATGTAAGACAGGAAGCCATCAAAATCCTCAAGGAGAAAGCAGGCAAAAAACTTTTTGATCTTGGCTGCAGCAACTTCTTACTCAACACATCTCTGGAGGCAAGGGAAACAAAAGCAAAAATGAACTATTGGGACCTCATCAAAATAAAAATCTGCTCAGCGAAGGAAAAAATTGGCAAAACTAAAAGGCAACCGACAGAACGGGAGAAGATATTTGCAAATGACATATCAGATAAAGGGTTAGTATCCAAAATCTATAAAGAACTCATCAAACTCAACACCCAAAAAACAAATAATCCACTGAAGAAATGGGCAAAAGACATGAATAGACACTTCTCCAAAGAAGACATCCAGATGACCAACTGACACATGAAAAAATGCTCCACATCATTCATCACCAGGAAAATACAAATCTAAACCACCATGAGATACCATCTTACACCTGTCAGAATGGCTAACATTAACAACTCAGGCAACAGATGTTGATGAGGATGCGGAGAAAGAGGATCTCTTTTGCATTGCTGGTGGGAAGGCAAGCTGGTGCAGCCACTCTGGAAAACAGTATGGAGGTTCCTCCAAAAACTAAAACTAGAACTACCCTACAACCCACCAATTGCACTACTAGGCATTTATCCACGGGATACAGGTGTGCTGTTTCGAAGGGACACATGCATCCCCAGGTTTATAGCAGCACTATTGGTCCTGGAGGAAGATGGCAGCGTAGGAGGACTCTGGGCTCACCGCGTCCTGCTGATCACTTAGATTCCACCTACACCTGCCTAAATAACCCAGAAAACTGCCAGAAGACTAGCAGAACAGATTCTCTGGAGCCAAGCGCAGATGAGAGGCCCATGGAAGAGGGTAGGAAGGGCGGAGAGGCGGTGCACGCTACACAGACTGGCGGGAGGGAGCCGGGGCAGAGGGGCAGCCCACCGGCCAAGCAGAGCCCCGGAGTCTGGCTTGCAAAAGCGGAGGGGCCAGACGGAGTGTGTTCTGACAGCAAGCGGGACTTAACATCTGGAAGGTTATAAGTACAGCTCTGCTCGGAGAGCGGGAGGGCTGGAGGGACAACAGGAGGGAGAGTTGTTGAGCCCCGGACAACAGAGTTCAGCTTGGCAGGGAACAAAGGCGCTCGCCAGTGCCATCTCCCTTGCTCATCCTCCAGCTAAAATCCCAAAGGGAACCAGTTCCTGCCAGGGAACTTGCTTGCACCACGCAAACACCCAACACTGTGCTTCTGCGGATCCATCCCTCCGGCGGCGGGTCTGACTCCCTCCTGGTACCACAGGGCCCCTCCCGAAGCAGATCACCGAAGGATTAGCAAGCTGAGCCTGCCCATGCTGCCCCTGTGCACCTGGCTGATCCACCCCAGCTAATATGCCAGATCCCCAGGACCACAAGCCTGGCAGTGTGCAAGTAGCTCAGATGGGCCACACCACCCCACAGTGAATCCTGCCCCTAGGAGAGGGGAAGAGAGGGTACACACCAGTCTGCTGTGGCCCCAGCGGTGGGCTGGGGGCAGACATCAGGTCTGACTGCGGCCCCACCCACCAACGCAAGTTATTTAAGACAGCACAGGGAAAGTGCCCTGCAGTTCTATACAAAATTATGAAATGGAAGAATTCCCCTCAAAAGAATCTCCAGGAAATAACAACAGCTAACTAACAGATCAAAAAGGATTTAAACAATATAACAGAAAGTGAATTTAGAATAATAGTCATAAAATTAATTGCTGGGCTTGAAAACAGTATAGAGGACAGCAGAGAATCTATTCCTACAGAGATCAAGGGACTAAGGAACAGTCAGGAGGAGCTAAAAAAATGCTATAAATGAACTGCAAAATAAAATGGAGATGACTGCGGCTCGGATTGAAGAGGCAGAGGAGAGAATAGGTGAACTAGAAGATAAAATTATGGAAAAAGAGGAAGCTGAGAAAAAGAGAGATAAAAAAATCCAGAAGTATGAGGGGAAAATTAGAGAACTAAGTGATGCACTAAAGAGAAATAATCTACGCATAATTGGTATTCCAGAGGAGGAAGAGAGAGGGAAAGGTGCTGAAGGTGTACTTGAAGAAATCATAGCTGAGAACTTCCCTGATCTGGGGAAGGAAAAAGGCATTGAAATCCAAGAGGCACAGAGAACTCCCTTCAGACGTAACTTGAATCAACCTTCTGCACGACATATCATAGTGAAACTGGCAAAATACAAGGATAAAGAGAAAATTCTGAAAGCAGCAAGGGGTAAATGTGCCCTCACATATAAAGGGAGACCTATAAGACTCGTGACCGATCTCTCTACTGAAACTCGGCAGGCCAGAAAGGAATGGCAGGAGATCTTCAATGTGAGGAACAGAAAAAATATGCAGCCAACATTCCTTTATCCAGCAAGTCTGTCATTTAGGATAGAAGGAGAGATAAAGATCTTCCCAAACAAACAAAAACTGAAGGAATTCGTCACCACTAAACCAGCCCTACAAGAGATCCTAAGGGGGATCCTGTGAGACAAAGTACCAGAGACATCACTACAAGCATAAAACCTACAGACATAACAATGACTCTAAACCCATATCTTTCTATAATAACACTGAACGTAAATGGACTAAATGTGCCAACCAAAAAATAGGGTATCAAAATGGATAAAAAAACAAGACCCATCTATTTGCTGTCTACAAGAGACTCATGTTAGACCAGAGGACACCTTCAGATTGAGAGTGAGGGGATGGAGAACTATTTATCATGCCACTGGAAGTCAAAAGAAAGCTGGAGTAGCCATACTTCTATCAGACAAACTAGACTTTAAATTAAAGGCTGTAACAAGAGATGAAGAAGGGCATTATAGAATAATTACAGGGTCTATCCATCAAGAAGAACTAACAATTATAAATGTCTATGTGCCGAATACGGGAGCCCCCAAATATATAAAACAATTACTCACAAACACAAGCAACCTTATTGACAAGAATGTGGTAATTGCTGGTAATTGCAGGGGACTTGAACACTCCACTTACAGAAATGGATAGATCATCTAGACACACAGTCAATAGAGAAGCAAGGTCCCTGAATGATACATTGGATCAGATGGACCTGACAGATATATTTAGAACTCTGCATCCCAAAGCAACAGAATATACTTTCTTCTCGAGGGCACATGGAACATTCTCCAAGATAGATCACATACTGGGTCACAAAACAGCCCTTCATAAGTATACAAGAATTGAGATCATACCATGCATACTTTCGGACCACAATGCTATGAAGCTTGAAATCAACCACAGGAAAAAGTCTGGAAAACCTCCAAAAGCATGGAGGTTAAAGAACACCCTACTAAAGAATGAATGGATCAACCAGGTAATTAGAGCAGAAATTTAAAAATATATGGAAACAAACGAAAAGGAAAATACAATCCAAACGCTTTGGGATGCAGCGAAGGCAGTCCTGAGAGGAAAATACATTGCAATCCAGGCCTATCTCAAGAAACAAGAAAAATCCCAAATACAAAATCTAACAGCACACCTAAAGGAAATAGAAGCAGAACAGCAAAGACAGCCTAAACCCAGCAGAAGAAGAGAAATAATAAAGATCAGAGCAGAAATAAATGATATAGAATCTAAAAAAACTGTAGAGCAGATCAATGAAACCAAGAGTTGGTTTTTTGAAAAAATAAACAAAATTGATAAACCTCTAGCCAGGCTTCTCAAAAAGAAAAGGGAGATGACCCAAATAGATAAAATCATGAATGAAAATGGAATTATTACAACCAATCCCTCAGAGATACAAGCAATTATCAGGGAATACTGTGAAAAATTATATGCCAACAAACTGGACAACCTGGAACCAATGGACAAATTCCTAAACACCCACACACTTCCAAAACTCAATCAGGAGGAAATAGAAAGCTTGAACAGACCCATAACCAGTGAAGAAATTGAATCAGTTATTAAAAATCTCCCAACAAATAAGAGTCCAGGACCAGATGGCTTCCCAGGGGAGTTCTACCAGACGTTTAAAGCAGAGATAATACCTATCCTTCTCAAGCTATTCCAAGAAATAGAAAGGGAAGGAAAACTTCCAGACTCATTCTATGAAGCCAGTATTATTTTGATTCCTAAACCAGACAGAGACCCAGTAAAAAAAGAGAACTACAGGCCAATATCCCTGATGAATATGGATGCAAAAATTCTCAATAAGATACAAGCAAATCAAATTCAACAGCATATAAAAAGAATTATTCACCATGATCAAGTGGGATTCATTCCTGGGATGCAGGGCTGGTTCAACATTAGCAAATCAATCAATGTGATACATCACATTAATAAAAGAAAAGATAAGAACCATATGATCCTGTCCATCGATGCAGAAAAGGCATCTGACAAAATTCAGCAACCTTTCTTAATAAAAACCCTCGAGAAAGTCGGGATAGAAGGAACATACTTAAAGATCATAAAAGCCATTTATGAAAAGCCCACAGCTAACATCATCCTCAATGGGGAAAAACTGAGAGCTATTTCCCTGAGATCAGGAACACGACAGGGATGTCACTTTCACCACTGTTGTTTAACATAGTGCTGGAAGTTCTAGCATCAGCAATCAGACAACAAAAGGAAATCAAAGGCATCAAAATTGGCAAAGATGAAGTTAAGCTTTCACTTTTTGCAGATGACATGATATTATACATGGAAAACCCGACAGACTCCACCAAAAGTCTGCTAGAACTGATACATGAATTCAGCAAAGTCACAGGATACAAAATCAGTGTACAGAAAACAGTTGCATTCTTATACACTAATAATGAAGCAACAGAAAGACAAATAAAGAAACTGATCCCATTCACAATTGCAGCAAGAAGCATAAAATACCTAGGAATAAACCTAACCAAAGATGTACAAGATCTGTATGCTGAAAACTATAGAAAGCTTATGAAGGAAATTGAAGAAGATATAAAGAAATGGAAAAACATTCCATGCTCATGGATTGGAAGAATAAATATTGTCAAAATGTCAATAGTACCCAAAGCTATCTACACATTCAATGCAATCCCAATCAAAATTGCACCAGCATTCTTCTCGAAACGAGAACAAGCAATCCTAAAACTCTTACGGAACCACAAAAGGCCCCGAATAGCCAAAGTAGTTTTGAAGAAGAAGACCAAAGCAGGAGGCATCACAATCCCAGACTTTTGCCTCTACTACAAAGCTGTCATCATCAAGACAGCATGGTATTGGCACAAAAACAGACACATAGACCAATGGAATAGAATATGTATGGCCAATGGAATACGTATGGCCAACTAAATCTTTGACAAAGCAGGAAAGAACATCCAATGGAAAAAAGACAGTCTCTTTAACAAATGGTGCTGGGAGAACTGGAAAGCAACATGCAGAAGATTGAAACTAGACCAGTTTCTCACACCATTCACAAAAACAAACTCAAAATGGATAAAGGACCTGAATGTGAGACAGGAAACCATCAAAACCCTAGAGGAGAAAGCAGGAAAAGACCTCTCTGACCTCAGTCGTAGCAATCTCTTACTTGACACATCCCCAAAGGCAAGGGAATTAAAAGCAAAAATGAACTATTGGGACCTCATGAAGATAAAAAGCTTCTGCACAGCGAAGGAAACAATCAACAAAACTAAAAGGCAACCAACGGAATGGAAAACGATATTTGCAAATGACATATCAGACAAAGGGCTAGTATCCAAAATCTATAAAGAGCTCAACAAACTCCACACCCGAAAAACAATCCAGTGAAGAAATGGGCAGAAAACATGAATAGACACTTCTCGCAAGAAGACATCCAGATGGCCAACAGGCACATGAAATGATGCTCAATGTCGCTCCTCATCAGGGAAATACAAATCAAAACTACACTCAGATATCACCTCACACCAGTCAGAGTGGCCAAAATGAACAAATCAGGAGACTATACATGCTGGAGAGGATGTGGAGAAACGGGAACCCTCTTGCACTGTTGGTGGGAATGCAAATTGGTGCAGCCACTCTGGAAAACAGGGTGGAGGTTCCTCAAAAAATTAAAAATAGACCTACCCTATGACCCAGCAATAGCACTGCTAGGAATTTACCCAAGGGATACAGGAGCACTGATGCATAGGGGCACTTGTACCCCAATGTTTATAGCAGCACTCTCAACAATAGCCAAGTTATGGAAAGAGCCTAAATGCCCATCAACTGATGAATGGATAAAGAAATTCTGGTTTATATACACAATGGAGTACTACGTGGCAATGAGAAAAATGAAATATGGCCCTTTGTAGCAACGTGGATGCAACTGGAGAGTGTTATGCTAAGTGAAATAAGTCATACAGAGAAAGACAGATACCATATGTTTTCACTCTTATGTGGATCCTGAGAAACTTAACAGAAACCCATGGGGGAGGGGAAGAAAAAAAAAAAAAAAGAGGTTAGAGTGGGAGAGAGCCAGAGCATAAGAGACTCTTAAAAATTGAGAACAAACTGAGGGTTGATGGGGAGTGTGAGGGAGGGGTGGGTGGGTGATGGGTATTGAGGAGGGCACCTTTTGGTATGAGCACTCGGTGTTGTCTGGAAACCAATTTGACAATAAATTTCATATATTGAAAAAAAAACAAGAAATAAAAAATAGCAGCACTATCAACAATAGCTAAAGTATGGAAAGAATCCAAATGTCCATCAGATGAACGGATAAAGAAGATGTGGCATATATATACAATTCAGTATTACTTGGCAATCAAAAAGAATGAAATCTTGCCATTTGCAACTACGTGGATGGAATGCAGGGTATTATGCTAAGTGAAATTAATCAGTCAGAGAAAGACAAAAATCATATGACTTCACTCATATGAGGACTTTATGAGACAAAACAGATGAACATAAGAGAAGGGAAACAAAAATAATACAAAAACCGGGAGGGGGCAAAACAGAAGAGACACATAAATATGGAGAACAAACTGAAGGTTACTGGAGGGGTTGTGGGAGGGGGGATGGGCTAAATGGGTAAGGGGCACTAAGGAATCTACTCCTGAAATCATTGTTGCACTATATGCTAACTAATTTGGATGTAATTTTTAAAAATAAAAAATTTTTAAAAATTGCAAACAAAAAAAATTCCTAAAAAAAGAAAAGTTTGAAAACTCACTGCTTCAATTCAATTTCTTCAGGGTAAAGGCAAGGAACTGGAGGGCAGGGAGACTACATCAATTGCCCATTTCTCCTATCACCCTAATGTGCAGTTTCTGGGTCTGGGGTTATCACAGAGCTTCTTCTAAGGGGTCTAAGTCTAGAGTCTCAGAATGCCTGTCATTGTCCCCACAAGGCTCTTCAGTCCAACTTGCAAACTGACCCATTCCTCTCCCTCCTTCACCCACCCACCATCCCCACCCACAGGCCAGCCCCCAGTATGTCTCCCTGCGGGTTCGCAGCCAAGGTCCTCCTTTGAGGACCCTTGGACAGATGCACATACTGCACATGCACACTTGCACCCTGTACCCTCTCTTGATCACATGTCTATCTGGCTTGCCAATCCTAGGTAAACAATAACTAATATTTAATCTATATCCTAAAACCTACTACGTTTTGCATTTTACAGATGTTAAAAACCAAAATTAAGTTTATTAACTGCAAATATTAAATCCAATGCTCTACAGACACTTTTCAACCATCCTTCCAATAAAAAGTAGAGGTAGCAGTGTGAATTATAGACTTGTCACTCATGAGGGGACAGGGTGTCTCTTCCTGAACTACTACTACTCTTTGAGCTGCACAGAATATATTGCTTTTATAATGGAGTTTTTAAAAAATATCTTTACTATCCCCTTCCTTTAAAAACAAAATCAGGAACACCTGGGTAAAACATCCCTGGGTAAAGATAGTAAAGCATCCGACTCTTGATCTCAGTTCAGGCCATGATCTCTCGGTTCATGAGTTTGAGCCCCACTTCAAACTCTGTGCTGAGTGCAGAGCCTCCTTGGGATTCTCTCTTCCCTCTCTCTCTGCCCCTATTCCACCCACACTCTCTGTCTCCTGGATTAAATAAATAAACTTAAAATAAATGAAATAAAATAAAATAAAATATATTTTAAAAAATCAGTTGCTGAGACAACATCTAGCCAGAACTTTGTTTAGAAAGTAAAAGTATGATTTAAGAAATTCCATGAGACATTTGGGAAAGGCATCACAGGCAGATATGAATAACAGCATGATTTTCAAAGTTTATAAAGCAGTCTATTTACTAGATTTCTCCAATTCAGGGGCATTCTTGGATTTTTTCCTATTTAAAAACTTTATTTGGGGCAGCAACTTTAGGCTTTCAGCAAAATGGAGACAAAGTCACCATTCCCACCTCCCCCCTATGCCCACATATCCACAGCTTTCCATATTACGGACATCCCCCTCCAAAATGGTACACATCTGTTACCACTGATGAACCTCTGTTGATACATCATTATCATCCAAAATCCATGATTTACATTGTGGTCCACTCTTGGTGTTGTACATTCTATGGGTCCAGAAAATGTGTAATGACACGTATCATCATTTTATCATTCAGAGTGTTTTCACTGCTCTAAAAATCCTCTGTGCTCTGCCTATTCATTTCTTCCCCCTTCTTCAGTGCCTGGAAATTACTGATCTTTTTACTGTCTTCATATTTTTGCCTTCTCCAGAATTCCATACAGTTGGAATCATACAGTATGTAGCCTTCTCAGATTGGCTTCTTTCCCTTAGTTATATTAATTTCAGTTTCCTCCATGTCTTTTCATAGCTTGATATTTAATTATTTTTAATGCTGAATTATATTCTATTGTCTAGATGTGCCATGGTTTATTTATCCATTCACTTACTAAAGGATACCTTAGTTGCTCCCAACTTTGGGAAATTATGAATAAAGCTGCTATAAATGTCCACATGCAGATTTTTGTGTGGACGTAAGTCAACTCCATTGGGTAAACACCAAGGAGCATGACTGCTGAATTGTATGTTAAGAATATATTCAGTTCTTAATGAAACCACCAAATTATCTTCCAGAGTGGCTGTACCTTTTTGCATTGGACCAGAAATTTCAGACTTGACAAGGGAAAGGTAAAAAAGTGTATCTATGTCCCATTTGTAAGCAATTCTGAGATAGTTCTCATAAAAATAAAATTATAAAAGAAGCCAAAAATCTAAGATAGCCTATACTACCAAGCAGAGCAAGAGAACAAAAGGGAAGAATAAGTAAAAATGTAGGAAACAAAAGAAAAATATTACATAAGGAAATCCAAATAAAAGGACAGAGTTCTTAACTCACAAACAACTTCCCTCCAAATAACCTTGTTGTCATTCTCAAAGAAGCCCATATCCATGTATGAGTTTTCCAGCCATGGAAAAATAAGAAAGAAGTATCATTTCAAGAAGAACTAGCCATGGGGGAAAATGCTTTTGTCAGAAAAACAGCAATATGCCCAATCTCCCACCTTATCTGTAGGAGGCCAATGTAACCAAAACACCTGAAGAAGTAAAAACCCTCTGTGTCATACTGATATTATGCCAGTAGCCTATAAAAGAAAGAAGGGTGATTATTTTTTTCTTTGAAACAATCCCATGCACAAAGATTTGTTTTGCCTTCTGGTGTGCATCATCAGTGGCATGAACTCATTTAGCTAAAATTCCAGACCACATCACTTCTTTCCAACTCATTCCCCAAAATTTGCTTTCTAGTCTTCTATCTGTGTTTAGGTGTACTCTACCCTTCATGGTGCTGGTCAAGCACAGCAGCCCACAGCAAGAGTCTCTGGTCTTTGAATTCCGAGGGCACCAGCAATGCATCGCTCATTCAGACTAAATTTCATAGAGCACTGCATAGGGGCTTAAACTGCATGGTTCCTTTCCCCACTCAGATTCTAAGGTCATGCAAGACAGATCTCTAGTACTTTCTTATCCATCCTCTATCACAGTGCTATACTCATAGGAGGTGCTCAAACCTTCCCGAGGGGTTCATTCAATCCATGCTGCCTTCCTCTCCAGAGCTCAAGATCGTCACCAGAAATAAACTCCCTTACACCATTACGCATCATGGCAGCCAAAGCTTCCCCTACCTCTGTGACTTCAGTGCCTTTTCTTTATTTTTCTTTAAGCAGATGATGGACATAAACTAAAAACAAATCCAGGTCAGCGAGTGTGTATTTATGGAAAACAATGGCTCTCTCCACTCCAGAATACAGTTCAGGTTACCACTGAATTTTAATATGCCATGATGGTAACCAAGTTCATAAATGGGTGATAAACATTGGCAGGATCACTGTGAATAACATACAAATGCAGGGAACAGATTGAAGCTTTCATAGTAATTTGGAATAGGACTCTCAAAGATTTTAACAATACTGTTTGTTCTGCTATAATGGGGTATGTAGATTCTTAAAAAGTAACCTGGTTTGTCAATAATTGTGATATTAAAAAAGTTGTTTTAGTGAAAGGGGAACATTTTGGGATTATTATGAGAGCATTTCAGACATGATAACCAACAATAGAGGAATTTCAGTTATAAGTATATATTATCATAATATAAAATGTATAGATTCACCGATCAAAGTGGACAAAGCAAACCCAAATGTTTCATTCCATTAACTCAGGAATTTTGTAGTCTTTTCCAAATCCTTTGGCTTTTATTTTATGATTCTGTTTTCTGAGCCACTAACCTTAAAACAAAGAATAAAAAAATAAAAACCAATCTTCAGAACAGCTCACCAAGAATACACACAGCGGCATATTCACAGGCTTTGCAAAGCTGTGACTTTTCTCCTCCTTCTTGGAGTCCTAGTCCTTCAGAAACTTATTGTGATCAAAAGGAGTTGCATAATGCAAAGGTGTTCCTTAATAGAACATCTCATATTTCTTCTCCATTATGAAAACTCCCAATGCAGGAAAAATGGTTGAACTCCAGGCTTAAAACTAAATTTGAGTTTTCATATCAATCACTGACTTCCTAGGGCCATATCTGTGATGTTTCTGCAAGGGGTTTACGGCCACAGAGACATTAACTTTGCTCATTCCCAACCAGCCCCTGAGACTGACTTTTCCCCACCAATACAGAACAATGGTTACCGCCCAACAAACAAAACCAAAAACTCAGTAGAGAAATTCAGGTGCATCTTCTTAAGGTACAGTCTCCTCTCCATAGGGACAATGATTTTGGAGATGAGAAGAGCCCTGTAGCCATATTTTCAAGACAACTCTTCATGTCATATTTCTCACTGAGGTATCATCAACAGTGAAAATCAACAGATTCTTAAGGAAACTGAGAATGAAAATACGACAAAAAACAAATCATCTGGTTCTTCTACAGAATCAACCAAATCCATCCTGGATGAGTGGGTGAAAAGTCTTACTTCTATATCACCAATTAAGACCATTAATCCCTTCCAGAACTGACATTAGTATGAGTTCACTGGGGACTTTGACTACAAAGCTTATACAAGTTTTCTGATAAACTCATTCAAAGTTTTTCTGAGGCTCTAATAAAGTCAAACTTGGATTCTAAGGGCTCTACCTAATGATACAGTCCATCCTTAAAACATTTCAAGAAAGACTTCAAAAGCCTCATTTCACAGATGAGGAAACTAAGGCTTAAGAACATAAAGTTCCATTAATCTCAGGTAGATTTTTTGTTTTCCTGCCTCAGGATCTCTTCTGAAAGTGCAAGAGCCCATTCAGCCCATATTCAAGATGGCTTCAAAGTCTTCAACCATTGGGGCATGGGAAATAGGAAAAATGTCTCAGCTTTCCAGCCTTCCCAAAAACAATTCCAGAGACATCCCAGATGCTTCTCAGAAAACCAGTATAATTGGGCTCCTGTTGCCCACAGCAATACACCCTTGTACTGGCTTTTTCCCTTTCCTGTTACTCTCTCTCCATTACTTCACTCATACTTCTTAGGTTCATTTCCCAAATAAACTACTTACACCCAAGGTTTTCTCTCAGGCTTGTTTTTGGGGAAACTAAACTAAAACATCCCACCTTTGTGGCATGATTAACTGGACAGTTTCTTACAGCTCCTTCCTAATCTATTACTCGGTGGCTTTAAATCATACACAAAATTTCAAAAATCTTACACTCAGCCCTGAATGGAGTCCATCAAGGCAAACATTCCAGAAGAAGCTACTAATATTGTAGGAATGTTGAGACACAATCGTGGGTCAGTTCCCCCTTGTTACAATTTACCAGGATGTGAACAGCTGGATATACATTTCCACCTAGATTTGGACAGAAGTGGCTGTTTATCTAGAAAGGCTCATTCTACTCACTAGTCTGTACAGAAGGCATGGCATAATTCTGTATTAAGTTATCCAGAAAGGCAGTTCTGGGGCTCATATTTTAATTGACATGTATCTAATACAGACAGATCTTAAAGCACAATTAACAGGTTCTCCTCATCTAAGTATAATTTTCTAAGGCCAAACCCGTTCTAATTATCTGAGCCTGAGGGTATAACGATGGCCCTAGGGACAGTCTCCAGAAACCCCTAGGAGTAAGTATAAAGAAGGAGTAGGGACAGGATGAGAAGAGACACAAGATTCGACTAGTCCAGCCCTATCTTTGCACAGATGAGAAAAGGTAATTGCTCAGAAAATTGCTGACGTGTGCACAATGCCCCACAATTCAGTAAGAACTGGAAGGACAGCCTAGACCTCTCCACGTTGTGCTGCCTCCTCCATGGAAAGCCAAATGTGGAAAATGCAGCCTAAAAAATTCTTCATAGTCCCTGTCTCCAGTTGCTCTAGTATCAAAATGGTATACCACCTTTTGCAAACATCATAAAGACTCCCATCATGCCTGTGTGAATAGTAATGAAAAGCTGGAGTTCCTCAGAAATATTCCATGCTGTCAGTGGTAGAGATAACAGTTGTACAATAATCAAAGATTTGCAGAGCTTTAGAACTAAAAGAAGTGTAGTTGATGGTTGTTCACAGTGAGGTGTCATTAATTTGGAAAAAACCATGTATTTCTAAGAACTGGCAAATGGCTTTTTTTTCTTTTTTAGGTTCTCCAATACTTTCTTTTTCCAGAGAGCAATAACAATAATAATTAAGATTGTGTGATTACTATACTAACTGCTTTATGTGTATCATATATTCCTTATATTGTAGGTACAATTATCATCCCCTTTAGCTTCTATAAATGTGCCATAAACTCAGAGTAATGACAACATTAAAAAAAATAACAATTTCTAGGTTTGCAATCCCCTACATAAAAAGACAATGTAAATATTCCTTTAGAGTTCTGTAACAATGTTGTTTTGGCTTACATTTTCAGTACATTGATCATTGTTGGGGAATGTTACTTATCTACTTGTTTGTTGTGGTAAAATATACATAATATAAAATTTACCATCTTAACCATTTCTAAGAGTACAGTTAAGTAGTGTTAAGTATATTTACATTGTTGTGCAAACCAATTCTAGAACTGCATCTTGGAAAAACTGAAACTCTGTACCCATTAAACACCTCCCTTCTTTCCCCTCCCCTAGCCCTTGGCAACAACTATTCTACTTTCTGTTCCTATGACTCTAACTACTTTAGATATCTCTTATAAACAGAGTCACACAGTATTTGTCTTTTTGTGACTGGCTTATTTCATGTAGCATAATGTCGTCAGGTTTATTCATGCTGTAGCCCAAGTCAGAATTTCTTTCCTGTTTAAGGTTGAACAATATTCCATTTTGTGTATATACCATATTTTGTTAACCCATTCACCCATCAATAGACACTTGGGTTCCTTCTGTCACTTGGCTACTGTGAATAATACCACTGTGAACATGGGTGTACTATCAAATTGCTATTTAAAATAAATTGATTATATTCAGTAGTGTTCCTTCCACCTCATAGTCTTAGATTCCTGTTCTTAAGAAAAGCTAACCTCAGTCCCTTTTATTCAGTTATTCACATTTGGGAATAAGCTTAGCCTATTGGCCAAAGAGTCATGGCCAAGTGTAGTCATTTATCTCAGCACAGAGGAAAAGGCAATATGCCTAGGAGGATAGGCTCACCAAAAACTGGCCTTGGAAAACCCATTTCATGAAGTAGTGACAAAGTGACAAGTTAGGGAAACCATATAAGCTTAGTAATTATAAACATGGGTCTGGGATCAGAATTTAGTTCTAGCACTTACTAGCTGTGTGATCTTGAGAAAGTTACTTAACCCTCTAAGCCTCAACTCTTAATCTCTAAAAAAAGAGGTGATAATAACAGTTCTTACATCCTAAAGTCATAGTAAGGAACAAATGAAATAATCCATGTAAAGAATTTAGCATAGTGCCTGGCAGAGAGTTAAGTGTCCAATGGTTGTTAGCTTTTATTCTATGGTTATAGGTCACCAGTTCCAACTACCTCAATTACAAATCAGACCCAACAAGATGAATGAGCACACACTCCTGCCATTATAGGCAAAGAGCTCTGGATATCCAGGCAGAGACCCCTTGTTTAACATGAAAACCACAGTGATAAGGGATTTACCATCTTTTAATCATAAAAGTCTTGTTTATTTCAAACTTTGATTAAAAAATTATATCACTTAACCTAAGGTTGACCCTTTTCAGCCTTACATGCTTAAAAACAAGAGTTAAGAAATGGGAAGTGAAAATGTTAAAACATAAAATCTGAGCAAAATCAAGTAAACATCACAGATGTGTTTCTGCTAAGAAAATTCCTGACCCTGTAAGTATCTTAAATCATCAAAAATAATTTGATTTTCTACTGCTTTGCGATTAAATGTGGGCCATCACAGCCATCACACAAAGACCACTACATTTTAAATAAGGATCTGTCAATGTTGGCCTCTTAACAGGCTATTTATCTCTTACCTCAGCATTTCTGCTTTTGCAATACTGATTTACTTAGAGTTTAACACCTTTGGGCAGTTCAAAGCTTCAAGGCAACTTGGGAGCTGGCCACATTCAGATAGAATGCAGAACTATCAGCCTGCCCACCAAATACTTGCCCTTCAAACACCCTGCCACTGAACAACTTCCAGTCCCAGAAAAAGGCTTCCTAGCTCCAGTGTCCTCTCTAAGCCTCTGGACCATAGCACCGGTCAAGTACACAGTACGTTTCCTCTAGCAGTCTTGGACAATTTAAAGAACCTACATGGCCCTCCTCCTTTGATCAGACATAGTCCACAATATCTAGGGTTCACAATGCAAAGCAGAATTAACAATTTTCCTTTCATATCATGCCACCCTGCTTTGCTCCTGCTCACTGTTGATACACTCAACCCAAGAACCACCCTGCACATGAGTGGGAAGCAATGCTGGCTATGCATCATAATCACCAGATCACTTTTTATAAAACTGTGGATGCCTACATGTCACTCCAGAGCACCTGAAACTGAAGTTCTGAGGATAGAGTACAGAGTTCAGCAGTTCTTGGGAGCTCTGCAGGTGACTCTGATGTATAGTGAAGTTGAGAACCTCTGCTGTAACCAAAACAGGAAGTCGAAGTCAGAGCACATTGTCAGGCACTGAACTCCAAGTAGGCCTTGCTCAAGATGAAGGATGAAGGTTGGCAGAATCCTTCAGCCACACCGAAGATTCCAATTAGTAACCCCAATTCACTACTAAAAAGGAAAGAGGTCCTTCCTCAGCACACCTAGAAATCAAACCTGCAAAACCATTTCTACCTGGGGCTACTGAGTGTCGGCTCCCCCACTCTAGCCAACATCACACCCTGAGTGCTCATCTTATCTGGCTGAACTGTGCTCCTAGCCTTTCTAAAGAGACTATACCTGCACAACTCAACTACACTGCAGAGTAAGCAAAGTTGGACGGAACCCTATACAGTCAGGGCTCCACAGGAGATCTCAGGGGCCACCAGCAGCATTCCCTCTAAGCAGCAGGATCAGTAAATGTGAAACTGTCAAGACCCAGAAAGCAGGCAGACCACGAGCTATGTGTCATCAACAACAGATAAAGGCACACGTGCTGAGGGTATTCAATAGCAGGACTGAAAACAGAAGAACATGCAAGTGGCCTGACCCTGTACAGTCAGAGCTTCAGACAGAGAACCAAGGCAGAGACTGAATATAGAAGCAGGGCAGAGAAGCAGTGTGGCATAATACAAATGAACCCTGGCTCTGATTATGATTTGGAGCAAGGGAAAACAAAACAAAACAAAACAAAACAGCAGCCTCAGTACAAATAGCTGGTGCTCAATCAAATGTTAGCCATATTATTATGAGATAAAGAAGTAGTTCCCAGGATCTAAACAGAGGTTTAGTCAAAAGGAAATAAGGCAAAAAGGCCAGTTACACATCAGAGCAGGCCCAACAGAGCTGAGAAACCAGTTCAACATGCAACAATGAACCAGAACTCTTGGTTCTAGTTTCTTTATAACAACAGGCTTACCTCCAGAGTCTTGGGCAAACTGGGCAGCTGTGGCCTTAGCTGCAAAGGTTAGAGGCCTGGAGGCTGAGGGCACCAAGCCAACTACTACACTGATTGGCCTGGCACAGGTTCAAAGTCAAGTTCATCCCTGGGATTCAAAGGGTCCACTTTCCTTGCACTCAACAGGTTCTTCTCAGTGTGGCCCTTACTTCAAAAATTACTTTTTTTTTTTTTTTTTATAACTCCTAGTATATTTTACCTCCAGTTTCAGGTCCCCATTCTTCCTCTGGCCAGTGGCTTCCCACCTGTTCTCTACCCTCAGTCACTTTGTTTTCTCTCATACTTCCCCTGTTTTATTTAGTCTCCCCTCCAGCCTTCACTCTAGGCCGAGTCCCCAGAGTCCAAAAGAAGTCTTTCTTCCCCACCCTTTCTCCCCTACCCCATCAGGTCTCCACACTCTGCCCACCACCAATCAGCAAGGGTCTTATTAGCCTCTAATCCATCCCATAAAGCCTTCATGTAAGAATTCTCATACATATTTTCATGTTAATAACACCCACCATCTTCCCTGGAAAGTTCTCATTAGCTTTTCCTCAAACACTGAAAATACAGTAAGACTCCACATTAACATCTTACCACAGAAACCTCTGTCCTGTTGGCATTTCAGCTCACTCTCAATAGGGGGAAGGGAAGCATCTGACCATACCCTGAAAAGAAACCAAATGGAGAAGCAGATAAAGAGGGACATTTCTCTAAATGTGTTTGTTTCTGATCTTCCCTCCCCACCCCCACCCCCATAAAGCTGATAAACTCATCAGATTGGACCAACACTCATGAAATTCTGTTGCTGTTTCTCACTGCAGCAAAGAGATATTTGGAATCTGTTTCCAGCACAGAAAACATTATTTGTTGCCTTCCAGGGCCAAAGTTTAAACTTTAACCCTATCCAGACATTTTATAAACTCAGTTATAGATTAGTTACAGATCTATCATAAGAGGAATCAAGGGCATGAAGCCATCCACAGGCATCAGTGTGGCTAAAGATCAACATGCCCAAGTGGCAGGGCCTGGTAGAAGAAGGCCAAGATGTAATTATCCATTTGGCAGAAAGTAATCCTATCTGTGCCTACAGGGTACTATCTTCTGCTTATTTGCTGCACTTGTGAAGAGGAACTGAGGGAGAAAATTGAATGATGATATTGTGGTTAGCTGCACTGTCAGGTTAGCCAGTACTGGAAAAACATTCCTATTTTATAAAGATACCAACTCTTTGACTATTTTCAGGGATGTCAGGAATAATCTCTTTAACTGCTTCATTCTAGAGATGAGGAGATTGAGATCTTGAGAAGTAAATGGACCCACCAACAGTCACCAGAACAGAACAGGAAGTGGCTTCCCCCTTCCTGTACTGTATCCATTGCACCACACTATTCCATCAACATCTTCATCTCGGCTATTTACAAAATGCATTTTTTAAATGTAAACATATGACAGGCACTGAAACATAAGAATGGATTCTTCCTTTGAAAAGTATTTGTATTGTCATAATATTTTTACAACATACATACCTGAATTATTCTTAGAGAATGATAAAGTTCTAAGGATAAAACAAGTCATTTCGTTGCAGAAAAGAAAAAAAAGAAGAAAGTCAAGTGGGATGGAAAAAATCAAGATGAGAAGTTTAAATAGTACTGAGATTGAGTACAGGATCGAGGAGGGAAGAATTGGGCTGAAAAAGGACATCCATGGAAGGATATGAGAGATCAGGACAGAAGAAACACCCCAGAGAATCCTGAGAAAGTACTGTGAATGGCAAACCGTGAGAATTCTTAAAGTCAGAGATGGAAAGGACAATGGGGAAATGACTTGTTAAGCAGGTGGTTTACATATTCTCCATTCAATCCTCACAAAAATCCCATGAGAGGTTATTATTACACCCATGTTACAGATGAGAAACTATGTCTCAAAGAAGTTAACCTGCCTATAGTCAAAAAACTAAAATGTAATAAAGCTAAGATCCTTTTCAGGATTGACACCAAAATCCATCTAACAACTAGGTCATGGCTTCCTTTCCATTGGAAACAGTCACACAGGTTACGGTGCAGAGATAAAACCTTTTCTTACAGCTACATATGAAAAATAACATTGGCACATCAGAGTATGCTTCTAACATCATAACCTGGACATGCCCTATTCTACTAACCTTTACTTTGGGCCAGAACAATTATTTGCAAGCATTATATGACCTTGAACTTGGGTTTCAGTCAATCAAAGAGAGATCAAGGTGGGAATTTCTTTAATTTGTTGAAGTGATACAAAGAAGATCGCATCAAGAGTTTATGTCCCCAATTCAAAGTAAGGCAATGTGAGTTCTCACCTAGTAACAATAATTTATTTTTCTTCCTCATTTCAACTCCGATTAGGTTTCAGAAGTCTTAGTACATATTCAGTTTCAATTCCCTTACTGTTATGTACTTAAGTTTGATCATATTTTCAGTACAACGTAGCTCCAAAAATTCTCATAACTCCTCTATTAAGAATATACCACTAGACAGCTACATTGGGGAAATGCTCAAGAACTGATTAAAAGTTCTGATTCCTTTCCTAGTTTATTCTATTCCAAGGAAACTGGCTGGACATATCACAATAACTCCTTCAGGAGACACATTTTGCTTTCATTTATGATTATAATACAGATGGAAATTAATTTAAGTGATCTCTTATAAAGTTTCTTTTTGTCTACAAGTCACTTCCAAATCCTTCCTTCCCAAAAAATACTATAATATCAAAATAACTGAGTGATATCATTTTTTAAACTCCTGACAAGAAGAACATCAAATTGCCAGAAAAGAGTTTCCTCATCAAGACAAGTCTTGTGAAACTTTTTTTAAATCCAGACTGAATTCACTTTTTACTGGTGTCCACATTGAATTATAAACAACACATTCTGAGGTGTTATTTTTAGATGTTTTTAATTTGTCTGGTCTAATACGCAACCTAAAATTTTCCATTTAGGGTGTAACAATACTTAAAAACAAAACCAAACAAAACCTTTTTCCTGTTCTGTTTAAGGTGGGTGGATCAAAGAATGTCTAGGCAGATAAGAGAGCTTCAGATACTGAGCAGTCCCAGTTACTGAGAAGAATAAAAAAGAGGGTTCTTGCAACTATGGCTGTGAGTACTTTCTTACTCAAGAAGACAAGAGAACTTTCCAAACAACTCTTGGTAAATGTTCAATTTAATTTGCTACATTTCATATCTTCTCAGTCTTCAAAGGCTATAAATTTGGAACTTTAGTAAAGTTTTGAAATTTAAGTTCCATTTATTCTTGGCCAAGCCCAGCAGTCTGGTTCCTGGGATGGGAGAGGGGAAGGTCAAACTGTCGAAATAGCATCTGATGATTTCCCCATCACTAAATCTCCCCAGAGAAAGAGTTAAAAATGTTTGCTGTCATTTTTAAAGTATGGGCCTAAAATACAGCTTAAAAAGGTGTTTTGTTTTTTAGATGCCAAGGAACAAGAAATTCTGATTCTGTAGATTGAGTCCCACCTTTCTTCTTAAGTAACTTTTCATTGAAGTTGAGTGCCTTCCCCACAGCGGTGGTAAAGAAATGTGTTCATTGCCATCTGGAATCAAGATATGAAAAAAATTCTTAAAGGGCCAGTCACATCTTCAGTATGATATGAGGGCTTAAGGGTTCATTAATGATTTTTTGTGCGTGTGCTTTTATTATGGTTCTATCTCACAAATATGAACTTAATTTGACTTTCACAAAATAAATAAGAGAGCCATTCTGAAATCTCCAGTTTGACTTCTAGGTAAGCCACATCATTACACACAGCATCCACCAACACACCAGTCCTCAGACTGCCATCACATTTGATATAGAGCAGGAAAAAAATTGTCAGGGGAGAAATGTAAATTCTAGAGACAGAATTGATCAATCTTTCCTCTTGTCCCCTACAGTGCTATATACAACACAGGGTTGGAAGTTGACATCTCAACGATTAATAGTCTTATCTCAGTTTACAAATCCTCTGGAAGGAAGCTCCTTTATGAGACGTGCATTGTGGATAAACAAACAGAAAATTCATAAACACTGTCACTGCGTAACAATGCTGTTCCATACCTGCTGCCCATCTGCCCTTGCCCCAAATAAGATCCTCTTTAGATAAATCCAAGCCATCTTCCATCTTTGTTTTTCAGCCCATCTTCAGTTTTAGGGACCATTTCCTTCTATACTCCCTTCAGGGCCTGAAGTTCTCTTTCTTTACATCACCCTCAATCGTATTAAATAATCTGTATGAAACATCTAGGGCAGGGGTGCCCAGGGTGGTTCAGTTGGTTAAGCACCCAGCTCTTGATTTCAGCTCAGGTCATGATCTCACAGTTTGTGAGATTGAACCCTGTGTCAGGCTCTGCGCTGTGTACTCACCCACTGAATCAGTCCTCAGTTAGTGTTAAACCTCAGGCTAATCTATCAGTTAGAAGGTGCACTTGGCTACTCATGATAGAGAATCCAAAAATAGTGACCTAAAGACACAAAGGTATTTTCTGTCATGTGAAAAAGAAATATGGAGGAGGCAAGTCAGGGTCGGTGTGATGATTCAGCAAAGTCTCCAAGGACCAAGAGTCCTTCTACCTGCTTCATATCTCAACAAACAGCTCTGTTTTCAAGGTCACCTCCACGTCCAGGATGGCTAATTGGGGTACTAGCTCATATCAGCTTTCCAGCTAGCAAGGAGACAGGAAGGACTAAGGGTACAAGTGTCCTCCCTCCTTTTTAAAAATCCTTTCTAGGGGTACCTGGCTGGCTCAGTCAGTGGAGCATGAAAGTCTTGATCTTGGGGTTGTGGGTTCAAGCCCCATGTTGGATATGAAGATTACTTAAAAATAAAATCTTAAAGAAGAAGAAGAAAGAGAAAGAGAAGAAGAAGAAGAAGAAGAAGAAGAAGAAGAAGAAGAAGAAGACGACGACGACAGGGAGGAGGAGGAGGAAAGAAGAAAGAAGGGGAAGCCACCTTTCTGGAAGTCCCATAGAATACTGCCCACGTCTAGTCAGCCAAAGCCTGGTCACATGGCCACACCTATCTTAAGAGAAACCCCATCTTTGCTGAGCCAATTGTTGTCCTGGGAAAACCAAGGCATCTGTTGGTTAAGGAGAGAGGAAGAGCATTATCTATGTCTGCCAACAAGGGACTACACGCGCAAACACACACACACACACACACACACACACACACACACACACACTCCCCATCCCCTACACCCCCTTTTTCTTGATTCCCACTGAACAACAAAGCACACGTTTGGAATACATTTCAATATGTGTTAAGTAAGCTACTTTGAGTAGACGTTATTCACACATTTTTGCTATCACATTTTTGATGAGGCAAAACATGAAACTTAACCATATCTCAGCCTTGGTTGGAGAAAGCAGCTGGCCAGACAGCAGGGCCACATGGTGTGTATATGCAGAGTGTAAATCTGGATCACACACACTGTGATGATGCTGGCAGTTGGGATAAAAATAAACACCTCCCAAAACTCTCCACATTGTGATTATAGTATTCAAACCTTAAGTGCAAGGGTGGTGAAAGCAAACAGCAGGAAAATGAACTCACTGTAACACCTCCCTGAAGGAAAGCTGATAGGGTCTGAAAAAAACTAGAGACAACATTTAATAGAAAACTCTCTCAGCCTCTCTCTCTCTCTCTCTCTCTCTCTCTCTCTCTCAGCCTCTTCACAACCACCTCCCCCCCCCACCGTTGTGGGGGGGGGGGCTATCTGTGTGTCTCTGTCTCTCTTTGACTCCCTCCCCCTTCCCGTACCTAAGATGTATCAGAGCTGCAGTTTTACTTAACTTTTGTGAGCTAACTGTAAAGCACCTATATGCAAATCTCTAAAGAGCTTCTCCCTCCATTAAAACACTCCAAGTCATTGGCTAACCTGGATTTGGAGTTCCTCCGTATTTAGAGCCTTGCAAGGCAGACAAAAACTCCTTTATAAAGAAGCTCGGAAAGAACTGAACTCTGAAACGATAGGGTCTTCGTGTTCTTTGTGTAGGTAGGCAATTTCCCAGCAAGGTTTCGGGTGTTGCAGTTAGCTTTTGTGAATACAATAAAAGAGAGATAGTAACCTTTACAGCAAGTAGCAGCAGCACCCCAACACTAGGCTATGTGAAAACAGATCACATTACCAAGAGCCTCACACTGCAGCACAAAGTTATTGTGCAAAACTGGGTTCTGTTGTAGGCATCCAGGTAGCCTTTCTTCATCGAGGCAGGTCATTGTAACTATGTAAACTGATTATTTTTCATTACGGGAAAACTTCCTTCCCCCCAGTTTAATTGATATTGAAAGTCACAGCTAAATGCATTTGTGTGGGAAGCTGTGGAGGGAAAGGCAGAAAACGAGGAAATCTTGTTAAGGGCAGAGGAAGTGTCCACAAGCTAAGTAAACTACTGGGTGAATCACCTCACATGCACAACTGTTCTGTGGCTCCTCCAGGTGCTGTGTATGACCTGCTACCATAGATGGTAACTCAGGAGTATGACTACCTCAATCAAGCCATCACACCAACAAAGTTTGGGAACTGCTGATGCTTTCCTGTCATGAGAATGGATGGTATTTTTTTTTTTCAGGAATGGAATTTACTGATTCATCACTTACATATAACATCCAGTGCTCATCCCAACAAGTGTCCTTACTGCCCCATGCCCATTTAGCCCATCCTCCCACCTAACACCCCTCCAGCAACCCTCAGTTTATTCTTTGTATTTAAGAGTCTCTGACAGTTTGTCTCCCTGTTTTTATATTATTTTTGCTTCCCTTCCCTTATGTTCATCTGTTTTGTATCTTAAATTCCACATATGAGTGAAATCATATACTTGTCTTTCTCTGAATGACTTATTTCACTTAACATAATATACTCTAGTTCCATCCATGTTGTTGCAAATGGCAAGATTCCATTCTTTTTGATCACTGAATAATATTCCATTGTATATATATACCATATCTTCTTTATCCATTCATCAGTTGATGTATATTTGGACTCTTTCCATACTTTGGCTATTGTTGACAGTGCTGCTATAAACATCAGGGTGCATGTGCCCCTTTGAAACAGCACTCCTGTAACCTTTCAACAGAGTGGCTGTACCAGTTTGCATTCCCACCAGCAATGCTAAAGAGATCCTCTTTCTCCGCATCCTGGCCAGCATCTGTTGTTGCCTGAGTTGTTAATGTTAGCCATTCTAACAGGTGTGAGGTGGTATCTCATTGTGGTTTTGATATATATTTCCCTGATGATGAGTGATGTTGAGCATCTTTTCATATGTCTGTTAGCCATCTGGATGTCTTCTTGGAAAAATGTCTTTTCATGTCTTGCCCATTTCTTCATTGGATTATTCGTTTTTTGGGTGTTGAGTTTGAGAAGTTCTTTATGGATTTTGGATACTAACCCTTTATCTGATATGTCATTTGCAAATATCTTCTCCCATTCCATCAGTTGCCTTTTAGTTTTGCTGACTATTTTCTTTGCTGTACAGAAGTTTTTTATCATGATGGGGTCCCAATTGCTCATTTTTGCTTTTTTTTTCCCTTGCCTCCAGAGATGTGTCATTTAAGAAGTTGCTGTGGCCAAGGTCAAAGAAGTTGTTGTCTGTTTTCTCCTCTAGGATTTTGATGGCTTCCTGTCTTATATTTAGGTCTTTCATCCGTTTTGAGTTTATTTTATGTATGGTCTAAGAAAGTGATCCAGGTTCATTCTTCTGCATGTCACTGTCCAGTTTTCCCAACACCATTTGTTGAAGAGATAGTCTTTTTTCCATTGGATACTCTTTCCTGCTTTGTCAAAGATTAGTTGGCCATACATTTGTGGGTCCATTGCTGGCTCCTTTATTCTATTCCATTGATTTATGTGTCTGTTTTTGTGTGACTACATACTGTCTTGATGATTACAGCTTTGTAATACATCTTGAAGTCTGGGATTATGATGCCTCCACTTTTGGTTTTCTTTTTCAACATTATTCAACTTTACTTTGGCTATTCAAGGTCTTTCTGGTTCCATACAAATTTTAGAATTGTTTGTTCTAGCTCTGTGAAGAATTCTGGTGTTTTGATAGGGATTGCATTGGATGTGTAGATTGCTTTGCATAGCATCGACATTTTAACAATATTTGTTCTTCCAATCCATGAGTATGGAATTTTTTTCCTTTTTTTTTTTATTGGTGTCTTCTTCAATTTATTTAATAAGCTTTTTATAGTTTTCAGTGTACAGATTTTTCACCTCTTCAGTTAGGTTTATTTCTAGGTATTTTATGGGTTTTGGTACAATTGTAAATGGGATCAATTCCTTGATTTTCTTTCTGATGCTTCATTATTGGTGTAAAGAAAAGCAACAGATTTCTGGACTTCAATTTTATATCCTGTGACTTTGCTGAATTCATGGATCAGTTTTAGCAGTTTTCTGGTGGAGTCTTTCAGGTTTTCCACATAGAGTATCATGTTGTCTGTGAAAAGTGAAAGTTTGACTTCCTCCTTGCCAATTTGAATGCCTTTTATTTCTTTCTATTGTCTGATTGCTGAGGCTAGGACTTCCAACACTATGTTAAATGACAGTGGTGAGAGTGAAAATCCTTATGCTGTTCCTGACATAAGGGGGAAAGTTCTCATTTTCTCTCCATTGAGGATGATATTAGCTATGGATCTTTCATATATGGCCTTTATGATCTTGAGGTATGATCCCCCATCCCTACTTTCTTGAGAGTTTTTATCAAGAAAGGATGCTGTATTTTGTCAAATGCTTTCTCTGCATCTAATGAGAGGATCATGTGGTTCTTATCCTTTTTTTTATTAATGTTCCTGTCATATCAGGTCAGATCCCTGTCATAACCTACAAATTCCTGTTGGATGTATCACATTGATTGATTTGCAGGTATTCAACCAGCATCGCATCCCAGGAATAAATCCCACTTGATTGTGATGAATAATTCTTTTAATGTATTGTTGAATCTGGTTTGCTAGTATCTTATTGAGAATTTTTATATCCATGTCCATCAGGTAAACTGGTCTGTAGTTCTCCTTTTTACTGGGGTCTTTGTCTGGTTTTGGAATCAAGATAATGCAGCCCTTGTAGAATAAGTTTGGAAGTTTTTCTTCCATTTCTATTTTTTGGAACAGCTTCAAAAGAATAGGCATTAATTCTTCTTTAATGTTGGGTTGAATCCCCCTGGAGATAATGGATGGTATTAAATTAAGACATGTCATCTTCTCTGAAGACTTTCTTCTAACTTGGTTCATAAGACATCAGCATTGCATAAAATTATATACTATCTAATAAATATCAATATTAAAAACCATATCCTAATAGAAACTGGTCCTTTGAGCTGAACTTCTACTGGAAGAATTTCAAGGCATTGTTCTTATCTATCACTGTTAACTGGTGTCCTCCACATTACTATGGACAAGTTGATACTATGTGGAAGAGGCAACGGGTGATGGAAATTCAGTGCCAATAAATGCTGTTCAGTTGACAGAAGACCTAGAAAATGTGAGTGAGGAAAGCAGTCATTCAATCAAAACTATCAACCAAGAGCTATTTATTGAATGCCATCTATATGCCACTATAAGACACTATTCTAGTGTTAGACATTGTTCTAGGAATTAAACAAACCAGATCCTTGCCCTGGTAGAGCTCACATTCAAGTGACATTTCTTATACTGGCCATATAGGCAAAGTTCCTCACTAGGCATTGTTGGGGCACAAGGATCAATAATTCACAGCCACTAATAATCCTCACTTCTCTCACATCTAGTGAGGGAGATACCAATGCCACATTAAGAGCTTTACAAGGATACTCTCGGGGCTTAAAGGAAGTATGTATCCATGTGAAGTGGTATGAGACTAATAAACTTGCATGAGTAAAACCAAACTAGCCCAAACTAGGAAGTGCTAAGGAGTTACAGAAGGGAGTATGGTAAGGTGAGGCCATCTCAGGAAGATTAAACTACTTTTGAATCAGGAATTTAGGGCTCTTAGTACCAGATCCCTGTCATAACCTACAAATTCCTGTTGGACCCAATCAGAGCATTGACTGAAGGCCATAACCCATCAAGTCCGGAGTCCAAGTGGCTAAAAGTAGGGTGTAAAGGCTATCAGGACATTTTAGACATGTGTTTGTGACTCACTCTGTATTTCAGGCTTTCTTAAGGACTGAAAAGTACGTGCCTCAGAGGTCACAAAGTAACCCAAAGAAGTATTTTGTTTGGCCTGTAAATTACTTGAAAAAAATAATTTTTTGACCCAACATTTAAATATCAAAACACATCCCATGTTAAAATGGTGATCTGCAGCTTCTTTAAAATAAAAAAGAAGATATGGCAACACTTGGCCTACACTACTGAAATATAGTAAGAGGCCAGAGCTGGAGAGCTTTTTGACCCCCACCCCACCCTTCTCAGTAGATGGGCCTTACACCCACACACGCACAGTCCTCACCACTTCCTGTGGCCTACCCTAATATAAACATACCCGCCAGTTGACGTTTTTATGACAATTACAATGTTGATATTTTATAGTCAAGAAATAACTTCTTCCCATGTCATTTTTAAATATGGGGACATGAAAGACCTGAGGGACTATATACCTTTCAAGAAAAAAATCATTCTTTCCTTCATTCTATGTGTTTTAATTGACAGCTTACTAGGAGCCACATACTATTTTAAACATTACAGATACAGCAGGGGTGGGAGGAGGGGAAAGCATGTTCCTACCCTTGTGAAGCTCTTTCCTGTTTCTTAGAGATAGATAATAAACAAATATACAATATACCTTCAAGGAATTATATGTAATATGAGAATAAAAAAAAGCAGGGTAGGGTTAAGGGTAGAGTGTGTAGAGATGGGGTAAAGAGGCACATAAATTGGTCAGGGAAGGCCACTCTGATGAGGCAGCATTTGAACAGAAACCTGAATGATCTGAAGGAGTGAGCACTGAGAAGGTATATGTCTTTGTGGGAGGAAAAAACATATTTTTTCCTTCCAACATATTTAGTATGCAAGGGGAATTTGTGTCAAAAGAACCTAAGACACCAATATGAAATAAATCAAGGTAAAAATTATGGAACAGCACACAGACAAATTGAGGTCCAGTCTTGAAGAAGCTTTTAAATATCTATATTTTATATTTGTATAATCATTTCACTGGAGAGACGACCAAAATCCAGTTTAATATTAGCAATCTAATTATATTTCTTTTTTTTTCAATTTGGTTTCTTATTTATTTTATTTATTTTCTTAATATGAAATTTATTGTCAAATTGGTTTCCATACAACACCCAGTGCTCATCCCAAAAGGTGCCCTCCTCAATACCCATCACACACCACCCTCCCCTCCCTCCCATCCCCATCAACCCTCAGTTTATTCTCAGTTTTTAAGAGTCTCTTATGCTTTGGCTCTCTCCCTCTCTCTCTTTTTTTTCTTCCCCTCCCCCCATGGACTTCTGTTAAGCTTCTCAGGATCCACATAAGAGTGAAAACATATGGTATCTGTCTTTCTCTGTATGACTTATTTCACTTAGCATAACACTCTCCAGTTCCATCCACATTGCTACAAAAGGCCATATTTCATTCTTTCTCATTGCCACATATTCCATTGTGTATATAAACCACAATTTCTTTATCCATTCATCAGTTGATGGACATTTAGGCTCTTTCCATAACTTGGCTATTGTTGAGAGTGCTGCTATAAACACTAGGGTACAAGTGCCCCTCTGCATCAGTGCTCCTGTATCCCTTGGGTAAATTCCTAGCAGTGCTATTGCTGGGTCATAGGGTAGGTCTATTTTTAATTTTTTGAGGAACCTCCACACTGTTTTCCAGAGTAGCTGCACCACTTTGCATTCCCACCAACAGTGCAAGAGGGTTCCCGTTTCTCCACATCCTCACCAGCATCTATAGTCTCCTTATCTGTTCATTTTAGCCATTCTGGCATGAGTTGATATCTGAGTGTGGTTTTGATTTGTATTTCCCTGATGAGGAGCGACGTTGAGCATCTTTTCATGTGCCTGTTGGCCATCTGGATGTCTTCTTGAGAGAAGTGTCTATTCATGTTTTCTGCCCATTATTTGTTTTTCGGGTGTGGAGTTTGGTGAGCTCTTTATAGATTTTGGATACTATGGGGACATCAGACTTTGTCTGATATGTCATTTGCAAATATCTTTTCCCATTCTGTTGGTTGCCTTTTAGTTTTATTGATTGTTTCCTTTGCTGTGCAGAAGCTTTTTATCTTCATGAGGTCCCAATAGTTCAGTTTTGCTTTTAATTCCCTTGCCTTTGGAGATGTGTCAAGTAAGAAATTGCTGTGGCTGAGGTCAGAGAGGTTTTTTCCTGCTTTCGCCTCTAGGGTTTTGATGGTGTCCTGTCTCACATTCAGGTCCTTTATCCATTTTGAGTTTGTTTTTGTGAATGGTGTGAGAAAGTGGTCTAGTTTCAACCTTCTGCATGTTGCTGTCCAGTTGTCCCAGCACCATTTGTTAAAGAGATTGTCTTTTTTCCATTGGATATTCTTTCCTGCTTTGTCAAAGATTAGTTGACCATACTTTTGTGGGTTCAATTCTGGAGTCTCTATTCTATTCCATTGGTCTATGTGTCTGTTTTTGTGCCAATACCATGCTCTCTTGATGATTACAGCTTTGTAGTAGAGGCTAAAGTCTGGGATTGTGATGTCTCCCGCTTTGGTCTTCTTCTTCAATATTACTTTGGCTATTTGGGGTCTTTTGTGGTTCCATACAAATTTTAGGATTGCTTGTTCTAGCTTCGAGAAGAATGCTGGTGCAATTTTGATTGGGATTGCACTGAATGTGTAAAAAGCTTTGGGTACTATTGACATTTTAGCAATATTATTTCTTCCAATCCATGAGCACGGAATGTTTTTCCATTTCTTTGTATCTTCTTCAATTTCCTTCATAAGCTTTCTATAGTTTTCAGCATACAGATCTTGTACATCTTTGGTTAGGTTTATTCCTAGGTATTTTATGATTCTTGGTGCAGTTGTGAAGGGGATCAGTTTCTTTATTTGTCTTTCTGTTGCTTCATTATTGGTGTATAAGAATGCAACTGATTTCTGTACATTGATTTTGTATCCTGTGACTTTGCTGAATTCATGTATCAGTTCTAGCAGACTTTTGGTGTAGTCTATCAGATTTTCCATGTATAATATCATGTCATCTGCAAGAAGTGAAAGTCAGGATAGAAGGAACATACTTAAACATCATAAAAGCCATTTATGAAAAGCCCACAGCTAATATCATCCTCAATGGGGAAAAACTGAGAGCTTTCTCCCTGAGATCAGGAACACAACAGGGATGTCCACTCTCACTGCTGTCGTTTAACATAGTGTTGGAAGTTCTAGCATCAGCAATCAGACAACAAAAGGAAATCAAAGGCATCAAAATTGGCAAAGATGAAGTTAATCTAATTATATTTCAATATTAGTGACCTCAAGGGATAGGTAAGAAAATTTCCATTCTACAGATAGACGAGTAGAGCTCAGCATGGCTATGTCCTTGTTTACAATAATATGGCTATCAAGTAGCAAAGATGAGACAAAGCTATCCTGACTCCAGTCCTAGGGTCTTTCCAAGGTAGTCCTTTAATAACTTCTTCTGAAGCACCTGCAACAAGAAAAGGTGAAAGCAAACCTGGGAGAAGGAAGTGAGGGAGTACTGAAGTTTAGAAGTCCAGAAATATTCCCAAGCAATCAGCTGTCGATAAAAAAAAAAATCATGATTTTATGTTATATTGAATTGCATACATTTATTCCATAATATATCTGTATTTTTTTCAATTTTGATCAAAGAAACACACTAAAGGAAGATGTGTTACATCTATTGCCCAAGTTTTCTTGCTATCCCTCCAAATGCAGTGAGTACCCTAGTTTTGAAAAAAATGCTAGAGGTCTGCAGAATTTCACTAGCAAACTACCAGAACCAGAGCCAGTATGGAATTAAAGACACAGCAGTGTGACAGACCACAATATTCTACATCAAATGCATAATTACTGAGATATATAAAAGTGATTAAAATACTTTCTATATTTCAAACACATGCTAGCATGTATTACAAAATGATGTTCAAATGTCATTAATTTTATTTACTTTAGTGTAATTTGAAAGATGTTGTGCTCATCTGTAGATAAAATAGCACAATCCAAGAAAACTAAGGATGGTAAGATCCAAAATTAAAGTTATAGTCATTAGGCACAAATCAGTGAATTGCTAAGACAAGTTTTCCTTCACTGCATAATAATTCATTATTTCATTAAGGATAAAAAATAACATTAATGTTACAGGAATGTATCACATAGATGTTTCCAAGGGTTGGTGTCTCTGTACTCTTCTAATTATAAGCTGTTACAGATGCGTTTCTGGGGTATCTACAGGGTGAATTTACTCTACCTTGCCTTGCCTTTCTGTCTTTATATAATTGCAAGTGTTGGCTACTTATGAGTTTTTGGCTCATCTATAATGGAGAGATTCTCTTCCATGACTTTTCCCTAAGGAACTATATTTATATTGCACATGGTATTTTACCAATCTCTAAGGATAAGGATGAACTTGGCAAGCATCTTTGCTCAAATCATTTCTCACTCTTGCAAATGGCTGGCATGAGTCCACACTATTTCCCTCACATTCCAACGCATGTTGTCCCAAGACATCTTTTCATGTACCATGTAGGAAAAAAGCTCCACAACAAAAAAGAAGAGAAACCCAAGGAATCTAATAATCTCCAAAGTTCTGTGGAAATAATGAACGAAAGATACTAGATACTTATTTCTAGATACTTCTAGAAATAAATCTGGGTGTGAGTTGGCAAGAGACTTTAAAAAAGAATACAGACTGTCTTTCCAGGGCCCGTGTCAAGGGAGAGGGGAAAAAGTCTCATTTCATGTACAAGCCATTTGAGGAAGCATCTGACAGGGTAGTTCTCCTTTAAACACTCTGTTGTGGTCTATGAGAGGAAAAGCCACCATTTCCCTCCCTTCTCTTCTGTCCCCCTTAATTCTGTCTCTTAGAAGTACTGATTATGCGAATCACTCTGCAAGTGCCCACTTGTTCAAATGCCTAGGTCAGGCTGTCATTATTTCTCCTCCATTTCTGGAATGGCCTCCTAATTCATCTGCCTACCTCTGGCATCTCCTCCCTCTATCCTTCCCACTGCCATCAGAGCAAATTTAGTAAAGCACAGATCTTGTCCCATCCCTCACCTGACTAAAAAGTCTTGGAGACTCTCAGCCTCCCTTTCTCTCCCTGGTAATTCACTGCCCCTTGGACTCTAGGCCTTGCTCTTCTTCACCATGCCTGTGTACCTGCTGGCATCTACAAATGGAAAAGCTTTCCCTTCTCTCTGCATGACTTCTATTTTTCCTTCATGATTAAGCTGTCCTCTCTCAAACATTTAGCAAGTATATTTCAATTATTTGGCTTTTTTTGAATATGAAATTTATTGTCAAATTGGTTTCCATACAACACCCGGTGCTCATCCCAAAAGGTGCCCTCCTCAATACCCATCACCTACCCACCCCTCCCTCCCACCCCCCATCAACCCTCAGTTTGTTCTCAGTTTTTAAGAGTCTCTTATGCTTTGGCTCTCTCCCTCTCTAACTCTTTTTTTCCTTCGCCTCCCCCATGGTCTTCTGTTAAGTTTCTCAGGATCCACATAAGAGTGAACACATATGGTATCTTTCTCGGTATGACTTATTTCACTTAGCATAACACTCTCCAGGTCCATCTACGTTGCTACAAAAGGCCATATTTCATTCTTTCCCATTGCCAAGTAGTATTCCATTGTGTATATAAACCACAATTTCTTTATCCAGTCATCAGTTGATGGACATTTAGGCTCTTTCCATAATTTGGCTATTGTTGAAAGTGCTGCTATAAACATTGGAGTACAAGTGTCCCTATGCATCAGCATGCCTGTATCCCTTGGGTAAATTCCTAGCAGTGCTATTGTTGGGTCATAGGGTAGATCTATTCTTAATTTTTTGAGGAACCTCCACCCTGTTTTCCAGAGTGGCTGCACCAGTTTGGATTCCCACCAACAGTGCAAGAGGGTTCCCGTTTCTCCACATCCTCACCAGCATCTATAGTCTCCAGATTTGTTCATTTTAGCCACTCTGACTGGCGTCAGGTGGTATCTCAGTGTGTGTGTGTTTTTTTTAACTCCTCACAGGCCCCACTAACACTTAGAGAATAAGAACTAGGTCTTCACTCTCTTTAATATACCTTTAATATATCTTTAATATACCATACTGGGGAGCATTAACTCCACTACACACCCAGTCAGCCTTGCCTTGGAAAAAAAATAAAAACCCGAAGAAGAAAGCTGAAAGATGTTGTAACAGGTGCTTGAGATGCACCTCCAGCAGCAACACCAAGACCTGTCAACCAAAGTGGTAGCAGAAATTAGGTGGGCTCAGGGGATGCAGCTTAGGGCACAAAATGTGTCTGCTATAGGCTCACAGATTTGAATAACCCTGGGAATTCAGAGTAGGGAAGCACCTCAGAGGCCCTTTGGTCCAACTTCCCACTCAATGCAAGGATGCTTTTACAGATCACTGACAGATCCCCCACCCACCCACCCCTTGACATGGGCAAATGATATCACTACATAGTTCGCTGCTTGGCATTTCTGTCAAAGATAAACTGATCTGATTTTAATAATATTATTTAAACTTAAATAATATTATCAAGTGCTTATTATATGCCAAGTACTATATTAAGAGCTCAGCACATACCATTCAATCTTCATAAGTGATTTATACGGTAAATACAATCATCATCACCTCCAGTTTCTAGGTAAAGACTATAGCAAATGCTGCCAGTTCCCTGACCTTCCGCCTCCCCCCCACCAACGCCCCTTAGGTCCCCCATATTAGTGCATGTGGGCAGGACTCTCCAATGCCTGTACCTGCTTCTCTGGGCCAGAGACCATTCTCTGGTACCAGAGCACACCTTTCTGCAGTACAGTTAGCCAGAAGAGCCAGAGAATTAATACTCCTTAGAAACATACCTCTACCAATGACTGAGAGAGCTTCCCCTCAAGTAGGTTGGATCTGTGGTATATGGCCTACACTAAGTGCCAGAGGTCCCCAGTGAGGTGGAGCTTCCATTGCCCACAATTATAACACACTTGATAACTCACACTTTATTGGCTGCTCCTTCATCAGCTCACTTCCTCCCTCCCCACTAATGTTTCCTGGCATCACCTCCCAACACCTGCACTTAAAACCTGGTCTCTGGATTTCTGTCTAGAGAAAACTAACAAAGACAAGGAAGCAAAGGCACAGAAATACAGGGACATACCCAGGGTGGTATCTCCACCCCAGAGCCCGTATTTATCTCCACTACCCTGTAGTATATCCTTATCCAGCTTTCCCACTAGAGTAAGAAATACCATCTTCTCCTTCCTCTACACACAAATACATGAAGACAGCCAAAGCATCTTCTACTCCTTCTACCATGACGGTTTCCATACCCATCACCCCCTCTTGAGGAACTCTATCTAGCTTCTAATTTTCCACTTAAAACTAAACATATGAAATTGTTCTACTTTAAACCTTTCATAATTCCATCCATCTGTTTCTTAATCTTGTGTCATTATACAAGCAGAGAATTCAGAATACAGTATACTAAGCTATTCAATTTTAACCTTATTTTAATGAAAAAAATTCCTAGAATTATTTCTCTGTTCAAAATAGCATCCATACACAAAATTAAAAATTTTATTGAATTGGTTACAATGAATCTTATTAAATATTACAATATAAGTAATAATTGTTAGTAAGTGCTTATTAATTTAGCAAAATATAAATATTAAACATCCACTATGAATTCATTAACAAAATAACAAACTCTAATAGACTCGTCTTACATCCCTCAATTATACCCTCATCCAGAGGTATCTCTAACATACTTCTTTCTCTAGAATCTTCTATGTCCGCTATAAAATAAAACTTCAAGGATCATAAATTGTCTAAAGAAAACATTCCCAGAAGTAAGTCACTCCACAATGAGATATGCAAAACATATTGTTGATGAGTTTAAGGTTCTTGATTGGTGTATACAATCAATTGGGGTACAACATATCCAAAGTAAAATGACTGATAACCTCAGGAACTGCAACTTATTATAAATAGATTATGAAATGAAACTTTTTAAAATTTTAGGGCAAGAGGCATCTTAGAGAACAATTCATCTTTCAATTTCATCTTTTTTTTAATGTTTGTTATGTTTCTATTTTTGAGAGAAAGAAAGCAAAACCAGGGGAGGGGCAGAGAGAGGGACACAGAGGACCCAACACAAGCTCTGCATTGACAGTTCAAGTGGGGCTTGAACTCAAAAATCATGATATCATGACCTGAACTGAAATCAAGAGTTGGACACTTAACCAACTGAGCCACCCAGGTGTCCCCATCTTTCAATTTCATCTTTTGCATAAAACTTTATAACTAAGCAGCGATATAATGAGAAATACAGCCAGGTGTCTTAACTCTCAGTTCAGAGCTTAGCTGGTTTACCATAATCTGTAACATATTCTGAATAATTCACATTCCACCCCAATCACAATAAAGTATCCTTCTACATTGAGTCACTGGTTCATCCCCATGATAAACAACACCTGGTTTGAAACAGATAAGTGAAACTAATCAAATTTATGTCTCAGGATTTTAGAATTAGGATAATGGGAGACTAAGTCAGGGAAGAGTACTTGAACTGAGAGGTCATGCTAAATAGTACAAAATTAACATCGGGTGCCACGTTATGTATATGCAATAACATAACGTAAATCACCACAGAACCCCCAAGAGAGAGTAGCCTGAGTCTCACTCTCCCAGAACAGTTCTTCTAAGGCCTGGCAGTATTTAAGGCCTCATGAAGCTTATTTATATTTTTAAGCAATAACCCTCAACCAATCCACTTGAATTACTTTAAGTAGATTTCTCTTCCCTATAACCAAAGTGTCTAGGGAGAAGACTCTTGCCTCTTCTTGTTATTAACTAAGCAACTATAAAAAGAAAATGGGTGTTGAATAATGGGATAATAAAAATAGCCATTGGAATCAGCATGAAGAACTGGAATAAAGCAGGAGAACAAGTTTAGTCAAATGCCAGCTGTGGTTAAAGAATGTCATTGTATGGGGAAAAGAGGCTAAGATCCCCCTCTCTAACTTCTTAAGCCAATTTAGGAGCAGTCCCTTGATATTATAAATGTATGGGTTTTGAATCAGAAGTTTCCTGTCCCCTCTCCTATTTTGGACTTGCCATGGTGGATCTAGACCAGAGAAACAAAGGAACCTAATTTTGGAACATGAAAGGGCATATTCCCTTTCCCACAAGCTACTCTTCTGATCACAAACTTACAGTCCTTCTGAGCTCTCTGCTACTTCTACCTTTTGGGGATAGGTCAAAACCTTAATTCAATAGGGACTCTTCCAATTTACTACTGGTTTTATTGGTTTCCTATAGACCCAAGACAATCACTATACCTAAATCAACAAAACATTTTCAAAGGACTTCTCCCAATAGCATTAAACACAATTGTATTACCATTATTTTCAACCAGCAGCCATTCTCTTAACTCTTTGTTGACAGAACCCTGATTATCCATTTCTCAGGAAAAGTGACCCTATCCTCAGCTCATTAGCTGAGAAGAAAATCCAGATTAATTTAGGATAATCATGACAACGTCATTCCCTTTGTCAATGATTGGTAGAGGCATGAGCATGTGACATAAATCTAGCCAATGCCATCATGGTAGCTAATCACTGAAAGCTAACCACGTACCATGTTCTAAGGATTTTACAAGAACTCATCCTTTTTTTCCTTCACTACAACTCTGCAAGGTACAATCAATGTTGTCCCTACATCATGTCTTCTTGAAGTATAAGATAATTCATCTGTTTCATGCTTGAAGTCATTTTGATTTGGATTTTCTACAAACATCTGAACTACAAACTGTCACTACAAACATCTGAACCAATACTCCAATTAATCTTTCCTCTTCTCTTTAGAACCACATTTGAGCATGAATGCAAAGACAGCAAAAGAGTATATAACTGCCATACATACTATTGCAGTTCTTCCCTTCCTAGTTCCTGTGAGTTTTTCTTATCCTTTACTATGAATTAAAAAAAGGAAGCAGAAGGGGAAACTCCTCATTCTCACCTATGAGGTTTATTATTAAAATACCTTACTATAATCTTGTTTGATTCATGAAAAATCAACCTTGTAAATAAGTGTAACAAATGAAAATAAGTTTTCAGTATAAGCCCTATCAGAAAGATGGATAAATAGTCTTTTCCAAGCCTGTATAATTTCACTTATGACTATTATTTGCTGAAGCAATCTTAGATCCTCCATTTCTCATCCCAGGACTTGCGACGGCATGGTTATCAAATTAAATCCAATCTTTAGTTCTATCATAATTTATATTTATATGATTTTAACTTTTGGACCATTTGAAATTATTGCTCACTATTCAACCATGCTTCCTGGTACCCTGGTTTTATGCCTACATAGTTTTGGAAATGTAGGGAAAATTTTTTAATTCCCTTAGTAAACATTTGAAATAACCATTACATAGGCTCTTGGCCATTACAGTTTTAATATTATATTAAATTACTATTCAGGTATTTTCTTAGTGCTCTCTGGCCAAAAATAAAGCAAATTAATTTAACAATTTTACATATTATTATAAATAATTCAGTTATAGTGAGGTAGTTTAATACAGTTGCAGAACCAGATGTCAATATGTAAATGCTACCACTGTAATTTATCATCTTTGTAACATAGGGCAAGTTAGCATTTGTGCCTCCGTTTCCTCACATGTAAAATAGGGATAATACTAATAACTATCTTTCACAGCTATTGTGAGGATTAAATAAACCAATACATATGAAGCACCTGAAAAGATCTCAGGACTCAGTAAGAAGTCTGAATATTATTATTCTTATTGTTATTACCAAGGTTAGCTGGTAATTAACTTGATTAACAGTGGCTTAGACCATGAGAACATATGTTGCTTACTTAATACAACATTTGTTGGCCCTAGGGTTGGTTCATAGCTCAAAGATGTCATAAAGGTCGAGCCTGGGTGGTTCAGTCAGTTAACCATATGACTTCGGCTCAGGTCAAGATCTCACGGTTTGTGAGTTCAAGCCCCATATTGGGCTCTGCACTGATACTGCAGAGCCTACTTGGGATTCTCTCTCTCTCTCCCTCTCTCTCTGCCCCTCCCCCACTCCTCTCTCTATCTCAAAATAAAGAAAGCTTAAAAAAATTAAAATCAAAGGGGCACCTGGGTGGCTCAGTCGGTAGAGCGTCCAATTTCAGCTCAGGTCATGAACTTGTGGTTCGTGAGTTTGAGCCCCACATCTGGCCCTGTGCTGACAGGTCAGAGCCTGGAACCTGCTTCGGATTCTGTGTCTCCCTCTCCCTCTGCTCCTCTCCCACTCACACTCTGTCTCTCTGTCTCTCAAAAATATATAAAGATTTAAAACAAAAATTAAAATCAAAGATGTCATAAAAGACTCAGGCCCCTCCCACCCTCTGCTTTGCCATTCCCATTGTATTGGCAAAGTTTCTCATGAGTTACAGGATGGCCACTCAACTACAAGTTCTTCTGACAACAGTAAGGTAAGGGGATGAGGGCAAAACTAAAAAGGGATGGGGGGGAAGACCTTTCTTTGGATAAATATTCATCTTTTCAGAAGAAAAATATTTCCCAGAAATGGTCAAGAAATATCTTACGTCTTAATGTCCAGAACTGGATCACATGACCACTTCTAGACCAATCACTGAGAAAGAACAGAATTACTATGATTGACTTAGACCAAGCATGAGCCATTTTCTGAGGCTGGGACTTTTTTTTTTTTTTTCAACATTTATTTATTTTTTGGGGGACATACAGAGACAGAGCATGAACGGGCGAGGGGCAGAGAGAGAGGGAGACACAGAATCGGAAACAGGCTCCAGGCTCTGAGCCATCAGCCCAGAGCCCGACGCGGGGCTCGAACTCACGGACCGCGAGATCGTGACCTGGCTGAAGTCGGACGCTTAACCGACTGCACCACCCAGGCGCCCCGAGGCTGGGACTTTAGTTGCATGAACAAAACCAGGTTTCTATCCCCAAGGAAAAGAAGAGAAGAGTCACTTGGGTATGCAAACAATACTATGTGTCACCAACAAGCATTCATTTTTTGCCTACAATATGCTCAACTAGTGCTCCCAATAAAACTATAGGAACCATCAGAGGGTGCCTGGGTGGCTTAGTCAGTTAAGCATCTGACTTTCGATCTCAGTTCAGGTCTTGGTCTCAGGGTCTTGAGTTCAACCCCTGTGTTGGGCTCCATGCTGGGTGTGAAGGAAGGAAGGAAGGAAGGAAGGAAGGAAGGAAGGAAGGAAGGAAAGAAGGGAGGGAGGGAGGGATGGAGGGAGGGAGGGAGGAGGAGGAGGAGGAGGAGAAGAAAGAAAGAAAGAAAGAAAGAAAGAAAGAAAGAAAGAAAGAAAGAAAGAAAGGAAGAAAGAAAGATCTATCAAAAGAACAAATATTTTCTTTGCCGTTGAAGTCCTGTTTACTTGGCATCTTTAGAGTGAAGGCTACTTCTGTTAGGCCCTGCCAAGTAACTAAACCAGAGGCTCTAAGGCCTCCTTCCTGATCTACTCACTCTAAGTGGCTTCACCTATTCTCTTCAAATACGTTTGATCTTCCTTTTCTTGGTCACATCCTTGTGTTGCATCTTAAAGTGTTTCATGCTGTGCATTGTCCATTTTCAAGTAGTGACAACTGAAGGACTGCACAAAGAGTAATTCAAAGTTCCATGATTAGAATCTCTGAGCACCCCAGACACCCAGGGGCAGATTCCATTTCTCTCTCTTTCTTTTTCTGTATTGAGGGGTTACTGTGAGACAGGCACTTTCATAAAATTTTTTCCACTCATTCTCACCAAAAAATCCATGAAATATAGGATTCAGATACGAGAAAAAGAGGTAAAGACAGAACAGGTGGTTTGTACAAAACCAGTGGCTACAAACAGGAAAAATAACTAACCTTTTGAACAATGTCCTAAATGCTACATGTGAATTCATTCCTTTAATTCTCTTAACCAGGTAAGCATTCACTCACAAAAAATACTTTCCAAATATTCTCTACCTGCCATTCTGTAAGTAAGAAATCTGCAGTTTCAAAAGCTAAGTAACTTCAAGTTTATGCAGGTGAAAGTAACAAGTATTAGTTAAAGCCAGATCTAATTCTAAAAGCTTTGTGTTGAAGCCTTACCCACCCTCATACTGCAGGAATTTGAACCCAGGCCTCCTAACTCCTGGGCCCATTCCATAATTGCTAAATTATAGATGGAATATTCTGATGTTTTATTCTATCTGCTGTTCTATGAGATGTTCTCTAAATAGTTCATGATTGGCCTAGCTGCAAAATGAAGTTGGGAATCTCTCAGAAAATATTTAGGAAATTAGCATTTCCCCTTTTTGCTTTTGAAAGTATAGAGGCAAAGCTAGCTGGTCTCTGTTGAGCTTAAATAAAGAGGCTCCTGCGGAGGTAAATTATCAATATTTATCACATTTCTGCACTGTCATTAAGCCACAAATTAAACATTAACACTTAAATTAAGCAAAATCATGATGTTGCCTATTTTACCTTGTCTAAATTTTGTTAGCTGGTCTGTGTTTTAAAAACAATATGGCCAATGGCTCTGCTGTAAAACATTAAAGCCTTTTATTCCCCCTGTCAGCCCCAGATTAAAGCTTGCCAGAAAAGAGATTTCACAATTGGTAACTGCTCCAACTTTGCCACTAATGGAAGCCTTCTGTCCCTCTCTAGTGTAAATTTATTCAGGTAGCTTCCTAGTCACAAATCACCTGGGGCTCTATCTGTAGAAATAAGCAGTTCAAAAGACTTTTCCTGGCCTGTTTCTAGACTTATAAGAAATGGGAAGTGTAGACATTTCTTTCTTTTGTTCATTCTGTTTGTTTGTTTTTGTTATTTTGCTTTTGGTACTTAGGTTTGAAATATGACACAGGTCAAAGTATTACCAAATCCTTTCTCTAAATGCATTTATTTTCATTAAGGATTGAAGTTTCAGAAAGTGAAATCTGACATCTAAACTCTGACACTAACTCCATAGCTCTACAGAGCTGGTCCCCAGTAGCTGGAAAATCATGTTTTAGGGAAACACGTGTGTGCTGATCAACACAAATATATAAACAATCCAAGTTAAAACAAGATGGATATGACAATCCCAGTGACCATGATATTTTGGAAGGTCCAAAGGACTATGTAAGATAAATGATTAACGAAAACAATGTATTAAAGTGATATTTACAGTTTTCTTTCATGGGGATACAAAACACACACACACACCCTAGAGTATCATTTATGGAGTCCATGTACATGGGACAGAAAGCATGATGTAAACTCTGAAGGCCTTTCATGAAATGAACATTTCATGAGTCCCAATTTTCTAATTTTCTAATTCTGAGTCCCAATTTTCTCCTTGTGAAAGAAGTTTTTGATGAAGAATTATCTCTAAAACTAGCTTCTTCATCTTGCTTCCCATGCTCTTTACAAATTCATCTATTATAGAGCTAGTTACATCCCATTGCTAATTAGCAGGGACGTTTTCTTTCCGTCTCCTACCACCAGACATGACGGTATTATGTCCTGGACCAGGTATTAACCTGGATACTGGCCCAGGACATGGTGAAAATGTAGTAAATGTTCATTAAAGCGAGATAGGGGTCTCTCTACAGATCTATTCATTTCAAAGCCTCCAAGCAAATTTTGAATGCTATTGCTGTAACAAAGTTTTCAGAGTCATCACTATTCTAGAAATTCCCAGGAAGCAATCTGCCAACCATTACTAAAAACTATTTCAATAATAATTAGGATAAGACCCTTGGGGACTTATCTAACATTTGTTGAATACAATGATAAGATGTGTATAATCTTGCTTTAGTGAGATGATAAATCAGCGAATTAATTTTTAAGTGATTTTTTCTATGGGATTATGGCAACCCATTCCAACCCCTTCCCAGTTGTTCCTCATATATTTCTTCCCCCATCAAAACTACATGGATCCCAAGCACCACTAAATCATCATTTCTCAAAATTCATTCTATGGACCCCTGAATCTGGACTAACCAGAGGGTTTGTCATAAATACAACTTCCTGGGCCTTCCTCCAGCCCTGCTGAAGTAAGACTCCAAAGGTGGAGCCCCTAAAGCTGCATGTTTCATAAACCCCACAGGCAATTCTTATACATACTCAAGTACAAGAACCACCACTCAGGACCCACGAATTAAGACTAAATGGCAAATAGGATTGGACTGCGAGGATCTGCAGAAGCAATTAAGTAGGCTCAGGCTCCACCAAGTTACAAGATTACTTTGAATCTACCGCCCTAAAGAAGCATCTTGATTCCTGAGCCTGCTACCTTGTGCTCTGACTCAGAAGTCTATCACCTATAACTACCTGATCCTCTGGTTTCGCTATGCTTTTCTTTGTGAACACAATCATCTCTTTCTATGTCCCGGGCAGTTAATATACATTTTATATTTAGAAAACAATATCCCTTCACCCCTCACCTCCTTTCCACATTTCCCACTACTTTTACCAAACCTCAAATTTCTGCCTTTCCTATAAAAGAAGGGAGACACCATAAAGACTGCCTCTCTTATAGCCATGGGACCCAGGGTTCTGCTCAATGGAAAAATGCTCTCCTCTGAACTAGAAATAACAAAACCACCTTATTTAATGGAGAACAAAAAGTTCATGCCAAGGAGAACATGTTTTACTGAAAAGATGGGTGTTCTAAAAAAAATGTAAGTGATCACACAAATACTGTTATGGGCAAATATAAGCTTTTTTGGTGAAAATAAAAATACTTTGATAATTATAATAATAGTGACATTTAGGTGGATTTTCCTCCTGGATGGTATGCTATTCCAAAGAATTTGCAGAGAATTTGATGGGAAGACCTTCCCAAAAGAAACTTTATACTGTGGAATGTTCACTGGCCTCTTGCACATGCCTTTTCCAGCAATAGGTGAGCTTATTCTAAGATACAAGACTAAAGGGGTTTAAAGGAGGTAGAATGCTTTTGTTCTATAAGAAATAAAGTACTATCACAGAATGGATATTAAAAAAAAGGGGGGGGCAATGAATAAATGAAAAGTGTTTTCCTTCAAAAGAAAATAGAAAACAAAGTATAGAAGAAAGAAACAGAAGGAAAGAGGTTGAAGAAAAGAGTAACAAAGAAGTCTCTACTTCCATTCACTGGAGAACAGCATTGTAAGAGGAACGGATGAAAGAGGATTGATTTCAAGAAAGAGCATGATATAATAATGGGGGACCTAAAAAAGGGAGAGTCTCTTCATTTCTCTACTTCTAATGGGTTGGAAGAGGCTCCCTGAGCAGATTCCTCATGCTCTGAAGGAGAGGCTCTGAGAAGCAGCGGCCCTGAGAAGCAGCTTTGCCAAGGATATATGGTTCTTTGAGTTTTGCTTTTCAATTGCTAGATAACAACCACAATAATGAAGGAATTTACCAAACTTAATCATGTTAATCCCCCATCCACCCAACACAGAATGGAATGAATGTCTTTTTTCCAAAAGAGATAGGCATCCTCCAAATCTTCCCAGTGCTCAGATCCTGTCTACAGTGGATCACATCCAAGTCTCCAGATTTAAAAAAAAAAAAAAAAAAAAAGTTGAATAAATAACCCACTGAGTGGGAAAGAGGATTGTTGTTGAAATAAAACACCCATCTCACCAGGTCATTTGCCACATCCCTCTCCATCCAGAAGAGATCTGAATTAAGCCTATCTCTTAATAGAGAGGTAGGTGCATAGCTGAGTCATTCCATAATGGCGGTAGGAGGACAGCATAAAAAGTAGGCTATAATGATGAGACATGTAATGCATCACCATCCTTTCCCCATGCCCCATTCCTCCAAGAGAAAATGTGCTTTGTAAGGGCCTAAAAATGTGAATAACATTTGGAGTTGACACAGATTTTTAATCTAGAAACAAAAACACCTCTGCTGTAATTAAAATTGTTTTTTAACACAGAGGAAACATGGTCCTGTGCTGCCAACTTACAGCCCTAAGTGCTACAGCTAACCATAAGGAGTTAACATTTATTGAGTGTTCACTACAGAGGCTGAGCGTTATCTCTTTCGAAAATCGTATTTGCAACAAATTTTTGCTGGTATCTCTTTCGAAAATCGTATTTGCAACAAAAATTTGTTACTTTCACACCTAGAGCACAGAATCTATGGTTATAATTATTTCACCAAAATAATTATAGCCACTTTATCAGTTACTTTGTAAGCCCCGATTTTTTTTTTAAATCTGGGCTCAGAAACAAGCCAAAATAACAAACACAGTACCCTAAACCCAACCTTGAAGTTGTCCTTGTCTCAATCTCATGCTCTTTTTTGCAAACTCTGCCTTTACATAAAAGGCCAACTTCAGCGGGTGTGGCTGGCATGCCCACACAGGAGATGTGCACATTTCTCTTTGGGGATCAGCATTTGGGGCAACCTCAGAGCAGTGTCACTACTTGGCTATCATCCAAATCTCAGGATGAAAGCTGAGGTGCTGAATAAGCTGAATAAGAGAACATCTCAGAACAACAAAAAAGGGAACATGACCACAGGTTAGTGGGAAACAACTGTCAATTCTGCAGGCCAGTTCAGGCTGCAGGGAGGCAAGAGCATCATAGCGTGACAGCATGGATCATGACGGAATCACACCAGGGTTTTCCAACATGCCCACTGGTGTACTGGGAAAACCTGGAAAGCCTATGGCAGCACCACACAACACGAGCTGCCCAAAAAGTGGCCCACAAAGCAACCTGTACAGTCAGCAACTCTGAAACAAATACTGTTTACAAATGCAATACCAGTCGGACCACTTCACCAAGAACAAATGTGATCTTTCCTGCAATTAGTTTAGAATCTTGCCTGAAGATTAGAAGAAATCAGCTCTGGAGAGTCATAGAAAGAGAATTGCCTAAGCTTTGGAGAGAAAGTTATACATGTACTTGACCCAGTTACAATCTTCCTTTTTCTTTTCCCCTACCCACTGTTCAGGAGGCGCTTTCCTTAATTCTAAGTATTTTTCTCCATTGCAATGTATTTTTTCCCTTAGAGTTAGATTATATTCATTTTAATTTCGTTTTCTCCTCTAATGTTTTCTTAAAAAAAATTCTATGAAAGTAAGTTAAAAGTTGTCTACTATAGGATATACAGAAAAATACAAAGATACAAAAAAAAAATCACATCTAATCCTATCACCTGGATGATCATAAGCTTTTTCTTTATTAATTCCAAATCTTTTAATTTTTCTTCATGTTTGTATATGTATGTATATACATATATATGTTTGTACATACATTCAGTTAATTTACAAAACTGGGATCATTCCAAAATACAGTTTGTATTTTTTTCAAATTATAATGGGCAGCCTATTCTCAAGCCATTAAATACTCTCTGAAAACACATTTTTTTTAATGACTACATAATTATTATTCTTTTTCAGGCTTTGACATTCTGAATGCAGTACATTAAGTGGAATAATATATAGATTTCCCCCTTTTTAATGTAACTTTGGACCATTTGTATTTGATTGCACTCACTTTTAATGCACTTCTCCATTGTTTTTCAAGATCAGACACTTTAAGTGCAGCCAATTAAGTTGAAAACACTTAACAACATCAGGAAAGATTTATTGACAGTATAATACTAAAGATACCTAAGCCATCAGTATTTCTCACAACAGCTCTGTATTTTACAGTCAAATAAAGTTTATCTCCTATGAACTGTTTGTTTCTTCTGATTTTAAGTGTTACAATGGCTGGCTTAGTTGTGTTGTGACTTGTGATGGCACTGTATCCCCAGCTATCGGCTAGTCATTTGCAAGTATCTGAACCCTTTTATCCCATTAGGTGGCATTTTATTAGCATCACACCATCCAGTTGTTCAGAAAAATTTGGATAACTGACTGTATTATCAGTAGGACTTAACTTTGTTTTAATAGCTATTCTTCCCAACATCTGGTTTCAAACTGGTTGTCTGGAGCTCTCAGAAAATATTCTCCCAAAAAGACAAGCTCTAAGTGGTAAATAGCTGACAAGGACCTGAGGCACAGTAGGCCCTGCCAGGAGCACCAGGTAACACTATCACAGTGATACTGGGGGAGGATGAATTCAGGCTACAGTTGTGGGATCAGTGCCTTTTGTTCTCACCTTTCACCTCCGCTACCCAGAAGCAGGAGTAAAGATTCCAAAGGGCAACTTTGGGGCACTCAAAGAAGCAGAGTGGTGACAGGAAGGCTCAAGGGCTCCAGGGAAAGAGGGCTCCACTCTTTCTCAGTGTGTGTCAGGTTTCAGACACTCTGCACTGTGCACCTGCTTCAACTTTCTACCATCACCATCTTTTGACACCCTCAAGTTTTGCCCACTTCCCAAATTCTCTCAAGCCTTCCTTTTCCTATAGCAAGTTCAAAATCCTTTTTGAGGTTTTCTAAGAGTATGTGTTGCTAGGGCTACTAAGAAAGTTAAAAGCTCTCTCCTAAATTTACCCCATAATTTTTATATTCTATAGTGAAAGACTATATAGGGAATAGGGTGGCATCAGAGTACACAGAAGCCTAATAGAAAAACAGACATCTACATTTCAGAGTAACATTCCATGCTAATGACTCCCTTGATCACTGCCCCTGCCTCTTCCCACCCCCACCCCCACCCCCACCACCCGAGTGAGGAGGGAGATTTAGAGGATTAGGTAGAGGTAAGGATTCCTATATGTGAATAGCAAAGGGAGAACACCTACAAAAGAATCAGCTTCCAGTCTTCTTTTCCTCCTTTTTGCTATTTTCATTTCCACCACTTGTGTGGGAATAGGGTGTATTAAACAAGGAATGAGCATTTCTTAAATTCTTATCAGGGTTCAGGCACTGGACAATTTTACAAATGAGAAAACTGAGACTCAGGGAAGTTACTTGAGAAATAAGAACAAAGGGAAGCAGGAAGAGGGTGCAGTTTTTAGCAGAAGCAAAGCCAACAAAAGATAGGGAAGGCCAATGGAAGTCCCAAAGAGTGTCAACTGGGAGGGAAAAATAGCCCTCTGTACCCTGAGTGCCATTTCCTGATCCCTGACTGGAATGAGGCTGCCACTCTGAAGACTATTCCTACATATGGATGTAAGGCATGCATCTGTATTCTAATTTTCATTTAGATGTTCTGGCATCATGTACACACCACCATGGCATGTTTCAGTTTCTACCAAAACAAAAGAGACTCACAAGAAATTATTTACAGTTTAATGTTTCCAACCAGAGAGCCACGCCTCCCTTTCCAGCCTGCACTGTCAAGCTCTGAATTTGGTTCCAAGACCCTATTCTAGTCTAACAGTCTTCAATGCTGAAAATAAATTGCAATTTAAGCATGAATTCTATCATTTTCAAATAGGATGGTGCTTGGCTTACTTTCAACTGTTCTTACATGAACAGGATTTTATTTCCTTTTTGCAGATCATTCAATTCTAAATTTCTTCTTTCTTTTCTCTTTAGTCGGTTATATCAGTTTTTTCAATGTTTTAACCTATTTCAATGTTTTAACCTAAAGCTTTCCAATAAATCAAAGTTAGAGACACTTTCTATATGATCTGTGAAAAAGCAATCTTTCCCACAGTAATTTAGAAGTTAATCTTTTCATTTTACTAAATCTCTTAGCATTTGTTGTTATTCTCAGGGACAAATAACATTAGCAACAAAGACAGCAACCACAAAACCATTCCTAAGTAAAGGAGATGGATTAGAAAGTTCAGGCAAGAATTGATAATATCCTCTCATACTTAGCAAATTTCATGTGACTGCTCAGTTCAGAATGTGGCATTACAAGCGTTGTGGAAACAAAAATATAAGCATTCCTGGGAGACTCTTGTTTAAAAAAAATTTTTTTTAATGTTTATTTATTTTTGCAGGAGAGAGAGACAGAACATGAGTGGGGAAGGGGCAGAGCGAGGGAGACACAGAATACATAAGCATTCCTGGGAGAATCTTGTGTAAAAAAAAATTCTTCTTAATGTTTATTTATTTTTGCAGGAGAGAGAGAGAGACAGAGCATGAGCGGGGGAGGGGTACAGAGAGGGAGACACAGAATCTGAAACCGGCTCAAGACTCTGAGCTGTCAGCACAAAGCTGTACCTGGGGCTTGAACTCACAAACTGTGAGATCATGTCCTGAGCCAAAGTCAGATGCTTAACCAACTGAGCCACCCAGGGACTCCAAGAGAATCCTATTTTAAAAGCACAAGAAAACATGTGACAACCAAGCAGGAAAGGTCTAGAGCCTTCAGCAGTGAAACAGGAGGAAGGTGAATTACCAGCAGCAAAGCCAACAACAAGGGATACCTCAGAAGAGTCCTTGGACTAATATAAAGCAAAAATTTTTTGGGCTTCTTCTTGTGCCTAACAGTCCGCTCGGTGTGGAATATAAGCAAGTACTTCATTAGCACCACCATCAGTTAGAGGTTCTTGGCAATCTAAGCGCAGTGGACGACTTTACTGCTGAAGAGAAGTGGGATCTAGGTCCCTGGTAATAGCCATGCCAAATCTCAGAAGCAAAACAAGATTTTCTTCCTTGTTCTGATGAGACACAAGATGTTTCTGAGGTTAGAGTTCAACTTTTACAGGCACTTCCCTTTTGCCTGCAGAACTAGTTTACATTTACCTGTCAAATACCCTATGATTTCATTTATATGTGGAATTAAAAAAAAAATGAACAAGCAAACAGAAAGAGACATAAATATAGAGAACAAACCAGAGCACAGGGAGTGGGGGAATGGCAAAATAGGTGAAGGAGATTAAGAGGTACAAAATTCTAGTTATAAAATAAGTAAGTAGTGATGAAATGTACAGCATAGGAATATAGGCAATAATATTGTAATAACTTTGTATGGTGCCAGACGGTAACTATACTTAATGCAGTGAGCACTTCATAATGTGCATAATTGTTTAATCACTATGTTGTACACCCGAAACTAACAGAACACTGTATGTTAACTATACTTCAATAAAAAAATACATAAATAATTAGGTGAACAGGAAATCTTACAAGTATTTATAGCATACTAGTAATAGCCTAATATGGACCATTGCTTTAGTTTCACTATTTAATCACTAATAATTATATCTTAAAATAATAAATCCAACCTTACATCATGTATGTTATTTACAAAGCACAATTTCAATTTCAATAACTATAGTTTTCCCTTCTAAAGTTTTATGTGATATTTTTCAAAAGAACCTGCTCTCTATTAGCGTTCATTCCATTTTTATGATTTTCCCCTTATTTTATTTTTCATTATTTTATTTCTTTCTTACGCCATAGATTTTTTGATAACTTTTTTTTATTGAAATATATTGAAACACAATGTTACATTAGTTGCAGATGTATGAAATAGTGATTTGACAAGTCTACGCATATGCTATGTTCACCACAGTAAGTGTAGCTACCATCTGTTACCATACAATGGTATTACAATACCATTGACTATATTCCCTATGCTGTACATTTATCCCCATGACTTATTCATTCCATAACTGGAAGTCTGTATGTTCCACCGCCCTTCACCCATGTTACCCAGCCCCCACTTCCCATTTCTTTCATTCTTTTACATTTTTTTAATGTTTATTTATTTCTGACAGAGAGAGAGAGAGAGAACAAACAGGGGAAGGGCAGAGAGAGGGAGGGAGACATAGAATCAGAAGCAGGCTCCAAGCACTAAGCTGTCAGCACAGAGCCCAACCTGGGGCTCGAACTCACGAACTAAAAGATCATGACCTGAGCCAAAGTCACATGCTCAATCTTTCACTCTTTTAAGCATACTTCTTTTATAGTATCCTAAATTTCATATTGCTTTAAGTTCCGGGAATATAAATCTTCACACGAGGCAGTGGGGGGGGGGGGGGGTGTCTGTGTGTCTGTCTAAGTGTGTGTGAATTTTGTATGCTGTGAACTGAAGAAATGTACTTAGAGAATGAGTTCTTCTATAAAGGAAACCCCAGAGATTTCATTACTCCACAATCAGTTTCCATATTAATTCAGTTTGACATTCCTCAAGATGCAGGTAAAGTAAATTTGGATTCTATACCCATGCACAGCACACTCATGGTGATGTTATTTTTTCCACCAGAACCCAGGTACTCATGAGCTTTTTTAGAGCTTTGCTGGGCCAGTGGAGAGTTTTTAAAGTTCACCTTTTATTGAAAGAGCAGACATTGTCCTAGCCTTAAGCTAGGATCTCAGGAGCCTTGAGTAAGCCAAGGACAGATCTTTGGGCATTAAAACCCCACCATCTACCAAGGCATTTGAGGCATATATCAAAGTCTAATTCTCTTCTGGGCCATGGAAACATCTGTTCATTAGCTTACCATTCTGGGTTTGTGTTCCCTCTTTGTTTCTGGGACTTGGAGATTTCACTTTCTTCCTTTTGAGTACAACTTTCTATTTTTATTATTTTTTTTTAATTTTTTTTAACGTTTATTTATTTTTGAGACAGAGAGAGACAGAGCATGAACAGGGGAGGGGCAGAGAGAGAGGGAGACACAGAATCCGAAACAGGCTCCAGACTGTGAGCTGTCAGCACAGAGCCTGACGCGGGGCTCGAACTCACGGACCGTGAGATCATGACCTGAGCCGAAGTCGGATGCTTAACCGACCGAGCCACCCAGGCGCCCCACAACTTTCTATTTTTAATATTTTATGAGGTTTTTTTTAATTATTCTTATGTGTTTCTTGCATGTAGTGCTGCTACAATAGACTGTCATGATCCTGGGACCAAAAATCCAAAGAACTTTTACGTAATTTTCTCATTTGCTCATCATGACACTGAGGTAAACAGAATTTTTTTTCACAGTTTTACAGATGAGGGAATAAAAAGATACTCAGACCTATTAAGTCACATAGCCAGTGCATGAATCAAAATCTACTACAGCTAGACTTATATTCTTTCCACTCTGCTAGAGATTCCTAAACAGGGGTCCTTCAATCCTTTTGGGTCTAGGCATTGTTTTCTGGCTGAAAAAACAATGCCTAACATATATATTCTACTACACTTCAAATATACCTAGATTTTGTGATTAATAAATATAACTTCATTCATTTTTTTTTAATTTTTTTTTTAACGTTTATTTATTTTTGGGACAGAGAGAGACAGAGCATGAACGGGGGAGGGGCAGAGAAAGAGGGAGACACAGAATCGGAAACAGGCTCCAGGCTCTGAGCCATCAGCCCAGAGCCTGACACGGGGCTCGAACTCACGGACCGCGAGATCGTGACCTGGCTGAAGTCGGACGCTTAACCGACTGCGCCACCCAGGCGCCCCAAATATAACTTCATTTAAAAGGAAAACGCCCAGCAAGTCCATTTCTTGGTACCTACCCCCAAAGAACCGCGGACTACACAGTCCTAAGGTGGCATATATACACAAGGATTTTTTTTGCAACAGTTTTCAGAGTAACAAAATGTGAGGAAAGATAGAAATGATCAACAGCTGGGGAATGGATAAATAAACAATGGTATTGGGACGCCTGGGTGGCTCAGTCAGTTGAGCGTCCGACTTCGGCTCAGGTCATGATCTCACAGTTCGTGAGTTCAAGCCCCGCGTCAGGTTCTGTGCTGACAGCTCTGAGCCTGGAGCCTGCTTCCGATTCTGTGTCTCCCTCTCTCTGCCCCTTCCCCACTCATGTTCTGTCTCTCTCTGTCTCTCAAAGATGAATAAACTTTTTTCAAAAATTAAAAAAAAAAATGGTAGTACACATGGGTTAAAAAGAATAAGTGGGGTTCTTTATGAACTGACATGAAATAACTTCCAAGACATAGGGTTGAGTTGCAGCATAATACATACAGTACGGTACAGTGTGTGTTAGAGAACACATGTACCATACATAAAAAGCAGCACCAAATATAGAGATTTTTATATATTAATAAGATAGCAGAGAAAAGGCATGGATAGATACAAACTATACAGCTAATAGCAGTTTCCTCCAGGGAGAGGCCTGGAATTGGGGCTCAGGTCAAGAAATGAGAAAGAAGGTACAGTTTTGTGGGTTGTATCTAATTTATTCAATGAAAATATAGACATATGTTAATTATATAACTAAAAATTAATAAAGTTATATTTAAATGCATTTAAACAAATACCATGTACCTCATTTCTCAATAGCTTTTTTTTTTATTTACATTTTGTAATTTCTCAATCAACAGACACTAAAAGATATATGTTAATGAAAACTGTTGAAGTATGATGGGCCTCACAATCACATAACTGGGGATATCTGTCCTTAGCCACATGCCTCTTTTAAGTAATAATGGCTATGCTGGTAGCATAGCATTATGCATTATTGTGAATATGGCATTATTGTGAACCGGTAAATCCTGGATGTGTCAAATCCATGACTAAGGCCAGTAGATGACAATGAGGTGTACATTAAGTGAGAAAGTGTCATATGCACCTGCCATTGCCACACATGCTAATGTAAGAAAGGTAATATATCAGAGGCCTTTACTGTGAAAGCTGTGTTTACTTGCACATCAAGCAATAAAATGGACCAATTGCAAAGATCAAACAACCAAAAAAATACATATATTTCTTATGTCTTTGGAGATTCTTGTTACCTGATGTGGGTTAGGCATGCTGGGTATTTCTCTTACTACTGAAAACACAGCACCTATCTTGTTTTTCCCTTAGCTTCTTGAAGTTTTTGTTTAAAAAAGGGGTGGGTAGCCCAAACCTATTGAAATCTGGCTCTCCTTCTGGGAAAAATTCTTACAAATACAGGTTGAAAACCTTTAATTTCAAATATTTTGTAGCTACTAAAGATTCATTGATACTCCAGGAGGGCTCATGGTAAAGAGGCCCAAGAAAGCACAACAGAAGAAATGCACAGCCTTAAACAATCAGACATTGCTGTGAAACAGCAATACATGAGCCTATGTATACTCACTGCTGACAAACGGGTTCAGCCTCCCTCATTCCAATAAAGTTTTTCAGACCACTATCAATGCACCTTTGTCACGAGTATAAAAGGAATCCTGGCCAACACATACTTTTAAAATGGGAAATGCCAGAGTGTCTGGGTGATTCAGTTGATTAAGCCTCATCTCAGATCATGATCTCATGATTCATGAGTTCGAGCCCTACATGGAGCTCCTCGCTGACAGTGTGGAGCCTGCTTGGGATTCTCTCATGCCTTCTCTCTCCCACTCTGCCCCTCCCACATGTGCTCTCTCGCTCTCTCTCTCAAAAATAAATAAACTTAAAAAAATAAAATAAAATGGGAAATGTCTTTAAAATGGAAAGGTCAAATTCTCCCATAAATACAAATCCATTTATAGATCTGCAATTAGACAGAAGGAAGTTATGCAACACTAAGCTAAAGCACTAGGGTAAAATTTGACTCTTGGAATGATCTGCCAGCTCCTCTCCAGAGTATCAAGAGGACTCAGAAGCATACAAGAGTCTGGCCTATCTGACAAGGCCTCACAGAGAACCACTCTTCACTTTGAATCAAACCCGCTAAAAAACAAAACAAAACAGATCTATCATGTCAATGGGCAAGTCAAAACATTCGTGGATATCAATGTCTTTCAGTGAGGTTTAGATCCATGTTTCTAAGCAAATCCCCAACGCACAGGATTTAGAGAAAGCAGTTCTTATCAAAAGAAAGAAACGCATTCAGAAATCATGGGAGCAATTCTCTAAATGCTTGTTTTAGAAGATTATTTCCCATCACTTAAAAAAAGAAAAAACATATTTCCTGGTACATGAAACATTTGCATACAGATTTAAGTACTTTATTCAATTTGCAAATGTAGTCAAAGTCATTTCTCAGACCTGTGTCTATGAACACAGACTTCAGAACCTTGCAGGACCATGGATATGCAAAATCCCTGTTTTTTAAGTAAGATGCATTAACTGTAGAAATGCCAACAAGGCAAAGCTCTTAGCTGTTTTTTACAGTTCTGCCATATTAAGCACCACTGTACTCAAACTTTAATGAGTTTTAATACTATCCCTTCAAGCAAGGGCAAGTCTTATATCCACAGAAATATCCTTATGAATCTGAAGAGAAGTCTCTCATTTACTTTCGCCCGCCCACTAGAGAGCATCTTGGTTCAAAGGTGACAGTGAAAAGTTGTATTGCATAGGGATTTCAACCTTGAGTTCTCATCCCTTCAACATGGCTTAGCTGTTCTCAGTTGTGCATAAGATCTCCACCTGATGTCAAATGGGTTGGCAGTTTTGGCAGATATAGCTAAGTATAAACAGGGAGTAAAAATTAGGTCCAAGATTCCATCAAAAGCATGTGTCATTATACAAGTCAGACTGCTCATCACAGGAGTGTTATTCCTGCAGAGGTCCTTACAGATCGACCTAATTTTTTCCATTTGACAAAGAAGGAAACAAATTATAATAACTATAGCTATCATCAGTGGAGCATTTTGCTTTAGTGCATTCTCTCATTGAATTTTCAATGCTACCTTGTGAGAATATCATTATCTGAGACTAGAGATACTATCATTACCCCTTTGTAGATGAGGAAACTATGGCTGGGAAAAACTAAGGGCTTCCTTTGGATTTCCACTGAAGTGTCATCTTATCAGGGAAGCGCTCCTTTTGTAAAACAGCAATCTTTCTGTGGCACTCCCTCTCCCTCTCAGATTTATTTTTCTCCCTGTCACTTATTTCCAACCAATACATTTACATTTTCAATTGTCTATATGCCCTTCTAGAATTTAAGCCTCACTGGGAGTAGGCTTTGCTTTGTTCACTGCTATATTCATAGCACAGAGAGTACCTGGAACATAGTTGGTAGTCAATAAATATGGGGTGAGTAAAAAGTTATTAAAGAAAACTGCCCAAGGCCACAGAACTAGTAACCAGTAGAGCTAGAATTTGGGCCCAAAACTGTAACTCTGAAGCACACACTTTTAACCATTTTGCTCTTACTCTAAGCAATCAGCTTACTTCACAGTAAGATATTTTGCAGGAGTTCCAGGCCATCTTTAATTTTCTCTGGTTACCTCCCTCACCTCACTGTGGCTATGCTATTAGGATATTTATTTGAAGGAAAGAGGACACATGGGCTGAGGGTCCTAGAGGACAGTTTTTGCCCAGCTAACTGGTTACTGAATCTTTCTACATCTCATTTCTTCATCAACAAGGAGTATTCTTTCTGCTTGAGCTCTAACTCTATTATTCTAAATTCTTAGAATAAAATACTTACAATGTGCTAAAGAATCCCCAGTGACTCCAAATGATGGCAGAAGCCTCCTAATCCAAATTAATTTTATTGAATTAAAATTTTAAAATAACAGTGTGTATTATATCCACATTCTGCCTGCCCAAACCCCTCTGTGCCAAAAAATAAACAAATTTTTTTAAAAACTCTTGATAGAAAAGTCTACAAGAAAATGTAAAAAATATTAACAGCAGTTAATATACCTTATTTTAAAAATAAATCTAAAAACAAAATAAAGGTATATCCAGTATAACTTGTAAGACAAGTAGCTTTATCAAGGATGTAACAATTCATTTACTCCATAATTTATTAAGTACCATTATGGGATAGGCAATATATTATTCCTCCAAAAAATGACTATCAGGCTTTATTTTATAAAGTTTAGTAACAGCAAGATTCCAGGATAAAAGATTTTGTTAGATTTTTTTTTCACTTTACAAAAAGATTTTGTTAGATTTTTTTTTTTCACTGTTAGATTTAATGAGAAGATAGGAAGAAGAGAGACTTGGCCACCTACTCTGATCCTTTAACATTTACCTTTGCATAGACACCCTAGAACTGCCTCAAGTTTCATTCTAATTCAGGTGAGTCAATGGAATCTAATTCATGTTAAGAATCAACTTAATATTGATTCAGTGCTAGAGAAAGTCATGGATCTTAATCAGAAGGTGGACATCTTTCTAATATCGGGTGGAATTCTCAGTTTGGAATCTTTCCCCTTTCTTTTTTCACATTTTGGTGGTCCCCCTGACCCTCTCATTCTCCTAGTCCCTGGAGTCTCTGCTCACTCTGATATTTTTTTTTTATCCACCAGTGCTCTCAGCCATATCAACAGCTGACTTCACAGTGCCCATCCTCTCAGATTTGGCCAAAGCAGAACAATGTGACTAACAAGAGAAGGAGCAAGAAGAAAGTAGTCAGGCTTTTCTGTAGCCCCAATTTATTGAGTCATTAATGGTCTTGGTGTCACCTAGTCTTCCACAAACAACAGGGCAGTAATTAGCTTGGCTTGGCCAGTTAGCAGCCCTCAATAAAAGGCAATAAAATGGAAAGACAAAAAATAATATAGGTTTACAAGCAACATACCTTTAGACATTTTATTATCATTTAAAATGAAAAGGTTTAGACTTTTAATTATATAATTAATAGCCCAAGAAGCTACTTGTCTGAACAGAAAGCATACCAACTTCAAGAACCAGAGTGAGGGTGCCTGGGAGCAACCTGGGCACAGGAAGGTGCAAATTATAAATTCTTTTACAGACAGCAACAATTTCGAAAATCCTCTGATCTTCCTCATGAATCTTATTCCAGAGAGAAGCAAGTGGTCTGCTGTTCCTGAAAGAGCCGCCAGGACTGGCAGCCTAGGAAACTCACAGGGCACTTAGCAGATAGTCTTTTACCTTCAGTAAAACAACATTTTATTTCTGGAGTTGGCGCCCACTTCACAAACACCCCTGTTGTATTTTCAGTAAACATATATAATTTACGTACATATGTATTTACTTATATATGTAATTTATATATGTATTATATACATGTTATATATATGCTCTATATACATACAATACACACAAATACAAATACATGAACCAATGAGCAAGCCAACATAAATGTCACTTCAGGTTAGCATCAGTGCTGAATTTCCATTTAGTTATTCAGATTTTTTTCTGTGGGTCATCTTGACTTGAAAAGTTAAGATACAGAACTAAAGTCTTAGATGTTTCAAGCTGTAAGTGAGACAGTTAGGTCTTCTCACAACCACTGTCTAGTTCATCTCCAAATCCATTTCCTCATCATCAAAAAATAATGTTACTATTGTTATTGAGAATGGTGATGGTCCTGGCAACACTGTCTCCATAGTCATATTTGAGTGGGTACTGCTACTACAGTACCTTGAGCGAGGGTAGAAGTAGGGAGTTGTGCTGAGACCCTAAGGCCAAACCAAAGGGAAAAGAAAGAAAACCAAAAAAGTGAGGGAGCCAATGCTAGGGAACATGACCAAGTAAGATATGAGCCCTTAAAGAGAGTGGCCAGCAGTCTAAACCACAGTGTGCAAAAGGACCAGGTGATCTCAAGCTCAGTGCAGAGCAATATGTACGGCAGTCTGAGATGCTGAGTGGAAACCCCAGACAGACAAGTATCAACACACTAAATCTAGAATACCTTAGTTCAAAGCAGGATCCAGTCCAGGAAAAAAGTCACTAGAAAGCGTTAAGGAGCATGTGTACACTCCAGCTAAGTAGGCTGCACTTCAAACCTAGTTCTAAGAGGACAAAAAATCAGGAATGGGAAGAAAGGCTATGCTCATACAGCAGTGCTTAGGCTCATGGCCATAGCAAGGGCAGGGTAAGTCAGGTGCAAGGCAAGAAGAACCCTAGTTGCGAATACCCTCGAAGACTTGACCGAGATTGGCTCAAGACTGGAATCTGTTCATAGAAATTTCCTGGTATTATAGCAGAGTTGGAGGACTAAGGGAAATCAGAGACTATCTTGAGACTCACTTAAATTCATGGGTGAAGTTTCTCAGCACTCTGGTATTGACTTAAAAGGCCCTAATGGGGAAAAAAATGTGTTGAAGTAACTATAAAATAGTTATCAAAATCCGACATCTACCCTAGCCTAAGGATTGGTGGACACTGCTTTTAAACCCTTTTGTCTTTCCTAAAAGTGAGCATTTGTGTGACAATCAATACTATGAATTCCTCAGTGCATTTCTGCTCTAAAATACAAGGAACATGACTCTTCAGGGTACAGGCCTGGGTACCTCTACTTGGACATCAAAAAGATTAGGGGCAAGGTCAACCATCTTCCCAGTTCTACCTGGAGCCACCCTCCAAAGCCAGAAAAAAATACTTACGACTAGGAATTTTAACAATCTGTCTTCTTAACACTTACAAGTGAATCCAATGGTTACATCTGGTCTTGGCCAGGATTTCTAACCAGCTTCTGGATAAATGCTTAATTAACATTATTTTAACTTTGTCTACATCTGTGGCTAAAAGGTTAGTCATGTTTTGTTTTACAACATGAGGGGAATTTGGTGCCTTGGAAACAGAATGGCTAACCCAGACTATAATCCAGTGGTTTTCAACTCAGGCAGCACACAGAATCATCTGGAAACTTTTTTTTTTAATGTTTATATATTTTTGAGAGAGAGAGAGAGACAGAGAGACAGAGCGTGAACAGGGGTGGGGCAGAAAGTGAAAGGGAGACACAGAATCAAAAGCAGGCTCCAAGCTCCGAGCTGTCAGCACAGAGCCCAATGTGGCACTTGAACTCACAAACCACAAGATCATGACCTGACCCAAAGTCGGACATTTAACTGAGCTACCCAGGTGCTCCTAGAAACTTAACAAAAACAAAAACTAAAACAGTGCTAGGGCTCCACCCCTAGAGATTCTGACTTAATTTATCTTGGCTATACAATATGCTAGGGAATGTTTTAAAAGCTCCAAAGGTGATCCTTCCATCCAGCAAGGTTAAAAGCAGCTCTTCTCAAACTAATGGGCATATGAATCCCACAATATGTGGCAAAACCAGCAGATCTTGATCCAGTAGGTCTGGTGTGGAGCTTTCCAGGTGATACCTAAGGTGTTTGCAGGCCACACATTGAGATGTTAAAAAAACAGATGGAAAAGTATGAGGAAAGAGAGTCCACACTCGTGTCCTCCCAGGAGTGTTAATAGGTGAGCCCTCCTTAACCAAGGCAAAACACACCCCCACTCTGCCTTAACCGTCAAGTTGAGGAGATGTTCCCAGAGCTCAGAGATGACCTTCTGAGTTATGAAAATAAGCAATTATCCAAATGTCCAGAAAAGGCCTCAAATCAACCAGGACAACACTAATGGGAATCCCAGAGTGAGCAAATAGGAGTCGAAGCAGTGAACTTTAAAAAAATGAATCTGCCTTTGTTTCACTTTGGCTCTGTGTTTGCAGGGAAACTCCATAAGCAGAAGCTTATGTGACCCTACTTTAGCCACATGGCAAGCAGGGGCTGTAAAGGAGGAAGAGAGACATCAAGGAAGGAGGGCTCTGTTTACACAGGGTGGCTTAACAGAATACACCACACAGTCCACTAAATTCCACAGACCTAAGCTTTGGTCACTGTGAGATTGTACCCTGTGAGGTCCTCTTGCAGTGACTGCCACTCTCTTCTGTCTTCACTTTCCTGATATACTGCTTTCCTCATCTCCCTTCCCTAATCAGAAATGTCCAGCAAGATGAACTCCAAACTCTGTGTGACCTCTAATCTGTGTAATTCCTCAGCCTTACCTGCCAAGACATTCTTCTTTTCTCTCCTCCCAAACACAGAGGCCATCTCTTCGTCAGGGCTATCAGCATGACATTTCCCCACCTGGAATACTCTCCTTTGCACATTTCCTGTTACTGAAATTCTCCTGCTCTTCTCAAGGCCCAGTTCCAGCCCTATCTTTCTCGTCAAGGCTTCTCTCACCCTCCAGCCACCACACCTTCGTGGGCACTTCTAGAGCTTTCCCTTGTAGTCCATGAATTTTACTTACCCTGCTACTCCCAGACTTACTATTTTTTCACAAGAATATAGTGTGTCTTTCTAACCACATCATAAACTTTTAGCTGGCAGTACTATACCTATACTTTCTTGTACCTCCTGTACCCAGTATGGTTCTATGTAAATAATAGATGCTACAGCAAAGGTTGTCACACATTTACCAGAGAGCTCACCACAGCTGATGAAACTGAGATTCCCAGAGGCAAGATTCTCAGGAGTTTCCACTCACAGACAAGACTTCCCACAACTAACAAAAGTGTCAGTTGCTTCAATGCCTCAGATCCCTTTCTACTCCAGTTATGTTTGCCATTATGTGGCACCAAACAGTCCCTGTTCTGGATTCCTGCAAAGCCCAATGCTTTATACTCCAGGAGCCCTCACACCCAGCCAACCCTTGTGCTAGGGTGAGCATTCAATTCAATAACATAATCTTTAGGCCTGTCCAGTTTTCAGTCCTTGTATGGAAGTCAAAATTCCTTTCAGGATCAGGCTCTCAGTCTGTTCCTCTGAAGAGAAAAACAATAGGGTGTGGTCAGGAGAAAAGTAGAGACCTAGCCAAACTGTCTCCTGGAAAAACTACTCGTATAGCTACAACAAACAGGTATGGCCACTCCACTAGCTCGGAGCGGAACTATGCCAATGCAAGACAGCAGATACATATGAAGGAATGCTATCCAATACCATCCATACAGGAACCATTAAACTTTTCTAGTCTGGGGGGGGGAGGGGGGAATCCTGTCCAAAAAATAAATAAAAACAATGAAAACTATGGATGTGATCATTACAATGGACCATGAGATTACTCCAAAAGTAGACTTTGCCTAGGGGTCTTAGAAATGTCCTAGGGTACTGGCAGCCTTGACAAACAGCAAAAGAAAAATGAGATTCATTTGCTGCATATTATGGATTCTCCCCCAGGGCTCAGTGCACAAAGACCCTGCTCCTTTCTCCCCTAAGACACACAGCCGAAAATGCTAGTCTCAGTGGCACACCAGACTTGCTTTAGCTAGGTTCTGTGTTGGCCATGGGCACTAAATGCTGCTCTGAATCCTCCCCCACTGCCCTCAGGCTCCTCTTTTGTTTCGATCATACTTCTCACAGGTCTCTGTCCTCCTACATTTCAGACAAGAGAGTTAAGTTCAGTCAATGTTGAGGAGGGAGAAGAAGACTTTGCAATTAAATTGCTAATTAAGGAAGTACCAACCTGAAGAAGCTAATTTGCACTGACCTATTTAAAATATCTAGCAGCAGATCAGGCATGAATTGAGGTACAGCCCTTTTATGCATCAGCCAACTGGCCTTCTTTCAGAGCAGCAGCTATCAATAATTCCATGCTGAGGACCATCTGATAGGAAATCAACCATGGGCCCCTGGAATGCCAGCATTCCCCACTGCTCTGTTTTCCCAGTTGTCAGATCTGTTTATAAATTGTCCATTTATAGCAAATCCAGCACCTGCTATGAACACCTCATCCTGCCAAGTGTTGGAGTGCATCTCAGAAAGAACCACTATAGACTTTTCCAGTTCCTTTTAACCTTTCCCAACCCAGGAGTTTGAATATTTGCCTAGGAATTCTGAGGGAGGACATATTCTATACGGAAAAAGCTAGTCTATTATAAGTTAGCATTCTGCTCCACTTTTAAAAAAAAGAAAGAAAGAAAAGAAAAAGAAAGAAAATCATCATTCTCTTGGGAGACACAATGCTCTCTTTCTGAACAAGTCTGACATTGGGACACATTTAAAATAACCCCGAAAAAATTCAGCAGGGTACAAATGCTCTGGGGGAAAGTTAAGGGAGGCTTTCTTTTTAACTCTATTATGTAGTTTTTTAGCTCACTGTCAATACTTCCACTTAGCAGACAATGCTGTCTGCTGCTCAAAACCATTATGTAAAATGTATTTAAAGACACCTTCCCAGGGCTGAAAACCCTACATATGACCTAGATTTGGGTTTTTTCTTGCCCATTATCCATTTGCAAAGTGCCTAGAATTAATTCTCAAAATTCCATCCCTCCTCCAATCCCAGTATGCTTCCGTTCATTTTATTCTTTGCAAAACAAAATAAAATCAATGGCATACATATAATATTTTTGAAGTGAGGGTTCATGGTTTCTAGAGAATTATGAAGTTCAAACTAGATGCTGTGGTAGACAGAAATGTGTGGGTAACCTCCAGGAGGTGTGGTGACCCCTTGATGCTTCAGTTTACACCTTCCCTCAATAATCCTTCTCAAGCATAAAACTGTCACTTTTTTTTTTTAAGCCACAGAGGGAGACCCTAATTAAGAGCACGTGGCAGAGGCCGCTGGTGTGAGGGGGTGGCATTTCTCACCTCCAGCTCTGCATTCAGCCAAGGGGGTAGCCACATATTTTTACTGGAGGACTTGAGCGTTTAATATTTCTTTTTGAAAAATGTTGAGGTATTTGGAGACAAGACAGCCTTTGTAAGGTAACTGTTATTAGTGGGCCAGTAAAGTTAGGCAGTCACGAGTTTGGGCAAAACAGAAGCGACTCAAGAAATAGAATCAGAGAGCATGGAATTAAACACCTATAAAATTAAAAATGCTTGCTCTCAGCTATGGGTTATCCTTTGCAGGGGCCAGGGCTTCAGCATTCCAGTCTGGGATAGTTTATAGCTTTTTGTTGGAGTTTATACAGATTAAGCTTATCTTAGATTACATACGCATCCATTATTTCTTTCCAAAATGGAACTGTGTTTAATCCGTTACATGTTACTCCAGTGCAAATCATCTTTGCTTACTTTTTGGTCATTTGATGGCCATCTGTTTTACCAACCTGGATTCTTTCACTCATCACAGAAGTCAGGCCCCATTACTTGAGATGATCTCTGAGATGCCCCTGCTGGAGAAAGGAATGTGCAAATTAGGAGACTACAAATCAGTTTGAAAACTCAATGACTCCTTCCCATAAATCTGTGTCCTTAATATTAAAAATCATTTGGAGGTGCTGAAAAGAGAACTGATAGCTAACAGAACACAGCAGCCCTACTCTCTTCAGGGCATGGATTAGCAGTTGAGAGGGACTATGCAGATCTAAATCCATATTCTGCTACCAAAAATAGAAAAGAGGAAACCTTTGAAGCCAAAGAAGGCCTAAGAATAACTGTCAGCAAAGAGTTAGAGCTCCATGGGCAGGAAGCAATGCTCAAGTGGCCGTTTTGTGCTTCTTTTTTTCCCCCCTCCCCAGTGGCTTTCACATTTATCCTGTTAGAAAGATAGCTTTCAAAGACTTCCCTTTAACACAGACACATGGGCCTTCACAACCCGCCTTTCTACAGCGGCTCAGGGGCCTGGCGCTGCACATCACTTCCACACAGCCCCTGGGTTTGGTGTGATTTCCCCCCACGATCACTTCAATCTGTTTAAGGCTGAACAGAGAACTCTTCATAGACCACATTACACAGAGAGCCTCAGTAGGAAATGGCTGACCAAGAAACACTTGTTTCCTGTTTTGCTTTTGACAATTTTACATTTCAACTCAACCTGGGTTTCATCCTTTTAATTTTTTTATAGTCACAAAAATCAATGCACCAAACCAGTGAAATTTGTTTTATGACACTATAAAATATACACTTGAATCTATCTTATAAAAGGTTTTCGAGTTAGAAGAGGTTTTCTGGAAACAAGACAGTGAGGATGCTTTAAAGAGGCCTGTGGGACAACTGGAGAGGCACAGAGGCTGACAGGGTTACTAGAAGGAGATCTGGCAGATGTATGGCGATAAGCAGCTTAAAGGCCAAGGGATAGAAAACACGATATGAAGGGGAACAGAGAGAAACAAGACACTGAGGAAGATGGCAGAGTTTCCTCTAGCCATGCAACACCTTATGCAAATAAGGAAAAGGCACCCCTTGTGAGCACACACAAACTGATGCGAAGGCGCATGGCTTGATTTCAGCTCTCACTCTTCCCTTTGATCAGATGCCCTTCTGCAAGGCACAGCCTACACCATACCACACCTGGGGTTTGTGAAAAATGCAGGCAAGAGACTGAAAGTCTCAAATGGGGAACTTTAGATAAACTGTCAAAAAAAAAAAAGTCACAGATGCTTATGGTAGCATACAGGAAATCCTGTTTTGAATCAAAGAATTTTGCTGGTGACTGAGGTTGGGGGAGGATAGCTGGAAAAATTTATTTCTCCAAACTAGCTATATCAAAACATCCCAATGGAACATTTTATCTTTTGTCATGTTTCATATGATGCATGTATTTGTTCATTTTTTAAAAAACATTTATTTATTTTTGAGAGAGAAAAAGAGTGCAAACAGGGGAAGGGCAGAGAGAGGGAGACACAGAATCCTAAGCAGGTTCCACACCATCAGCACGGAGCCTGACACGGGGCTCAAACCCATGAACCGCAAGATCATGACCTGAGCCAAAATTAAGAGTGGACACTCAACTGACTGAGCCATCCAGGCACCCTGTATTGTTCATTTTATGAGAGGTTTTTGGGTTTTTTGGGGGTTAATTTTTTTTAATGTTTATTTATTTTTGAGAGAGAGGAAGAGAGAGAGAGCAAGCAGAGGAGGGGCAGAGAGAAAGTAAGACACAGAATCCGAAGCAGGCCCCAGGATCTGACCTGTCACCACAGAGCCCAATGCAGGGCTGGAACCCACGAACCTTGACATCATGACCTGAGCCACCCAGGCACCCCTAAGAGAGCTTTTTGTTCATCACATCACTATATTTGTCAGGATCACAATCTGTGCCTAGACACAAAATGCTAGAACTAGTTATAATCTGAGCACAGCTCATAGGATGAACCATTGGGGATTCTTAATTGCCTTTATCTCAAAGTTCTTGAATGTTTTATTGAAACAACTCGTTAAACTTCAGCCAAAATAAAAAATAAAATAACCCCCACCACTCAGACAGATTGTTTTTTCAAGGTCATGGCCTTAGTTTGTAATATAATATTTTATCAATCTGCTTTAGTTAGGTCCATGAGTTGCATCAGTCAGCAAAACTAAAATGGGCAAAAATCATAATCGCACAGAAAAGAGGGAATCAAGAGAAGAAAGAGTAAAACATGACATCACATACCTATTATTAAAACACAATCAGTATGTAAGAAATGGTACCACTCTTGCTTTTGCTCAGGACCTGGGCATTCAGTGACTATGAGGGAACAATGAACATTTATAACAATGTACAGGTTTTACAGTTCTTCAACAACTGTTACATGCATCATCTCATCAAATCCTCAGAATCCTTACAAGTAAGTATGGTTTTGTCATCACCTTTGGGTAGGTGAAAAAATTGTAAATCAGACAAGCTGAGAGACTTACTCAAGACCAACCAAAATAGTATGTGACAGAACCAAGACTCAATCCCAAGCCTTCTGGCTCAAAGCAAGGACTTACTAGTATACCGGTTCTCTGGTTCAAATGGAGACATCTCCTGATAGCTTTTTGTATAATGGATAGGTCTACCTATTTCTAGGATGACAAACAGCCTGAGAGGTGATGAGATCAGCCATTATTTATTCTAGCAATCTGAATGACTTAGCTTTTTAATATCTATTTTACTTTCAAAAGATTTTTTCTTCATGCACTCCCTCTGCCAAACACATTTTTGGAGAAGTTAGAATGTTAACTGATTTCAGTTAATAACAGCCTCTGCATTATCTGCTTTTATAACACTCTCTCAATTCTAATGCAGATTCCTGATTAAAAATGAGAAACTATTTTTAAAAATTAAGGATGTCTTTGTACTTATAATTGTATGTTTCTGAAACCAACTTGATTAGCTTCAGAGTATCAGGGTTTCAAGTTGTCTAACAGTGACAAAATAATTTGGGAGGTTTTAAGGTCAAAGCTGGCAGTGATCCATTAGAAGACCTGCTTCCTAAAAGACTTCAGCCATGTGACCAAGTGATGACACCAGATGGTCAAACTCATCCATCATCACATTTTTACAGTAAAAACAGCAACCCTTAGAATAAACTTATTGGAAATAACACATATAATCTAACCAATTAACTAGTGATAGTTTAAAAAATAGCCTCTAATGGCTTATATCCACCTAAGTCCTAAATGTTTAGGTTATACTGGTAAAAGTTATCATTTCCCAACATATTCTATAACACCAAAAATTCTACTTCTAGTTTTCTACCCTAGAAAAATTCTTTTTTTTTCAATATATGAAATTTATTGTCAAATTGGTTTCCATACAACACCCAGTGCTCATCCCAAAAGGTGCCCTCCTCACTACCCATCACCCACCCTCCCCTCCCTCCCACCCCCATCAACCCTCAGTTTGTTCTCAGTTTTTAAGAGTCTCTTATGCTTTGGCTCTCTTCCACTCTAACCTCTTTCCTTTTTTTTTTTTTTCCTTCCCCTCCCCCATGGGATTCTGTTAAGTTTCTCAGGATCCACATAAGAGTGAAAACATATGGTATCTGTCTTTCTCTGTATGGCTTATTTCACTTAGCGTCACACTCTCCAGTTCCATCCACGTTGCTACAAAAGGCCATATTTCATTCTTTCTCATTGCCACGTAGTACTCCATTGTGTATATAAACCAGAATTTCTTTATCCATTCATCAGTTGATGGACATTTAGGCTCTTTCCATAATTTGGCTATTGTTGAGAGTGCTGCTATAAACATTGGGGTACAAGTGCCCCTATGCATCAGTACTCCTGTATCCCTTTACCCTAGAAAAATTCTTACACATGTACAAAAATGTTTGTGGCAATGCTGTTTGACATTTTTCAAAAGTTACAAATAACTGCCCCTCACCAGAGAAATGGGTTTAAGTACTTACAATCAATGTAAATACAGCAAAATGCTATACAACAAATAAAATGAATGAATTGAATGTACATATTTTAAGATTAGATAAATCTCAAAATATATTGTTGAAAGAGAAAAGCAAACTGCAAAAGTTTATTTAGTACGCTAATTGTCTAAGTCTGTTTGGTCTGCTACCACAGACTGGGTAGCTTATAAACAGAAATTTCTTGCAGTTCTGGAAGCTGGAAAGCCCAACATCATGGTCAGGTTCTGGTGAAGGCATTCTTTCCAGTACAGACTACAAACCTCTTGCTGTGCTCTCACTTGGTAGAGGAGCAGGTGATCTCTCCGGGGTCTCTTCTAATCTCATTCATGAGAGCCCTCATGACTTAATTACCTCTAAAGGCCCCACTTCCTAATACAATCACCCTAGGGGTTAGAATTTCAACATATAAATGGAAGGGGGGGCACATACATTCTAATCATAGCACCAGTATTTAAGTAAAAACTTTAAACATACAAAATAAGTTATAAATGGGTCCATACAAAGATATAATAAATAAATGTATGAAAATATTCATGGAAATTACACATATCAACTTCACAAATGGTTACCTCTAGAGATGGAAAGAGACAGAAAAAAAGAGCTTTGCTCTACCTGTAATTCTTTTAAACCTTTAGATAGATTTATGTTTTCTTTCAGTTATCAAAATAGTATAGCACTCACATTAAAACAGGCATACAGACCAGTAGTATAGAACAGGGAGCCCAGAAACAAACCTTTGCATACATTGTCAAGTGATTTTTGACAAGGGTGACAAAACCACCCAACAGTCTTTTCAGCAAATAATGCTGGGAAAACTGAATATCCACATGGAAAGGAATGACTCATAAAGTTGGACTCGTACCTTATACCACATATTAAAATTAGTTCAAAATGGACCAAAGACATAAACATAAAAACTAAAATCCTAAAACTCTCAGAAGAAAATATAAGGGAATAGCTTCATGGCATTGGATTTGGTAAGGATTTCTTAAATATGACTCCAAAGACATAGGCAACAAAAGAAAAAATAGATAAATCAGATTAGAAAATTTACATTTTGTGTATCAAACACTATTGACAGAGTAAAAAGACAACCCATAGAATGGAAGAAAATATTTGCAAGTCATATATCTGATAAGGGATTAATATCCAAAATATATACAGAACACCTACAACTCAATAACAAAAAACAAAAAAACAAAAAAACAAAAAAACAACCCAGGGCACCTGATTGGCTCAGTCAGTTAAGCATCCCACTCTGGATCTCCATTCTGGTCATGATCTCACAGTTTGTGGGACTGAGCCCCACATCAGGCTCTGTGCTAACAGTCAGAGACTGGTTAGGATTCTCTCTCTCCCTCTCTCTGCCCCTCCCCTGCTGGCATGTATGCTCTCTCTCTCTCTTTCTTTCAAAAAATAAATAAACTTTAAAAATAAATATATTTAAAAAAAAACTTAAAAATGGGTAAAGGACTTGAACAAATAATTTCCCAAAGAAGATACACAAATGGGCAACAATCACATGAAAAGATGTTCAACATCACTAATTGTTAAAGAAATGCAAATCAAAACCACAATGAGACACCACATCCATCAGGATGGTTATTATATAAAACAAACAAACAAAAATATGTATTATTAAGTATGTGGAGAAACTGGAACTCTTGGGCAATGCTATTGGGAATATAAAATGATGCAGCCACTGTGGAAGACAATATGATGGTTTCTGAAAAAAATTAAACATGAAGTTACTATCTGATCCAGCAATTCCACTTTTATGTATATACTCAAAAAAAGTTAAAGGAGGGACTTAAACAGATATTTGTAGACCAACAAATAGCAGCATTATTCACAATAGCCAAAAGACAGAAACAACCCCATGTCTGTTGACAGACAAATGAATAAACAAAATGTAATATATACATGCAATGTAAGTCTTAAAAAAGGAATGAAATTCTGATGCACGCTACAGTCATGGCTAAAGGCAGACTCTTGAAAACTTTATGCTAAGTGAAATAAGCCAGACACGAAATGACAAATATTGTATGGTTTCACTTATACAAGTTACCTAGAATAGCCAAATCATAAAGTAGAATAGTGGTTACCAAGGTCTGGTGAAAGGGGGATTTAAGAGTTATTGTTTAATGGATACAGGATCTCAGTTTGGAATGATGAAAAAGCTCTGCTGATGAATAGTGGTAGTGTTGTACAACATGGGTGTATTTAATCTTACTGAATTGTACACTCAAAAGGAGTTAAAATGGTAATTTTTACGTTATGTAGCTTCCATCTCAATAAAAATGTTTCTTCAGTAGGGGGAGAAGGAGGCGAATCAAAATTGGCAAAATGCCAAAATTGCTATCTCTTTAAACCCAGTGGTAGGTTTACAGATAGTCTATTAGTTTCTGCATTTTTTTGTGTTTTTGAAATACCTCAGCTTAATTTTGTTAATTTATGGTAAGTTTTGAAGAAAAGTTTTCATAAAATTATTCTGACCCTGTCAAGCAGAATGATGAGACTCTGGGATAAGATACTGAAGGCTGAAGCACCTTTCACATTATTTGATTAGTTTCTCCTGCTCTATAACAGAGCTCCTCAAATATAAAGTGAATACAAATTACCCAGAGATCTTATTTAAAAAGCAGATTCTGATTCAGTTGGTCTAGAGAGAGCCTGAGAGTCTCCATTTCTAACAGGCTCCCAGGTGATGCCTATGCTGCCAGGCCACAGACACACTTTGAGTAACAAGGATCTGAAGAATGACAGCATTCTACATATACTATCTTTCATCTGAAATTGTCTTAAATGTGTATTTCTAGATGATAAAGGGCTAAAGCCAGTCTTGAGTACTCTTAAATGAAAAATTCATCATCTTATAATTTGTTTGATAAAAACTATCATAAAGCAAAATAACAATTAAAGCCTAACCATTATTGAAAATATTTCACAAAGGGGCACCTGGGTGGCTCAGTCGGTTGAGCGGCCGACTTCGGCTCAGGTCACGATCTCGCAGTCCGTGAGTTCGAGCCCCGCGTCGGGCTCTGTGCTGACAGCTCGGAGCCTGGAGCCTGTTTCAGATTCTGTGTCTCCCTCTCTCTGACCCTCCCCCATTCATGCTCTGTCTCTCTCTGTCTCAAAAATAAATAAATGTTAAAAAAAAAAAAGAAAAGAAAATATTTCACAAAGACTACACCTCTTTTGAAAATCCTAAATTAGAAACTTTGACTCAGCTATCAAAAAATATAAAAAATGCCTAGTTTAAGACATATTAATGCCTCTTCCCCAAATGAGTTGTGAAATAGGAATTGCTATAGCACAATTTTCCACTGATGGCAAGTTATTTCACTTAATTATACAGTCCTTAAATAGTCTCTTTTTACTTTGTAAATTCCAGGATAATCCTAGGTTGGGAGCTAATAATTTCACCTACTATAAAATCACTGATTAATTGCCTAAAATTAAAAAAGCCTCTAGGACAAGATTTCTTGCCAGAATGGTTTAGAATCTGGTCTGTCTGGTGGGCCTCAAGGGGCCATTCTAGTTAACTGAATTAAAGCTTCAGGAGATACAGGGGCATCTGGATGGCTCAGTCAGTTGTGCATCCAACTTTTGATTTCAGCTCAGGTCATGATTCCAGGGTCATGGGGTCGAGCCCCTCACTGAGCATGGAACCTGCCTGGGATCCACTATCTGCCCCTCTCTCTGTCTCAAAATAAATAAATTAAAAAAAAAAAAAAAAAAGCTTCAGGAGATATAGTGCTCCCAGAATTGGTATAAATGTGATCCACCCCATTGCCAAAAAGTAAGAAATCCTCTATATCCCCCAGTTAACCACCAAATCATCAAATTCCTCCTTGGACTCAAACAGTATGATTCCCTAAATAAGTATAGTTGATTAAGAATAAGCAGACTTCAGGCATAATTATCCCACTGCTGAGCTTGTTTTAAATAACATAATACTACAGAATTCACATGATTCACTAATCTTTCACCAGTCTATCATTTCAGAGGCATGAATTGTCTTCAGTCCAAACAGAAAATTTTGACACATTTTCTAGGTCAATGGTTGTTTAGAATCTGTATCATACTCTTCCAGAGTAATAGTTACATCAATAATACATACACAGATAGCGCTAACTTTTATGGTGCCTTAACTCTGTGTCAAGGCCCATTCTACATGCTGTATTTACATGGATTATCTCCTTGAATCCTTGTAACAACCCTATGAGACACATATTATCATCTCCAACTCACAGTTAAGAAAACAGACTCAGAAAATTAACAGGTCCAAAGTCACAAAGTAAGTGGCAGTTTCTGACTCCAGAATACTGTTCTTCACCATGATGCTCACTTGCTAACTTTGTTACTACTACTCCCCTTTGTAAATGGCATCAAACAGGGCTATTCCAAACTGCTTCGTAAAACTACGGTAAATTCAAAGAATGTCTCTTGCTTATAACAAGTATCCTCCTCTATGTCTTTACTCAATCTCATTTAGAGGAGTCATTAGAAACATATGGGCCTACTGGCTAATACTGTCAAGACAAAGGTATCATTATACTTGGCAGAATGTCTGCAATATTTAAGTGGAAGATCACTAATGCCTCTAATAAATCACTCAGTTCAGTTTGCCCACTTAGAGTAGTTAGCAGCAGAGCTAAAACCTAGGGGTGTCCTGAGATTTCATTCTGAAGGATGGCTAGTTGTAATACAAGCCTGAAAAATAAAAAGCTGCGTTTGGGAAAATATCAGCACATTTTCATTTCTAACGCAATTGAATTCCCTCCCAAATGACTTATTTCCCTCCACAAAAACTAGGCTCTTAATTCCTAGGCTTGATATTTCATCACAGATAGAAAGACTATATATACGTACAAAATATTAATAGCCCCAAAGGAGGTCACATTGATTCAAGAATTATCTATTTACTGTGCCAGTGTCAGAGAGCTCACACTCTGGGTGGGTCAGATGAAGGAAAGGCTGAGGATACTGACAATATGTCAGAAAACAGAAAGCCCAATCTATTTCAATCCCATTTGCAGTCTTAAATCACGACTTTTACTGACAAAGTCAGTATTTAAGACAGATATTTCTCAATAAAATATAATTCAAAGGTAATTTGTTTGCCAGAAGCCAAATGGCTATCTTTTTCTTCCAGATTGGCATAGCATATTTTCCTCAGGACCTGAAGGCATTTAAGATATATTTAACTTGAGAGAGGAAATCAAGAGACCACGAGGCTTCCTAAAGATACAGAAGAATGAGTGATGGTTCTTTCAAAATTAATAATTGCAAATCAAACTACCAAAGAATGGAAGAGAAGAAAAGCAATTATTACATCAATCAAGGCGATTACTTATAAAGGACCTAAAATACATTTCTTTTATTTATCTTCTTTCACCTCACAAACATAGGGAGTTATGGCAAAGCTAAAGGTTGCATCATGAGTGGGGTCAGAACTACAGGATGGCCAATTAAGTATGAAACATACTTCTTTCCCCCATAGGTTGAACCCCCTCGATTACTTCTTTTGGGTTGTGCTAAAGGCACAGGTGTACTTAGTGAAAAGCAGAGTCACAAATCATTTGAGACTACTTATCTGAGATGCATGTGCAAAGATTTATGTAAGTATTTGGTTAATGCATAGGTTCTTTTTAATTTTGCACAGAGCACTAAACTATGTGTTGCTGACGAGAACACAAAGAACACATCACGTATCATAATATAATACAAACATCATTTATTATGTATACTTGACATATGTCCAACTTTATGATTACCCTACAGAATTCAACCAATTATTCTAACAGACTAGTGCCTTTGAAATATTTCAGTCTTGGGAGATTTTCACACTGTTAAAAACTAATGAAGACCTTAAATAACTTTTTTTATGTAGGTTATATCTATCAATATTTACTGTATTGGAAACTTAAAAAATGAGAAAATTTTAAAATATTTATTCATTAAAAACCATATGTTAATGTATTTTAACAAAAAGTAACTATATTTTCCAAAACAAACAAAAATTAGTGAGAAGAGTGGCACTGTTTAAATTTCGTCAATCTTTTTAATGTCTGCCTTAATAGAAGATAACGGAGTCTTCCTTTTGCATTCAATCTATTCTGATATGTTGTTTTGGTTAAAGTATATGAAAAAGATCCACTCTCAGACACATATGCAGTTGAAAAGAGAGGAGCATTTTAATAAACTTTGCGGATAATTGTGAATATTCTTTTTTGATGCTATACCAAAACACAATAAATAGGTTTTTAAAAATTAGTTGCAATGTGGAATCTAAAACAAAACCCTAACAACAAATTTTTCATAGTTACATTACAATCCATTGATTTTTTGCATTTTAATGGATCTTTTACCCATGTTATAATGTAAAACCATGCACTATCATTTGGAAACGGTTAGTTCACTAGTTATGAAAATCTTCCAAACAACAGAAGTTTGTTTGGAAGTTTGTTGATTATAATAATGCTAGCATAAAATATTTATTAAGGTAACACTAATCTCATAAAAAATCTCCAAAAAAATCTCATAAAAAAATCCCATTAAACATTGGGAAACTATCAAACTCACAGTGATAGACACAAGTATTTTAGAATTTCAATTTTTGTTTGAAATCTCAGGTTTTAACACTGGCAAAGATACTGCCAGTTGTTTTTCCGAAAGTAGCAGTCCTCCTTTTTGTTAATTTGGTTAATTAACAAAGAAAGAAAATGTCTGCCAAATACCTAAACTTAAATATCTATTATTTGCCAGTCATTCCTTAGGTAAAAACAGGGTTCAAAATTTTAAAACTTATGTAACTTCCTCTTTTCAAGATGACATACTTCAATTTATAGCAGAAGGGTTTCATGAAGCAGACATCCATTTCATCACAAAGAATATTTAAAAATTGTGCCAACTGCAGAGTGGTGAAGAATAAATACCATTACAACTAGTCCAATTTTGTACTACTGCCTTTATTTCTGTTGAGGCACTAGCAGCTTTTGTGCCATCTGTGCAAATGTCAACACAGATAAAAAGTAAGCTCTTACTATAATAAACATTGTTTTCACCTTGCTGGCTGCAGAAAAAGTCTTAGAGACCCCAGTGGTCTGTGGCTCACACCTTGATAACCAATGGAGGATACTACAGCTCACATAAAAACATCATCTGTAAACTGTGTTCTCTAGGAGACAATAGCTATGCAATTCTGTAGTGTGGTTACTGAGCAGAAGGCCTACCAGAATGAAGACTCTTGACTGAGGATCAAATGTTATGTGTTGAAATGCCATTTTCATTTGAAAATATTTCGCTTTGTACATCATCATATGGTGGTTGATAGTAGCCATGAGAATGGAGAGGGGGTAGTTGCAGAAGAAGGTTAGGAAAATGAGACTGGAAGAACCCAGGAATCCCAATGACTACCCTGACCTAGTTGATTCACAGCCGGTGCTTAATCACTCAATCGCCCAATTACCACATCTGGCAGGCAGTGGAAATGCCAGAAGCCCCAAGAAGAAAGAGAGGCCTGGTATCTTGCATTCCAGATAGCCTCAGGTGAAAGGGAACTTGGGCAAAATATTGCTGGCATCTGTGAGTTAGGTTTTTCCAATGAAGACACTGCAATGCCAGATATCACAGGGGGTCCCCTCCTTGTCCCTGTGGCTTACTTGGCAAGACTTCTTTGGAGCACATATTTCCATGCTCTAGTCCCATATTTACAAGGAAGTTTCAAGAGAGGAGCTGAGTAGCTCCTTACCTCCCCACATTCCAAAATTGGACCCCTAGATCTTGAATAAATATCTCATGGTATGGCTCCAAGAATTCATGTTTGTAGTATATATAACTTTGCACTTTTCATTTTTGGTATGAATTTTTTTTGTTATCTTGTATTTTTAAAACCCTCGTTCTTATTACTCAGAAGTGGCATCTCTCATTCCACTGATGCTGATGAGATTATTGGTGCTGTTTGGGTAACAAGAAGGAACAACTGGGGTAAAGGGTATATACACAAGGTCTTTTCTTGTTGTGTACAGAAAATACTGAAGAGGCACTGTAATAGTTTCCCCACATACCCTACATGATTTATCTACCAGCAGTTCCTGTGGTATTAGTAATATCTCTAAGTAATTCTACTTTACAGATGGAGAAATGGAGGTACCCAAGGTTTAGCTAATTTAGTTAAATCAGTAGACAAATTTAAGATTTGAATACTCTTAACCTGATGTGTTTTCTAGGCCAGTGGTTCTGGGGGATTTCAGGATCCAGGCTCATATTCCATCTCTGTACCCACCACTAACCTTGCACTCTACCCCCACCAAAAAAAAATTTTTTTTTCATTCCAATTTGTTATCCATATTGTTGATATATCTGAAGAGTTAATTAGGAGAGTGATAATGACAGTGAATATTAAGTGAATATTAAGTGACAGTGAATATTAAGTAAATATCAGCAGCTAGCAAGAAAAGTTTACTAGAAAAGCTTTTCCATGGTGGCTTTTACTTATAAAAATATGTTCTTAACATGTGTTTCATTGCTTTTTTACTTCTTTAAATTTTTTAATTTTTTTTTTTTTTATTTTTGAGAGAGACAGAGACAAAGTATAAGCAGGGAGGACCAGAGAGAGGGGGAGACACAGAATCTGAAGCAGGCTCCAAGCTCTGAGCTGTCAGCTCAGACCCCGATGCGGGTCTCAAACCCACAAACCATGAGATCATAACCTGAGCCAAAGTCGGACACTTAACCACCTGAGCCACCCAGGTGCCCCACTTGGTTGGTTTTTTAAAATAAATTTTGAATACTGATTCACTTGCCCATTTTACCCTACCCAGCAGTATACTCATTTCACCTATAATTAATGTCTGCAAGTAGAACTCTTAACTTCTTTCAATTTGATTGTTAGGTCTGTATTTATATTATAGAAAGTACTCTATAATTTAATACTTACTTTTTTAACTGTGCTACTTTGAATTGATTTGTAACCTCAGTTGCCTTGTTTTCCTTGTCTTTGTTCTATAAGAAAAACTTCTGTTGGATTTCGATTTATAGAACTAAATATACTCTGACAGAAGTATGGGGCAAGCCCCACTGTTATTAAGGCTTCATTCAATTATAGGTAGAAATGAAATTTAAAAACTTTCTGCAGTACAGAGAGCATTCACATTGAGTGAACCATTTTATTAGAACAGTGATAGTTTCTGCTATTGCTTATTTCTACTTTTGTCACTGGACCCTCCATCTCTGGCTCAGGCAATTAGCTCATTATGGATACTTGAATTATTGATAATAACTACTTGGCACTTAATTAGGGCACTGTGCTAATGAGGCCAAATTGCAGCTGCGTGTCTGTGGCTGTCATTGGTTTCACTCCATTCGCCCCAACCTCAGCTCACTATCTTGCATCATGCTTTCTACCAAGTTCACAAAGGAGACTTAGCAAGCAGTCAAGAGTTGAGTCAATAAAAAACCAACAATGCTGCCAAATAACGTTCAAAATGCTTATTCTACTGATAGGGAATAAAAAGCATGATTTAAATTAGTACGTACGTAATTCTTATTACATCCTGAATTTGTACAAGGCATTTTGACTAATGGAAACTGAAGTATTACTGAAGTCACTTTAAATTATCTTAACAAAGATTCAGTGTCTATAATGTTCATGACATTATGCTAGCCATGGTGAGTGATTAAAAAAAGGCCTTGTCCCTACCTTATTATAGCCTAAAATAGAGGTGGGAAGATAATTATAATGTGTATGTCATTATTAAACAGTTATGTTGAAGATAATGTTCTAAGTACTGTATATATATTACCTTATTTTCTCCCCAACCATTTAGGTAGGTATTATTATCCCCATTTTGTTAACAAAGAAACTAGGCTCAGGAAGGGTAAATCATTTACTGAAAGACATTAAGTGCCTGAGCTATGATTCAACTCATGCCTCTTTGATTCCAAAATCTTAACAGTTAACTACAATACTATAAAGTACAAAGACTTAAAATGATAAAACAAGACACCAAAAAAAAATTTAATATACTTCAAATGTTACTACACTTAACCAAACCACTAATACAAAAAAAAGTCACAGAAAAGTCAAGAATAATACACAAATCCTGCTTTTGCTTCATCTGTTCCCATGGAGTATTTGGTTGCCTTTGTGAAATACACATCCCTCTCCAGTTATTTTGGGGAAACCACAAAGGAGGTGCAGTCTCATATGTTCTCACAAACAATTTTTTCAGCTACAGTCCTCAGGAGGCACCTAAGTGAGGGTTTATGGAACATGAAGAGTTAGCACTAGACTTTGTAGACACAGAGTCTTACCCTAAGTAGAATGGAGGAAACAGTCTCAACTGGCTACCACAGTGGTGTTTAGAAAACACACAAATAATTCTTTTAATCTGTACTTAGTTTTGGGATCCCTCAGAGATGGTCACCCACATATACACTCACAGATTGAACCTGGTCCCCCAAATCTCTTAGTCATTATTAAGGGCATTCAAAGGGTCATGTCTGGAGCTTGAATCAAAAACAAGCATATGCAAATGTGGACTTGAAGAAGTCGCTTTTGGGAGAGGGGGACAGGGAATTTGGGGTTTGATTTCTGTTACAAAGACAGTATTATATGCTCACTACACCATTTTTTGTGAGCACACAGAATATATGGCCCAGCTTTCTCTGCACATAGGTTGGAAATTAGTGGAATATAGATGAATGTACTGAAACCACTTGTTACAATGGTCATCAAAAACATCTCCCTCAATAGTCTAGCATTCTCTTCCCACTTCGTGGTGACCTGGGAAATCATGTATCCAGATAACATAGTTAGATGAGGAAAGTCCAACTGCATCCTTAAGTCATAGCTTTAAGATGAGCTGCTAAAAAAAAAAAACTACCTGACCTGAGTCAGACTCTGATATGAGCAACAAATAAATCTGTGTTCCATTAAGCAAGGAGATTTGGAGGGTTATGTTACCTAGGCATGACTTAATCTATCTTCACTGACATGACCCCTGAGTGGAAGCTCCAGGACTCTTAGTATATATCAGCAAATTTTCCTCCCCCCAGGGATATCACTGTGTTTGATATTTAGGATAACAAACAACAGGTTAGGGATTATGGGAAACAAGTAGTTGTGCCATCCAAATATTCCTTGGTGACAAACTAATAAAGGAGGAAAGGGACTATAGGAACCATACCACAAAAGACTGCCAAAAACTAGCTATATGTACCAGCAGGTCTGGGGGAAGATATGTAGGACTGGATTCTGAGGGTACTTGATCAAGGGCCTGAAACATAAAAATGGGTAGTAAATAGTGTGTGCACTTGGGGTTGTTTTTCTCAGATCTAGGATTTAACACCTTGGAGAAGATCCTAGGAAATGGTAAACTCACTACTCCAATAACTCCCAGAAGTTTGGAAAAAGGGATGGACATGCTGAGTGAAGTTGAAATGACAGAATTACCATGGTGGATAGTGGACAAAGGGATTAAGAGCTCAGGGAAGTGGCCATACTGGAATAGATATACTATTTATGGCCAGAAGACCATCAGAAGATAGTGCTCCATAGGAAACCCAAAGGACGCACCATTTGTAAAGCCATAAGGTATACACCAGTGAGAAGAGTAAATAAATAAATAAACAAACAAACAAACACAGTGTTGGCTCCCCTTTGTAGGCCAGGGCAGACCAGGGTAAGAGATACCATTACAAAACTGGACTGACTGACAGCAAAGGAAATCATAGGGCTCCAGAACACACAGTCCAAAACCCAGCAGTTTACAGTCATTACAGGGATCAGCAGAACTGATGTGGCAGTCTAGACTGCCTAACTCAAAGCACAGCATCCAAAGGATGCTGCCAAAATAATAAATGGCAGACAAAAATACTATTCAACTTGTACTAGTAGAAAGTTAAGGACAGATACCTGGCAGGTTGAGAGCACTCCTCCCAATAAATTGTCATAGTTCTTGCCCAATTTCTGGGCCTGAGCCAGTTTTCGGCTCCAAACCCATTGCCTGAAGATGTAGACAAATTCCTAGGAGAAAGGACTATACTACACCATTAATAAGGAAGCACAAACCTGGTGAGCCTCTTGAGGTTCTAGAGACAACATATCCACATGCAAGGATACTTTGCCAGCCCACATACTGGGTGATACAAAAGGCTGCTAGAGCCACTCTGGAAAACAGTGTGGAGGTTCCTCAAAAAATTAAGAATAGATCTACCCTATGACCCAACAATAGGCACTGCTAGGAATTTACCCAAGAGATACAGGAGCACTGATGCATAGGAGCACTTGTACCCCAATGTTTATAGCAGCACTCTCAACAATAGCCAAATTATGGAAAGAGCCTAAATGTCCATCAACTGATGAATGGATAAAGAAATTCTGGTTTATATACACAATGGAGTACTACGTAGCAATGAGAAAGAATGAAATATGGCCCTGTGTAGCAACGTGGATGCAACTGGAGAGTGTGATGCTAAGTGAAATAAGCCATACAGAGAAAGACAGATACCATATGTGTTCACTCTTATGTGGATCCTGAGAAACTTAACAGAAACCCATGGGGGAGGGGAAGGAAAAAAAAAAAGAAAAGAAAAGAGGTTAGAGTGGGAGAGAGCCAAAGCATAAGAGACTCTTAAAAACTGAGAACAAACTGAGGGTTGATGGGGGGTGGGAAGGAGGGAGAGTGGGTGACGGGTAGTGAGGAGGGCACTTTTGGGATGAGCACTGGGTGTTGTATGGAAACCAATTTGACAATGAATTTCATATATTGAAAAAAATTAAAATTAAAATTAAAAAAAAAAAAAAGGCTGCTAGATTTCTGGGTGGCCTAGAATAGAAAAGACTGTAAAGCAGGTCCAAGTTATGGTAAAAATAGTCCTGCCACTAAGGCCATATGATCTGCAGACACTATGGTTTTTAAACTGTCAGTAATAAGAAAACATGCCATTTGGAATTGATTGCAAGTCTCAGTAAAAGAATTATATACTATGGAAAACTACAGGTTTTAGTACCTGTCTCAGTGTCTGCTTCCAGAGAACCAATCTATGATCGGGTAAATTGGATATTTCCAACTTTGCCACATGATGAGGATGCATTACAGAAGGAAATAAGGAAAAAATATGAACTTCATGGGAAGCATATACTGAGTGTATCTGTATGTTTCTATATTTTTACAAAGGGAAATTAGCCCCCCAAACAGGCAATTCATTATGTCCTCCATGAAAAATTTTCTGAAGAGTACTGCCAAGATCCACTCCATGTACCTTTCATAGGAGGAAGAGGCCACTGTCCTTCCAAAGTCATGCAAGACCCAACACTCAAGTAGCAGTGTCAGAGTCTTATCCTTGTATTCACTGAAGAATAACATCAAGAAATGTTGGAAATTGAAAGGATTTTTCAGGTCTTTACCCTCATTGATAGAGCCTGACATCATTCTATGGAGGCTTCAAATGTCTGACAGTCACTTTCCTACCTTCCTTTGGGACTATGGCATGGAACCTAAAGAGAAGTCTGCTGAAGTCTTCTATGAAAGGTTTCCTACCTGATTTAAAAAAAAAACAAAAAAAACCAACCTCACAAGGAAGTAATGCTCTTGAGGCCTCAAACCATGGCACCCATATGCAACCATTAGGAGACACACCAAACTAAAGATGACAGCAGAGTAAGACAAAAGAGCTTGTGTCCTTGATAATAACATGGAGCTGTTGAACCAATTCATGAAATAATCTTAAGTCCAAAATTTTTATTTTGACATAATGCGCCCCTTATTTTTAAGGTCATTTTTACTTGGATATTATGATTTTCAGCCAAAAGTATTGTGTTCAAGCATTTTCTAATCCAGTAACTTTGTTTCACAGATAAAGAAACTGATATTCCAAGTAAGTAACTTGTTCAACACTTACAGTGATTAAGTGAAAGAGCTACAACTCAAATGCAGATGTCCTGATTATTGGACTAAAGCACTTTCTGCCAACCCTTGGAGAACATTCTAGTTGGAATCAAAAGGAAGTAGGAAGACCAGAGAGAGGCCTGGTAGGCTCTGAGGGGAAGCAATCTCAGGCACTCAGGGACAAGAGGATTTGTGATAGAGTACAGACCAAAGGGATAGGATTCCAGCCAATTGTGAGTGACTTCCCTGCCTTGTTCCTGACCTCATACCCCACCCTTGTGTCCCCAGAAAGCCAATTAAAAATAAGCACTGACCATGTCACTGTCCTAGATACATAAAAATAACATTACTGTACATGACCAAAAGTGAACCAGATTCTCTGAATTTTTTTCCAACTTCCAAAAATAGTTAGGACTTTCTGCCAAAGAGAGTGGGGTTTGAATTCCCATGAAAAAAAAAAAAAATCAGTTGATGGCATTTGCTCCAGTGTAGAGATAATTAAACACACACTCAAGAATGGAATTCTCCATGCTCTCTCACTGTATCAGCCTGTTTTCTGAAAATAAATAATGGAAAAAAAGAAACAACCAAGATGTAGTGAAGAAAGCACTGGACTTGGAATCAGGAAAACTGGATTCTAGATTTTAGGAAACAGATGCCATTCTTTTTAGTGACCCAGCATCTAACCCTTCCTTTACAGGTTAGAGGAATCTCTCATTTTAAGACACAGAGCCCATCCTTCATTGTATCAGCTTAAAAGGCCAGATATTTATTATTCCAGGCTCCCTTGCAGCTAGAATTTGGGTACTTGATGGCTCACTGTAATGGCTTATTTGATGTGTTAACTTACCGAGTCACAGGCTGCCAGATATTTGGTTAAACAATATTCTGGGTATGTGTGTGATAGTGTGCCTGTGAGGATGTTTCTAGATGTGATTAACATTTCAATCTATGAACTGAGTAAGACAGATTGCCCTTTCCAATGTGGTGGCTCTTGTCCAATCCATGGAAGGACTAAATAAAAAAATTTAAAAAAAAAAGGCAGAGTAGAAAAAATGTGTTCTTTGTGCCTAACCTTCCTCAAGCTGAGATATCTGTCTTCTCCCACCTTTAGACTCAGACTGGAACTTATGCCATTGGCTTTCCTAGTTCTTAGGACTTTGACGTGGAATGAAACTATACCATCAGCATTCTTTGGTCTCCAGGCTTGCCAACTGCAGATCTTGACACTTCTCAACTTCTACAACTATATGACACATTCCTCATAATAAATATTATTGCTTATTATGTAATTCTTACAATAAATCCTATATATCCTACTAATTCTGTTTCTCTGGAGAATCCAGACTAAAACATCCACCAATCAAAGGCACTATCCCCAGATTTTGAACAGGATGTCAAAAGAAGGATGTGGCAAAGAAGGATACAGAAATAGGGACTGATGAAGAAAAGGGTAAGGAAAAGAGAGTTGATTAGACCTTCTTAGTTGAGATATGACTTAGAATCATAGGAAATAACCCAGGGGCTTCACAAAAAAATATTTAGGGTATGGGGCTTTTATTTTATCTCTTACTGTTGAGGCACTGAACATTATTGATTCAGGGTCAGTCTTTGACTCTTGGCCAGACTGCAAACTCCATGAAGAGAGAAATGTTCATTGGCCTGTTCAACACTGTACCCTTGGACCTATCCTAGTGCCTAGAGACAGCAACTACTCAAAACTGTTTGTTGAATGAAGTCATTTTTGTAAAGGAACACATCAGTCATTATTTGCAAATAGGACCATTTTGTTTTGAGCTTTATCCTGACCAAATTAAGCATTGCTCAGTGTAGGAACTTAGAGGAAACCCCAGGCTAAGAGAAGCATTATAATAACCAAAGAGGACTTAACTTCAGGTTTGACTGCAATTGGAATAATTCACAACACTGGACATTTCTCTAACAATGAAGGATCTAGTGACTGACATTTTGGCTATGAGAGTGATAACCTCCAATCATAGAAATTCTCATACACCATGCCAAGGTAAGCTGGGATATAGGTTGATAAGACCTGCCTGGACCTTCTCTGACTAGACAATTTCAGCAATGGCTCAACTCACATTCTGGTTTTATTACATCTTGCTGTTGCCATTAAAGGGCAAAGGGGGGATCGAAGGAGCAATCTGTAACTCTAATAAAATAATTACACTTAACGTCTTTATTATATTTTAAGAGATTTAGTTCAAAAGGTAACAGAAGCCTACAGTTAAATTTGTATTAAAATGGAAAATGCAGCTTCGTTTGTCAGAAATGTACTTCCTGAGGCCACTGTATGCTGTGGCAGTGTGTAGGACAGGGCACAAAGGTATCCTTGACAGGGCTTAACTGGAAGAGAAACTTCTCTGGGATAATCCTGGGTACCCTAACAAGCTGTAGAGTTATCACTTACAAGCAGATATTACGAGCTGGTCACTGTCTAAGCGCTTAACATGCTCTAACTCAGATAATCCTCACAAATCCCAGTGAGTATGTTACCATCATTTCACCCATTTTACAGATGAGGCAAAGCAGGCACAGAGAAGTAAATAACTTGTACAAATTCACAAGCTACAATGTGAGGAACTGAGATACAGACCTAAGCATTTGGGTCTGGAGTCTGTGCCCTTAACAATTATACAAGTGAATACTAAATAAAAACTCAGTACTTCCCGCCACAGATAACATGGTTGGTGCTCACTGCCAAAGATGAGTCAGGGCTAAGAATTAGTGAGGGGCCGATGAACAAAGAACAAATTTAAGGCCTTTAAGACACACACACACACACACACACACACAAGTTACCTTTGGTGTTATTTACTAACTATAGGGGCGTCTGGGTGGCTCAGTTGGTTGAGCATCGGACTTCAGCTCAGGTCATGATCTCATGGGTCATGAGTTCAAGCCCTGCATTAGGCTCTGTGCTGACAGCTCAGAGCCTAGAGCCTGTTCCAGATTCTGTCTCCCTCTCTCTCTGCCCCTCCTCTGCCCACGCTCTTTCTTTCTCTCAAAAATAAAATAAACTTTAAAAAAAATGCATTTACTGACTATAAAAATAATATGTTTGGGGCGCCTGGAAGGCTTAGTCGGTTAAATGTCCAACTCTTGACCTCAGCTCAGGTCATGACCTCACGGTTCATGAGTTCAAGCCCCATGTAGGGCTCTGCGCTGACAGTGTGGAGCCTGCTTGGGATTCTCTCTCTCCGTCTTGCTCTCTGCCCCTCCCCCGATTGTGTGTGTGCACTCACACAGTCTTTTTCTCTCTCAAAATAAACTTTGAAAAATAAATAAAAATAAAATTAATATGTTCACAGGAGAAAATGTGGGAAATATTAAGTATTTAAAAAATTAAAATCTCAGGGCTCCTGGGTGGCTCAATCGGTTAAGCATCCAACTTCGGTTCAGGTCATGATCTCATGCCTTGTTAGTTCAAGTCCCACATCAGGCTCTATGCTGACAGCTTGGAGCCTGGAGTCTGCTTGGGATTCTATGTCTCCCTCTCTCTCTGCCCCTCCCCTGCTCATGCTCATGCTCATGCTCTCTCAGAAATAAATAAACATTAAAAAAAATTTTTTTAATTAAAATCTCATGTCAGTTTGAGCCTTTTATACCCATCCACAGATCTTGTTCATCTGCCCAAGTGTCCTATCAATTATTCAGTATACTTTTGCACTGTGCTGTACCTGGCTTTGTGAAGCAATTATACACATCATATAAACTAACTCAGCTTTGGTTTACAAGAAGAAACAAAACATACCTAAGAAATGTCCATTATCTACAATTTTAGGCAAGTTGTTATTAAAAGTGATGGAGCACCAAGGGTTTTAAGGCAGCAAAACTAGGCTGCATGATACTATACTAGACATTTGTTAAAACCCTCAGAATGTGCAATACCAAGCATGAACCCTAATGTAAACTATGAGCTCTGGGTGATAATGATATATCAATTGTAGATTCATCAATTATAACAAATGTGCCACTCCAGAGAGGGAGGGTGATAGTGAGGGAGGCCATACATACCTGGAAATCTCTGTACCTTCTGCTCAATTCTGTTGGAAACCTAAAACTGCTCTAAAACAATAAAGTCTATTTAAAATTTTTTAAAAAAAATTAAGTTTGAAAAATTGATACAAAGTTAAAATAACTAAGGCATGGTATTTATTGTGTGCCACACATAGTTCTAAGAAGCTACATGAATTACCTCGTTCAGTCCTCACTATAACTAAATTGATGAGACTATCCTTAAATAGCCTTCTTATAGATGAGGGAGCCAAGGTGCAGAGAAACTACCCAAGTTACCAAAACTCATAGCTATTAAGTGGCAGAGGCAGACTTTGAATCTGAGCAGTGAGCTCCAGAAGCTCCTAATCACTATTGTCCCCTGTCTTCATGAAGGTTTGAGACAGCTAAGGACGGTAGGATTGCTTCGGTGGAGGGCAGGGGTGAAGGGAACGGGGGAGCTCTAGAGGGATACGAGCAGGGAAGAGGAACATTTGAGGCAGATGAAGGAGTCCTCATTTCTCCTGTTCCTGAAGTATTTCAGAGCCTCCGAACATCTTGTGGGTGCATTTCCACCAATGCAGAATGCTAGATTTCTGATCCTTCTGTGGAGGGTGCACACCAAGCAAAATGACCACCATTTCCAGAAAGACAGTCATAGTGGACATATGCCCAGCACTACTAAGCACTGTAGATAAATTGTATCTTCAGGCCAGAGTAAAGTATCTCTGTCTCTGTCACCCTGCCCTATACCTCCCTCCTCCCTCCCCTCACAGCCCTCTCTATCTCAAATCTCTTCCCAGTGACAGTTTGCCCTTGTCCCTCTAGGGCTGCCCCAGGACACTGCCCTGCCAGCATTACCCCACCCTCTCTCCTGGCAAATCTGCTCAGGTTGTGGTTTGGCCCTGGAGGTCTACACTGGCCAGGAACAGCCTGAAACAAACTTCAGATAATGAGAAAGTTCCATGTTTGCCTGAGGCATGACAAGTCATTCAAGACAATCTCATACTATTTAGTACTCCATCCCAGCTGTGCCCTCACTGTCCTGTATATTTAGGCCTGCTGAGGAGAGCCAATCTTGATAGGCCTATTTCTCTCCCTCATCCTTCCTGAAGGGGCATTACTAAGATTTCTTTCTGACAGAAATTTCTTTCTGTGGAATTTTGTAAGTATTCAAAGTATTCAACCATTTCACAAGTTTGCTTAAAACTGTATCAAACTAGAGAGCCTGGGTGGCTCAGTAGGTTAAGCGGTTAAACATACAACTTCGGCTCAGTCATGATCTCACGATTTGTGAATTTGGGCCCTGCACTGTGCTCTGTGCTGACAACAGCACTGACACCACAGAGCCCACTTGGGATTCTCTCTCTCTCCCTCTCTCTCTCTCTCTCTCAATTTGCCATTGATGCTTGCTATAAAAGAGTAGAAAAAGTATAATACAATGGTCAAGTAAACTATATATACAATTTATTATGTAGCCATTTAAATAATGCCTAAGAAGGGTTTTTAGTATCACAAAATGCTTAAAATATATTTATCCAAAAAAAAGGAAAGAAACTGAGTGCCCCAAATTATAAGTAGTATATATATATATATATATATATATATATATATATATATATATATGTATATTCACTTAATAGACATATAGAAAGATGACTGGCCAAAATGTTAGCATTTTTAGCTGAGTGGTAGCTATTGGATGATTGTTACTTTCTTCTTTATGCTTCTCTGGATTTTCCAAGTTTTCTATGTTGGACATGATTATGAGAGTAACTAATGCCTATTTTGTAAACAATACAAAAAAATCATCAAAATAAAGTGATAGTCAACCCAAGCCCACTTTATAGAAGATAACCACTGTCAACATTTTGGTGTTAACATTTAGGATTTGTTTTCCTCTGTACATTTCCATGTATAAATGTCCATTTTAAAATAGGCAATGATATTATACATGGTGTCTTATACTCTGATTTTTGTGCCGGTTTTATACTAAGAAAACAAATCTCAAAACATAAAATTGATATTATTTTTCTCAGGACTTCTCACTGCCTTTTTATCCTTCTTCTTTCATACAGGTTTGCAGAAATGTGAAGATATACATAAATAATGTAGCCACAGGAACATAACATACCATGCCCAAAAATAACAGTATAAAAAGTGTACCAATAATTAATGTATGAGGAAAATTTATATTTAGCAACTTGGAGAAAAGGGCTTCTTGGTACTCCCCCTTCCCTTAGAGTTGCCTTGGAGGACCTTGAACCTGACAGTGACCCATAGCAAGTGAGGCCTATTTAGCAAAGAGGTTACAGGCAGAGTTATGTCTGAGTTAGTTAAAATTCCTCCTCCTCCATCTCACGCGGGCTCTCTGACCTTGGGCAAATGACTTGACTTCTGTAAACCTTCATTTCCTTATCGAAAAAAAACAGAGGTAATTCTATTAATGACCTCAAAGGGATGCTGTAAAGATTGAATTGGGCAGTCCATGTGAGGTGCTTAGCATAGTCAGTTATTATCTAAGTGGTGGTGATGTCATTATTCTTTCTTCCCAGAAAGGGCTGTCACACTTCATCTGGCTTAAACCACACCCAGACAAACAGCATTTAGTCCTTACACTATTCTGTCCACATCAAGAAAAAGAAAAAAAATCAACAGGCAGCAGACATTATACCTTATATGCATATCACATATATGGATATCATAATAAAATAATGTTCCACAGTCTTTTACTATCCCATAATTAGCATTAACTAATAGAGTTTAGAAATGGAAAGAAAGTTTAACATTTAGGTTTTTATACATTTTGTTAGGCATTAGATATAATAAGAGTAACAATAAGAGGTGGGGGGAAGGAAAAGAATAGCTACAATTTTTGCACGCTTTCCATATGTCAAATAGCATCCTCAGGGTGGTTACAGAACTAAATGTTACCAACAAGTATTTTTTGTCCCCATTTTACAAATAGGGAAACTGAGGCTTAAGGAAATTAAACAATTTGCCTAAGAATACACACCTGGTAATTAGACTTGAATCCAGTGTATTTAATTACAAACTTCTGAGCTTAACCACAAGGATAATCTTCCCAACAATTCCACAAAGTAGGCATTACCTCAAGTGTTACCCAAGGTTAACACCTAAGAGTCTTTCCATGCTGGAATTTACAAAATCTTTTCTGGAATAGTCACTCCCTCAAACCCTACGTGTTATTTCCATGATCAGAAGCTGATTTCATGTTTGCACATTAAAATTACCAGGACAGGCTTTTAAATACAGCAAACCTCCCTACAGAGATTCTAATGTACTGCATCTGAGCAGCTTCAAGCCCAACTCAGTCCAATTCAACCAGCATGGAGAAGCATTGCACTAAATGGTGCTGGGAGCACCCACTGCTTCTGAAAGGACTCTCAAGTGGTTTCTCCATCCTCTCAGTTCCCCAGAATTTCTACTCCATCCAGCAGCACCTACAGCTCTTTTCCTAGGTTTGCTCTTCTCCCTCTCTCATTCATTCTCTGCTCTGCCACGAAAGACCTTAAGTCACTCCTGGATGATCCACCTCCCCCGCCCTCACCCTTTCAAAGTTTCCTAGAAAGCTTTGGTGAAAGCATGATCTATTCCTTCCTTTCAGTGAGTTTGGGAAACCACTCTTTCTGTGGTTTCAACAAAAAAGGGAGGAGGGGGATAAACAACAACAACAACAAACAAAAAACAAAAACAACAAGAAAAAGGATGCTCACAAATTACCATTCATTGTTCCTGGGAACCAATCCTTTGATTTTTAAGAATTAAGAAATGAGGGGCACCTTGGTGGCTCAGTTGGTTAAGCGACTGACTTCAGCTTAGGTCATGATCTCATAGTCTGTGGGTCTGAGCCCCACATCAGGCTCCACACACTAGCAGTGTGGAGCCCGCTTGGGATTCTCTCTCTTTCCCTCTCTTGCTGCCCATCCCCAACTCACATTTCCTCTCTCTCAAAAATAAATTAAAAAAAAAAAAAAGAATAAAGTAAGGAAGACTTGTCAGACCCCTCCTGCCCCAAAACTGCCTGAGAGGAATTTTGCTGAGTGTGTTCTTCTGAATACAGGGTCATCTGTATCTTGGGGACCAAATGACCACAAGAAGTTGCAGCTTCTGTTTTCTAAAAGTTACATTACATAGTCTGTGGAAGACTTTTATTACATGGATCTTACTGTTCAAAGAGTGCTCAGTTCTTAAAAATCTCAGACCTTCTAACTGCTAAAAGGAAAACGACACTGATTTTGTTCACCAGCAAAAACATATTAACATATGGCCCCAAACAGACATATCTAGGGTTTTTGCTTAAAATGATATACCACTGTTCTTTCTACTGACTACTCCCTTATTCTTGTTGTATACTCACATATGGAATACAATTCTGAAAATACTTCTTTTAAACTATTTAAATCTTTATCTTTCCATGTTAGTTGTTTATCTCCACTGCAAATAGTTCACAGAGACATGAGTCAATGTAAAACTTGCACTAGTTTTCACTGATAAATCCACAGAAAAGGACTTTTGAGATGAAATGACTGTTCTCTCTCCCCATATTTGAGTTGAACAATTATGTGGCCACAAGAAAAAGCTTTAAGTAGCTCAACCTTCACCTCTGTTTCTGGTGAGAATCAAGAATGAGACTAATGATCTTGTCTGAACTACCTGAAACCAATTCCAACGTCTACTTTTGCAGTTTTACACCCAAAAAGAATCTGAGACTTTAAGCAGAATGTAAGAACTGAAACCATGATATTGCTGTACAGTCTCCTCTTGAAAGGACTTTGGCTTGATTCATGAGCACCTCATTATTAATTTACCTTTTGCTGCAGAGATGGAAAGAAAAATGCACAAGAACCAAATCTAAAAAAAGAGGCCTTACTGAATGAAATGGACATGGTTTACCCTGCTGTTTCTCAAAAGGAATCCCAGAAGAGTACAGAATTAAGAACAAATTGTTTCAGCAACACAAGGCTGCTTCTTATCCAAAGTGGTCTTCAAAAAAAATCAATAAATATACACATAAAAATGAGTTAAACAGTTCACAAAGTTACTAAATTAAACAAAAGCATCTAAACTGGGATAAGTAGTCATTTAGGGATAACTTACTGACTGAGAATTCTGAAATCCTAATTTATAAGTTATATAAATTATTTATAAAAAGTCATCAAAATGATGCTTATTATAATTATTATCACCTTCTGGAAAAGATACAATAAAATGAGTGAGATGTACTCAGTTTTACAGGTGAGGTGGAATAAAGTGAAATCAGAATCAGACAATAAAAAGGTAGACAAGGTCTGTTTCAGTATTTTAATACACTTGTTTAAAACTTCTCCATGGGTACAGATATATCTGCATGTGTGTAAGATACACATGCACAAATTTTTCCTGGACTGATTGATAATCATGAACAATTATGCTTAGTTTTAATTTCATGTTCAGTTTAAAGCTGTCCAATTGAGTTTCTAACCATATACTAGTGACAGTTTCTTTTTAAAAAATTTTTTTAATGTTTATTTTTGAGAGAGAGAGAGAGACAGAGAGAGAGAGTGTGAGCAGGGGAGAGGCAGAGAGAGAGGGAGACACAGAATCCAAAGCAGGCTCCAGGCTCTGAGCTGTCAGCACACAGCCCGACATGGGGTCCGAACCCACAGACTGTGAGATCATGGCCTGAGCCCAAGTCAGACTCTCAACCTACTGAGCGACCCAGGCACCCGACGACAGTTTATTTTTAATAAAACAAGTGTCACCTGGGCAGTGAGGATATAGCCATTCTAATTTTTTTTCTGTTTTCTTATATTAAAAACTGAATATATGCTATTCTAAAATTAAATATCATTACCTGTTCTATTTTTAAAAATTGGGGGGCTCCTGGGCGGCTCAGTCAGTTAAGCATCTGACTTCAGCTCAGGTCATGATCTCGCAGTTCATGGGTTTGAGCCCCACATCAGGCTCTGTGCTGACAGCTCAGAGCCTGGAGCCTGCTTTGGATTCTGTGTCTCCCTTGCTCACTGCCCCTCCCCTGCTCATCCTCTCTCTCTTTCTCTCTCTCTCAACAATAAACATTTAAAAAAAATTTTTTTTAATTGGAGAAGGAGACAAAGTCATCACATTAAAGTTAGAGCTGGTTTTAAAAAGCATTATGCAAGATATTCTCTAGGAATTCAAACAGATTTTTTCCTGTTCACATATTTATTTCACCACTCATTCATGACCAGATTTTAGTTTTGTATTATATTCTATTAAAAAAAAATCTGAAAAAAGCACCCCAAGACCCACCAGAATACACAGTTTTTATCTTATTTTCTTTTGTTTCCAATGCTAACAAGTTATTATATGGTCTTATTTTAAGTAGAGCCATGAAAGTGTCAAGGGTTTGGGGGGGGGGGGGGATCTACATTTTCATGAACTGTACTCAGATTTTGAGTATAGTATGCTGTTCCTCACAACTATGGGTACTTTTGTACTTCCTTATTCCTCACAAAGTATAATTGTTTCATGTTTTCCATTGTCCAGTCCCCAAGAACCTTGACTGAAGAACCAGCATTCTGTGCTGGGTTTGAATTCATCATTAGCACCCAGGGTAACCTCAGTCCACAGAATGTAAGAAGACAAGTGAGGCAATGTTTGTGGAGTCCAGCGGCTGAACCCGCTCCACAACAGAAGAAATGCCCCAATTGTCCTTCCTAAGCAAAAATTGCCATGATTCCCCATAAATAAGCAGTTGTCCGTTGACTGTTATAAATAGACTTTAATATACAACCAGCTGTCTCAGAAAGTTTATAACTGTTGACCAAAGACACAGTTGGGAAGAGAAATGGGATGTTTCCACATAGCAGGAGAATAGCCTGTCTGCAGTGAGTGAGGTTGCACACAGATTCCCCATTTAAAACATGTTAGCATGCCTGAATTCAAACTAAAATTAGGGGATAGCACAATGGGCTTCATGTGGGAGTCTTTTCAATAGAGACTGTATTCTTTTCTGATGGGCACCCTTGAATTCAGGATTGTGAAATAAGTAGCAGTTACCAGCAGACATCCTACAAAGTGCTGGTCAGAGAAGATATTTTAGAAGATACAGAGCAAGATGCACCAGTTTGGCTGTGATAAGAACTAACCTCTGTCCCTGTCTCTTACCCATTTCCTGTACTGTTTTCTTTATCGTTTTCAAAATAATTCTCCTTCCTTGCCTTCTTTCTCAACCTCCCCAGATAACGACTCTATGAGCAAGTGTTTTGAACAGTTTATTTTAACCAGATCCAATCCCTGGGGCAAGATGTAGTCTCAAAAATCTGATGGGGTATGACAGAGAACAAGGCCCAGAGCAGCCAGCCAGGGCACATGCCTCTCTGTACTGCAGAAGGATCCCACCCACGGCTGCTGTGAGTTCTAACCAGCCAGCCAGAGATAATTGGATGTGGCTGAGACTAAAGGTAGATGTGCTACTGTTGCAAAGCTCAGTAAAACAACTCAGGGAAGGACAAACATGCCTCAGAGAAATATGGAAATAGAAGGGTGAGGACAAAAGACAGACAAAGGAAACCAGAATCTAGAAGGAAAGACATATCAGAATGTTTCTCCCTCTACTAAAATAAATAGGGATGAAAAAGAATAGGATATTTTAATACAAAATAGTATACTGTGTACTTTTTTAAATGTACATCTTCCCAAATATCTCTGAAATATGCTCTGAGGATGATTTTCCTTTCCAAATGGGTTCCTAGTTTGATCCCCACCCTCTAAAAAATTTTAAGAGGATTATAATTTTCTAAAATCACTTAGATTAAAAAAAAAAATAATAAAGACTACCATGATTGCTTTTGAACTATCCAGAGCTAGCAGATAATCCTATGATCCCAACTCACCCTGAAATTTACATGAGTGAGAAAGTTTATGTTTAGTTTAAATTGGAGATTTTTTTTTCCTTCTGGTTGAGACACATGTAATTTAACACCGAGTCTTATTTAAGAATTACAAGTTCTATTTTAAAGACTGAAACACTTTAAACTGAGTAGACAAGAAAATGTACCCTTAGAGATGTACACCCAGAAGATTTGAGATATTTGAGATCTCCTACTACAAACTTGTAAATAATTACTTTTTCCTTGGAAACTGCTGTTCCTCAATATCCTTTCATAAAGCAGCACCTCCCTCAGAGTGTTGTAATAGAGCTAAGTGAGTGGGAGTTGCCTTACACATGGCACTCAGTAGTTTACTCTAGCACAAATTAAAGCACTTCATAACTTGACGTTGCTTTCTTTTTCTTCCACGGTAACTTTGCACTGTAGTATACAGACACAAGTGCATGTCAGTATACAGCTTGATGAATTTTCATGAACTGAACATACCAATAGGACCACCACCCAAATTAAGAACATTCCGCACACCTAAAGGAGCTCCCTTCATGCTCCACTGTGGTCACTATTGACCAACCTGCCAGCTCACAGTAACTACTATCCTAACAGTATCAGTTTTGCTTTTTTGAAGATATATATTTTTATTTTTGCTAAATAGACAAAGTAAATTTACCATCTTAACCATTTTTAAGTGTACAGTTCTGTGGCACAGAAGTATGTTCACATTACTGTGCTAATACTACCAGTTTCCATCTCCAGAACTCTTCATCATCCCAAACTGAAACTCTAATTCCAATTAAACAGTTTCTCCCCACTCCCTTCCTTGACCAGGCCCTATCAATGACAATTATATTTTCCATGTCTATGAATCTGACTATTCTAGGTACCTCATATAAGTGGAATAATATATTATTTATGCCAGTTTTGCCTAGGAGATACATATCCAACATAAGGGACTACAACCTTGGTACTACGGTTAAAGAATGTTATTAATGATAATTAAAAATCTTAGTAAATGATGCTGACATGTTTTCCATACCTCATCAGTTTCATTCAACAAATAAAATTAAAATAGCTAATATAAATAATATTAAATAATTAAATAGCTAATAATAGAAGTTAAGCAGTCATTAGTCAGAAAGCTCCTTAAATGGTGAGAAACTTAACCTTTCTGTGAGACCAAAGGTCCACCCCTCAACCAGTGGTCATTCTCTAGCAATGTCCTCCAAACCTGGGGATTCCCAGGCTCTCACCTGACAGTGACCAGTAGCTAAGGCCTTAGTGTCCTATACCCAAGCTAGCCAGTGACAGAATATTCCAAAGAGGCTGGGAATGCTAAGGGTGACGAACTGACATCCCAAAGTCCAGGTCAGCTTTGGAGCAGCCCTAAGGCAGATGATACAAAGAAGGTCAACAACAGGGGAATAGGTTGTATCCCAACCAGAGACCTGTTCAACAATACAAGTTTGCCCAAGGGCAAACATACGCCCATTCCAGCTCCCCCTTCCTCACTTAAGTGACCTCGAAGGTGGCACTAATCCTGGCCAACACACAATCTAGGGCACAGCAGTATTCAGACATTCAGACAGAACAAGGCCCAGCTCCCCTCCGTGAGGAGGAGGATGAGAATAGCGGTAGAGGGGCCGCCATCGTGTGAGACAAGCATCACTCCCATAAACCCATCCTTCTGACTGCTTTGAGAAACAGAAACCAAATTTCACCCTCCCTCCAACGCTCTCTTGTCACTGTCAGAACTAATGCCGATCCCTCACTGGAGTCCTGAGACTTGAGTGGCTGCGGGGCCAGCAGGAGCCTCCAGAGTATTTCCAAAGCAGCCACACTTTTCTATCAGGGATGTGTTCACGTGTTACACACACATCTCGAGTTTATCTTGATCCTGGACCATCAAGGAGAAAAGTCTGAGTTAAGGGATGACAGGCCTGGAGGAGCCAGGAGCAGGTAGAAGCAGCCCTTGAAGGAACACAGAACAGGAGGGCGGACACTGACAGCCACAGCCCATACTTACGGGCATCAGTAGACTTAGGTGCTTGTTTCCACGATTTCCCACCCCCATCCTCACGAAATGCTACCAGAACGCTTCTGGAGCATTCCTTCCCTGACAGGAACCAGAGCACCAGCTACTTACTTGTGCACCTGAGAGTAAAGCCATGTCACCTGACAGAAAAGATCTCATTCACGTGTGAAGGCAGACTCCAGCTGGGATCATCCAACGGCTCTACCCAGCAAAAATGCATAACCAAAAACCCAGAGCCATTCGCTCACGGTCAACCTCCATTGCGTGGTGCTGCTTCAGACACGTCTGCGCTGACGCTGCGTGCTGCCTGAGAAGGCGGCTTACGCATGCGCGGCTGCTGCAGCGCCCAACGTTGTGCTAGACCAGGACCTGCTTGAGGAGAGAGACGATGTGGGCGTGCTGCGCTCCTCACTTGTCACCTGGCTTCCCGTTGGCCCGCCGGTGTACCTCCTCCTTTGGGAGGCTTTCTTTCTTTCTTTTTTTTTTAATTTTTTATTTATTTTTGAGAGACGGAGCATGAGTGGGAGAGGGGTAGAGAAAGAGAGGAAGACACTGAATCCAAAACATGCCCCAGGCTTTAAGCTGTCAGCCCACAGGCCGACATGGGGCTCGAACTCAAGACCTGTGAGATCGTGACCTGAGCCAAAGTGGGACGCTTAACCGACTGAGCCACCCATGTGCCCGAGGATGGGAGGCTTTCTAATGGGAATATCCTGAGTGTTGCATAGGTGTAAAATTCATTTCACTACAGATGTTTGAAACCAAAAAAGCCCTCAAGAGCCAGTGTGGGAAATCAGTGCCAGCTTATGACCAGGACCAGAGCATCCCAGTTGAAATCCTTCAGCTGCTCCACCTTGGAAGTGCCTCCAAGTGGGAGTTCTTGGCCAATGTGCACATCACAGCTCTGCTAAATGCCTCACAGTGGACCTTGGAGTCCTGCATGACCCACCTGCAGTACAAATGGATCCCGTGTAAGACAGCCACGTGGCTGACCTTAGCTGTCACTTCAAGAAGCAAATGGGCTTCAATGACTATGTCAGGGAAAGGGGAGGCAAGGTCCTGGTCTACTGTGAGGCTGGGATCTGTCATTCACCCACCATCTGCATGGTTTACCTCATGAAAAGCAAGCAATTCTGCATGAAGGATGCCTTCAGTTACATCAGGCAGAGGAGGAGTGTGGTGGTCACCCCCAGCTTTGGCTTCATGGGCTAGCAGCTCCTGCAATAGGAGTCTGAGATCCTGCCTTCCACACACCCAGACTCCCTCCTTCCAATGAGAGGCAACCAGCTCTTCATTCATAGCCCATTTGCAGACACTGAGCCCTGATACGTAGGGTTCCTACTGCACATTTCCTACCTCACTGCTGGCTCCAGTGCCCACCCATTCAACAGTCTCAGACCTCAGTGGAAGCCCCACGGCCATATCTACAGCCTACAAATATGTCTGGGAGAATCAGCCCAACCCCAAAAAACTATGATTTTAATTTTTTTAATTTTTTTAATCTTTATTTTTGAGACAGAGAGAAAGACAGAGACACAGTGCAAGCAGGGAAGGGGCACAGGGAGAGGGAGACACAGAATCCAAAGTATGATCCAGGCTCAGAGCTGTCAGCACAGAGTCCAACGTGGGGCTTGAACTCATGGACTGTGAGATCATGACCTGAGCTGAAGTCGGATGCCCAACCGACTGAGCCACCCAAGCGCCCCTGTGATTTTATTTTTTAAACTCATACCTGTGCAATACTAAAAACCTCACTCTTTCCCACTGTAGGTGATAGTAAATGGCCACCGGGATTGCAAATGAACTTCAGACCAACCTTAGGGATAGGTTTTTGGAACTAAAGGAAGTTCAAGCCGTTAAGAAAACAGCATCTGACTACTGTACTTCCAGATCTGGTGACCTCTCAGGACTGCACAGTCTGTACACCTCCTAATTCGCCTTTTCCTTTCAAGCTTAAGGCAATAGATAACCTATAGCAAAATGAAAGAAAGTAGGTGCTAGATCAAGAGAAAAAGCAGTTAAGCCAATTCATTTTGAAGGAAGCACAATTTCCACCTTATTTTAACATTGGCAATCTCAGAATCTCTCTCCGTTCCTTCAGGACATAAGCTTATCATCATCCAGTCAGAAAAATAACCCAACAGGGTTTGTAAGGACATAGTCTATATGCTGATTTGAAACCTCAATTTGTGGTGTTTTTTTTTTTTTTGAGATTCTGTCATGAGTCCAATGGAGGCAATTAGTTGAAGTAGTGAGACATCAACCTTTCTGAGTGTCCTGTCCCCTGTGTATTCTTCCCTGACTTTTGACTTTGCATGATTCTTATTCATACTTCAATTTTTCTTATTGCATCTCTCCACAAACTGTCTCTTGTGTCATTTGAAAAGAGTTCTGCAGAGCTTAGACCAAATCAGGCCTTTGAGGTGGTGGCAGGAGATGGGAGGAGAAAAAGAATACCTACTGTTTAGGTCAGGTGGCATTGAAACAGCCATTTGCCCCAGCTAGTTGTCCTTGTATGTGCTTGTCTCGTCTTTTACAACATGTGTTTTCTTCCCTGCCCCTGGAGGTTGTCTTCAAGCTGTTGACTTCTGGAATTTTATAGATTTCTTCAAGAGAAAAAAACAGTAGTTCCCTAAAATCCATATGAATATGAAGAAGAGCAATAGGTTACTGGTTATTGTTGTTGTTATTGTTTATGGTGTAAAATCAAAAAAAGTAAAAAGAAAAAAAAAGAGAGCCAAAAGCACAAGAACAAACCAAGGGCCACTGCTTCCTATGGCCACCACTCCACATGAGGCTTGCGCTATGAAGCTGGGCTGCCTTCCTCACAGCCTTCAACTATCTTTCTGCACGGGTGTGGGCACCTGGGTGGCTCTGTCTGTTAAGCATCTGACTTTGGCTCAGGTCATGATCTCGAGGTCTGTGAGTTAGAGCCCCGCATCGGGCTCTGCGCTGACAGCTCAGAGCCTGGAACCTGCTTCGCATTCTTTCTCTCTCTTTCTCTCTCCTCTCTCTCTGCCCCTCCCCCCCCAAAATAAATATTAAAAAAGAAGACAGTACAGTCCTTTTTATGCATCCCAACAGTTTTATGAATATCATAAGAAAAGTCTGTCAATTAAACATTCATGGTAAGTCATACTTCATTAACAAATTAACCAGCAGTTCATAAAATTTGTTTTTCTTAAAAGACCAAATCACACTGGCAGACCTATACAATCAAAAGAAGAGAAACTTGACGTTTGTTTACTCTCATCAAAAAAAAAAAAATTCAGACTATATATGCAAAATTATATAAATAAATATAACACAAGTAACGATAATAAGCACATTCCATCTTTAGAATGCTTCACCAACGTTAGCTAATGAACTCACACAAAAAGCTTGTGAGGTAGGTGTTATTATCCTTGTTTTGCAGATGGAGAAACTGAGGAAGGAGGAGGTAATGACTGGCCCAAGGCAAGCATGAGTCAGCATCAAAGGCAGAGTAGACTCTATGTTGAGACAATTGCTTTGGATTTTTGTCTCTTAAAAACCAAGAAAACAAAACAAAACCAAAGGAGAAAATAATTCAGTTTAGAAAAATGAGTTTTAGTAAAGGGAATGGGTTTTTTTAAACTAAGAACAGAATTTCCAAACCTAATAATTTGTATGTCCCAAAGTTTCCCGCTAATTACCACCATCTCCTCTGTTTTATCTTTCTAGTGAGAAGTTGATGATAACTCTCTCTTTTGACCAGAGAAACTTTACCTTTTAATGAACAGGCTCTTATGGAACCGTAGTTAAATATGCAGTGAACTTATGGAATTTCTATCAAATATAGTTTTTCTTTTTGTTTACATAAATTAATCTTCAAATTATCAGTGAAAGAAAAAGGGGTTAATCCAGTGTAATCCCTACACCTTCTCTAAATGCCTTCAAAAGCTATATCAAGTGTGAATATAGTAAGTGAAATCCTTCATGAATTTGTAAATTGCTTTAAATAAAGACCTTCAATAATAATTTTGTAGGAGAGGCTTGTTTTTGTAATTTATAGCTAAGCAGCTGTTGTTTTGGTGGCATCTTCAGTTTCTTTTACACACAAAAAAAATCTGAAAATGAGTCATGTGGACAGGAAGACCAGATTGCTTTACATGGTAAATGTTTTGGTATGCTTGCCTCTTAGAATTTTTAAAGTCTCAGGAAAGTAAATACCAGAAAAGATCATTCATTAACCATCACACAGGAGAAAATGTTAACCAATGATATGTTCAACTTATACTCCAATCGATTTTTATGTTTCATATAGATTGACATGCAGTAGCTGAGTGTGTGCGATAAGCAAATAGACTAGCAAATACAAGAGAGCTTCTCTGAGGCCCTGCAAAGCCTAGCACATGCCTCATCAAGGGTGTAAGAATTGACTTTTCAAGTGTTTTACTCTGGTATGCCTGTCCTTACCATTCACTTTTGTCCCCTTGGATGTGGCAAGAATCAGGAGCTGATGAAAAGCACATAGTTACTGGGGTGCCAGGGTGGTTCAGTCAATTAAGCATCCAACTAAGGCTCAGGTCATGATCTCAGTTCGTGAGTGAGAGTCCCACATTGGGCTCTGTGCTGACAGCTCAGAGCCTGGAGCCTGCTTTGGATTCTGTGTCTCCATCTCTCTGCCCCTCCCCCCCACACACTGTTTCTCTCCCTGAAAAATAAATAAACATTAAGAAACTTAAAGTTTAAAAAAAAAAGAAAAAATACATAGTTACTAATATACTCAGTATATTCTTGACACTTGAGATGATGTATGTAAAGGTGCTTGGTAAATTACAAATTATAAGTCCCTTCTGTATACAAAAGTGTCATATATTTTGGTAATGTGATCATATCTAAGCTTTTGAATGAATATCAGTTAAAAGAAATTAACATTTACCCCAATATCTGTATATATATTTTATTCATTAATAAACTATATATGTGTACTTCTCTACTAATACAGTATACATATGATAAGACACACAAAAATAGAAATTGAAAATGGTTAAGAAAGATAAATATAAAATGATTTCTAGTATTTTCTTCCTCCTACCAATAGATTACCTTTAGAGACTATTGCTGTAATGGAATGTAAATCTATTTTCAAAATAAGGAGTGACAATTATAATTAATGTTTAGAATATACGTAAATACTGCTAAATATTACTAATTCTAGTGCTTTACATTTATTAACTTGTTTTATCTTGGTATCAGCCTCATGCAAGAAGCAATAATTATTATCTGCACTTCACAAATGATGAAATCAAGTCACACACTAGTTACCTAACTTGTCTGTGGCCACACAATTACAAAGGAGAAGGGATGGGACTTAAATCCAGGAAACTTAGAGTTAGACTTTAGCTAATCTGAAACTCTGAATGCCTGGCACATTTTTATTATACTATACCAGTAAGAAATAGGGGCTTCTATGCATTAGTTTCCATAACACCTTCACAATGGCATGTTTCTTACCATATTATAACTGTTGTTTTGAATATTTGTCTCTCCCACAAGAATGAAAACTCCTTGAGCTCGAGGACTGAGTACTTTTATATTTGAATCACAGTGCCTGGTATCTGGAAAGCATCTGTTGAATAAATGGCTAGATGAAGGTGAAAACAGATTTTAAAAATGGGCATATGGATGGATTGACCCAGACTGTCTTCTTCTTTTTTTAATGTTTTTATTTATTTTTGATACAGAGAGAGACAGAGCATGAGCAGGGAAGGGGCAGACAGAGAGGGAGACAGAATCTGAAGCAGGCTCCAGGTTCTGAGCTATGAGCACAAAGCCCAACGCGGGGCTCGAACTCATGGACCATGAGATCATGACCTGAGCTGAAGTCAGATGCCCAACCCCCTGAGCCACCCAAGCACCCCTACCCAGACTTTCTTCTTAATGGGATATTGTTCCATTGCTAAGCAAACACATAGAAAAATAACTTGATGTTATCTGAGCTCTTTCAGGTAGGAATACTGTCCTACCCATGGGCCTTCCAATCTTTTGATCCTAGAGAAACCAAAAAGGTGAAAGTAGAAAGATAGGAATATTGTTTATAGAAATAATGTCTCTTGGGAACCTTATTCATATTTTATCTCATAAAAAAAGAAAAACAAAAACCAGAGGTACCTGGTTGGCTCAGTCAGTTAAGACTCTTGATTTAGGCTCAGGTCATGATCTCACAGTTCGTGGGTTTGAGCCCCATGTCAGGCTCTCTACTGCCAGTGTGGAGCCTGCTTGGGATTCTATTTCTCTCTCTCTCTCTCTCTCTCTCTCTCTCTCCCTCTCTCTCTCTCTCTCTCTCCCCCTCTCTCTCTCTCTCTTGCTCTCTGCCCCTCCCCCACATATGTATACTTTCTCTCCTCCCTCTCTCTCACTCAAGTAAGTAAATAAACATTTAAAAAATTTAAAACAAAACAAAAAGAGAATCTGCTCTCATGCTCTGGAGTCAACAGGAAATCTATTTCATTACAACCTTAGCCTGGATACCTACAGGAAAAAAAAAAAGATGGATGAATGAATGAATGGTGGACTTGCCTTCCATGAAGTGGAATCCAGATATCCAGGTCTCATTCCAGTCTTAATCAAGCATATGTGGTTACACTTCCATTAGCAATATGATTCACTACAACACAATTTACCCAGACTGCAAGACTGATATCCCCAAAACATGACATTTCATGTTTCCTTTTCTTCATTTTGAGTGACAGAAACCAGCACCAGGATGTTATCCAAATCTTGAAATATTCCTTCCTGTATTTGAAGCTGGAAAAACTGCAAGGCACTCTGACCCAAACACACACTGTAGTAAATGTGCGCTATTTTCACCCCAGTTACTACTGTATGTAGCTTAAAATACAAAAGCCTCTAATAAAACAATGACTGTTTAACAAATCTAATGATGTACTTAATGTAATGTAATGGGCCTCATCTAAATACTATATAATTGTGTCTGTTTTTCATTGCTTTATATTCTTTCAAATAAAAGATGATTTTATAGAAGTTGAATTCTGGACTTTCTTTGCTATAATTACATATGTAATAATATTAACTATATATAATTACATTATATATAATTTTTTTATTTGAGCTGATTAGTGTTGTTCTTTGGTGCTTCTTTTAGCAATCAAATGCAATTACCACTGTTCTGTAATACTGCCTCTCAAAGTTGTTATTTCACTCTGAGAGCTGTGACTGTCTTGTCTTTATTTTTCCTCTTCAGGACAATGTCCACAACAGTGTTGCTAAATCTTTGCTGAATCGGATCACTATTAAACTACTTAGCAAAGGTAACATCTGTCAAAGATATGATTCGTTTTAATGAGTAGAAAGCGAGTAGAGTCCTACTTAAGTGTGGTTTGCTGGACCAGGAGAGCAGCCTCAACATCACCTAATAGCATTGTAAAAAATACCTTCACCAGGGTATCCTGAGTGGCTCAGTCAGTTAAGCATCTGACTTCAGCTCAGGTCATGATTTCATGGTCCGTGAGTTCAATCCTTATGACAGCTCAGAGCCTGGACCCTGCTTTGGATTCTGTGTCTCCCTCTCTCTCCGCCCCTCCCTCACTTGCACTCTGTCTCTCAAAAATAAATAAACATTAAAAAAAAAAAAAAAGCCTTCACTAATCTAAAGCAACATTCCCTGACCCATTTCACCTATAGTAAAGGTGATATTTTGATCACCATTTATATCTGCAATATAGCAATTTGGGAGGGAAAAAGAATTATTTAATTATCTCCTAAAACCCCAGCACTTCATAATAATTGTGAGTGCTTACTATGTGCTGCACACTATTCTAAGTTACACTTTGTGAATTAACACTCTCAACCCCCCCAAAAAAACCTCTGAGGTAAGTATTATTAATCTTCATTTTGCATATGAGGAGAGTGAGTCAAACTAAGTAAATGAAAGGATACATCATCTCATGGATATAAAGACCCAATAAAATAGGTCAATCCTCCCCCAAAATTAATCTACAAATTCAGTGCAAACTCCAATCAAAATCCCCATTGAAAAATCATCGAACTCGTAGCAGATCCTAAAACACATATAGAAGAGGAAAAGCAAGAATAAAAACAAGAATATCTAAAATTTGGGGGGCACCTGGGTGGCTCAGTCGGTTGGGCATCCAACTTCAGCTCAGGTCATGATCTCGTGGTTTGTGAGTTGGAGCCCCGCATCCAGCTCTGTGCTGACAGCTCAGAGCCTGGAGCCTGCTTTGGATTCTGTGTCTCCCTCTCTCTCTGTCTCTCTGCCCCTACCCCACTCGCACTCTGTCTCTCTCTCTCTCAAAAATAAATAAGCATTAAAAAAAAAAGAATATCTAAGATTTTGAAGAAGCAAAAAGAGCAAGACGATCCTCTGTGATAATATAAACCACTATGGCAGATAAATACATTAATGGAGCAGATCAACAAGTCGTGTCTATGAGAACTTTATGTAGACAGAGAACGATTACAAATCTGTGGAAGAAATAGTGTAGTATTCTAATTAGCTCTCCATATGGAACAGTAAATTAGGCCTCAATAAATTAGGATCAATAAATTAGGCCTCACCTCACAAAACCACATATTTAAATCTATGCTGATTAGAGGCATAAGTATGAAAAATAAGACTTTTAAAACTTCAAAAAAATTAAAATTAGGTGTTTAGGCAACAAGGATATCACACACCAAAATTAAATGACAAATCACACACTAAGAGAAGATACATACAATGTATTTAAAATCCAATATCCCTAGAGTAAATTTCTTAGAATCATACAAATCAACTTAAAAAGGGCTATCCGGTTTTTTCAAATGGGCAACGGATAGGAATAGAATTTACACAAGAATGATCAATAAATATGTAAAAAAAAAATTATCTTTCTCAATCAGCAAACAGAAAAATATTTTATATACAAAAGATTAGCAGAACATTAAAAGTCTAATAATGTAAATAAGGAGCATGAGGGGACGCAAGCACCCTCAATGCACTCTATAAAATTTGCTACTAAATTTTAGTAAATATCTAGTGAAATTGAAAATGCACATATTATACAAACTAGCAATTCTACTTCTAAGAATTGATCTGGAGTCCCTCTTTCAAGACTTCACTGGAAATCTATATGAGGATATTTCAGCTAGCATCCTTTATCTCAAGAAAATATTCACTGAAAGATCAATAGGTTCAAAAATTGAAGTATATTTATACAGCAGAATGCTATAGAGTCTTAAAACCTATGAATATTTCCACATGCATCAACATATTTAAATCTCAAAAAAAAAACCAAATCTCAAAACATTTCAAGACACATGTACGGAAATTTTTACAAACCATGAAACAATATTATATTTTGTTTATGGATACAAACACATGTATTAAGAGCATAAAAAAATAGACCAACTGCAGGATGGTGATTACCTTTGGGGTTCAGGGAAGGGAATAAGAAAAGCAGGCCTTTATCTTTATCTGTTAGGGTTTTTTAACACTTATTTATTTTGAGACAGAGAGAGTGTGTGTGCATGCTCGCAAGCGGGGGAGGGACAGGGAGAGAGAGGGAGAGAGAGAGAGAATCCCAAGCAGGCTCCTGTGCTGTCAGTGCAGAGCCCAACTGGCATTCGAACTCACAAACTGTGAGATAATGACCTGAACCAAAATCAAGAGATGCTTAACTGACTGAGCCACCCAGGTGCCCCTATTTGTTAGGTTTTATTACTTCAAAAAGAAATTTTTGAAGCAAAAGTAACAAAATATTAGCACATATTACACAGTATCTAACTCTACTATTGCCACCAATTTTGTAGTCTTATATGGTTTAATAATTTAAGAAATGAAATACTACAAGCTTCATTTATTTGTATTCCTAAAATTTTGTTCCAAATAGTAATCAACAACTAAATTTACAAGTATGTATGAGAAAAGTATTCTTCTCTAAAAAATGACAAAAAAGTAGCAAACTTTGTTTTTCTCAATTGTCACTATGATATCAGGTATCTATAAAAATGTGAAGAAAAATATTTAAATGTGTAAATAAAATGTTTTTATTTTGTATAAATTTATTTATTATGTATAAGTGTATTTATTATGTATAAATAAAATGTTTTTATTGAAGTGGGATGAATGGCAAAGAGAATTTTCTGTGTCCAGAATAAACATGAAGACTATAAGGAAGAAAAGAGGACTGTAATTTATCCTCATGAACCCATCAAGATAGAATGCACTGCTTAAATGAAGCTAGAAATGATTGTTCAGTGCTTCGGGGGGTTTTTTTAGAGGACTTGAGTGACTTACTTGGGTATATGAAGCAAGATAGCAAACTTGGAGGCACATTTAGACTTCATTCCAACAGATATTTCTTTGGTAGGTAAAGTTGCCATATGCCCAGCTGCTAAAACATTATCTCAATTTCACCTGCAAAAATTAGATTATCTGATTTACATATGAGGTGTTAGAGAATTTTTATTTGACTTTGTACATACAGTGTGTGACTTCTTACAGCCAGTGCCCTTTGGAGATTCTAAACATTGAAAAGATTATGGATTCCTCCCATCCCACTCCACTGGTAATTCAAAATTTCATTATGGCACAAAACTTCCATGCATGCCAAAATTACAAATTCTTTTCTGGTGAGCACAGCATAATGTATAAACTTGTCAAATCACTGTGTTGTATACCTGAAACTAATGTAACAGTGTGTGTCAACTATACTTCAATAAAAATTTTTTTAAAGATAAAAAATAAATTAAAAAAATTAAGAATTCTTTTCTACATTTTTGAATGTGAAGTTCTGGACAAAAATGTCGAAATTAACTTGTTTATTTTTAGAAGAGAAGGTGCCCTTGCATTGCTGGTGCCCTGAACACGTCATAATCTGTTGGTTAGTCCTGTACTGTCTCAGTTACCAATAAACTAAAGGGTTCTTTATGGCAACCCATTATTCCAAACCTTCTAAGTAACTAGGAAAACTACTATAGGTTTTAAGTTTTCTCACTGGTTTCAGGACTCAGATTCTAGTCTGACACAGCAAAAGCTCACATAATTGAATGAGTAGTACCATGCGACTGAAGCCTAAGATAGAAATTTCTATTTCTCATTCTCTCCCACAAAACTAGACTGTAAGACATCGGTGGAATTTGGACTTACAACCTTCTGGATATGCTACATGAACACTTTTTGAAGAGACCATGCTCTTCAGCTTCTGGACAGCTTTTGTTGTGTTTGCTACAGTGCAATTACTAAAACAAGATGGCTGAAATGCCTTTCCAGCCAGTGCTACAGATCTCTGGAAATAAAGGTCATTCAGGAATATGCACACCCAAGTTTCAAAAATAAGGTTAATTGTAAGAAGTGGGCATGGCTTTAACCCAATTAATTTTAAGCCCATGCAATCTTGCCAAAGGGCTTTACATTTTTATAAACTTATTTAGCAAACTCAATAAAGTCAGGAACTCTATGATTTTCTATACAATTCCCAATTAGGTGATGGAGGAAGTGTTCATTTGTTACATTGCAAATCATAGTAAGTAACTTGTTTTCCAGTTATCTAAAGACATAAAAAAGTATATATGTTAAAATTCACAAAAATTCTAAACAGGGGTGCTTGGGTGGCTCAGTTGGTTAAGCTTCTGACTTTTGGTTTCAGCTCAGGTCATGATCTCAAGGTTTGTGAGTTTGAGCCCCACATCAGGCTCTGTGCTGATGACAGTGTGGAGGCTGCTTGGGATTCTCTCTCTGTCCCTTTCTCTCTGCCCCTCCCCTTTCTTGCTCTCTCTCTCTCTCTCTCTCTCAAAATGAATAAATAAACTTAAAAAAATCTAAATAGGTCAATATACTGATTTTTAAAAAGAAATTCACCAAAGGAATCATACACAATAGTATAGTAGGAAATACCACTTGGGACCTTTTTTGTCTTTTTCTTTTCTTTTCTTTTCTTTTCTTTTCTTTTCTTTTCTTTTTAAGACTATGGTTTGGTAAATCCAAGAACACTATCAATCTGTCAATTAATCAGTGTTATTGAGTACCTATTACATGAAAAGAATCATGATATTGTTGTATGAACTATAAAAGAGCATGAAGTGTAAGTTTTGCCTTTAAGAGATTTATAATTTGGTCAGGAAGAAAAGATTTAAGTACATTGAAACATAAATTACAATATATGAAAATAACATGAAAGCAGACAGAGGCAGTTTATGGCCAGTGGTCCAATCAGTGGTATAAACTCCAAATAAAAGTAATGCGTTAGTAAATGGAAGAAATCATTATACAACAAAATTTTGTATGTGAACATGTTGTTATTTAGCCAAGAAACACTGAAGGACAGGCAAGTCACAGATCAGTTAGGCAAGAGGGTTGGTTCCCTTGCTCCAATGTTGAAACAAACCATCAGGTCAAAACTATTTGCAGATAAAGGGGAGGGCTAGTGGGTCAATCTCAGGAAGACCAAAAACATCTACCACTTGAAATATTGGAAATACGGTGCCATTAAACTCAATTCTTAAAATTCTCTTTTCTCTTTTTTAAACACAGTTGTAGAGGGCTGAGTTCATCACACACCTTGGTTCATGCCCAATATTGTGCACCAGGCAATGTCCCTTGCTCATTTTGTTTTAGTTTATTTATTTATTCCGTCTTGTCTCCATGTTTCACTCCCTTTTCCCTTTTCCCTTTTCCCTCATAGAAAATATTTGACATATTTGACCTGTTTAACGTGTATGGTCACATTTGCTGGTGTTCTTACAAAATGGATATTATTCTTTTGTCTGCATGTATTTGTTACAGCTTTATCAAGATATAATTCACATACCATAGAATTCACCCATTTAAAGTGTACAGCTATATGGTTTTTAGTATCCTCATAGAGTTGTGCAACCATCACTACAATCAATTTTACACCAGTTTTATCGTCCTCAAAAGAAACTCTGCACCCATTAAAGAATCCTCATCCCCTTCTGCCCAGCCCCTGGCATCCACTCATCAGCTTTCTTTCTCTACAGATTTGCCTCTTCTAGACATTTCATATAAGTGGAATCATAAAAATGTGTAGACATTTCATATAAGTGGAATTAAAATGTGTGGCCGTTTGTGTCTGGCTTCTCTCACTAAGCATAATGTTTTCAAGGTTTATCCATGTTGTAACACAAATCAGTACTCCATTCCTTTTTATGGCTGGCTAATATTTCATTGTATGGTCATATTTTGTTTTAGCCATTCATCAGTTGATGAACATTTGGGCTCTTACAAATAATACTGCTAAGATCACCCATGTACAAGTCTTTCTGTAGACTATGTTTTTGGTTCTTTCAGATATACAGCTGGGAGTGGAATTGCAGGGTCGTATGGTAACTCCATGTGTAACATTCTGAGGAGTTGCCACACTTTCAGGGTGGCTGCTCCATTTTACATTTGCACAGCAATGTCTCCACAATCTCACCAACACTTGCCATTTTCTGTCTTTTTTATTATAACCATCAGTAGGTAATAAGTGGTATTTCATTGTGCTTTTAAAAAAAAAAAAAGATTTTATTTTTAAGTAATCTCTACACCCAGCATGGGGCACACACTCACAACCCCGAGGTCAAGAATCGCATGCCCTAATGTCTGAGCCAGACAAACACCTCCTCACTGTGCTTTTGATTTGTCTTTTCCTCATAGTTACTGTTAGGCATCTTTTCATGTGCTCAGTAACCACTTGTATATCTTCCTCGGAGAAATGTTTATTCCAATCCTTAGCCTCTTTCCAAATTGGGTTGTCTTTTTATTATTGTGCTGTAAAAATTCTTTACATATTCTAGATACAAGTTCCTTGTCGGGGCTGTCCCTTCAATTTCTTGATAGTATCCTGTGAAACAAAAAGGTTATTCATTTTTATAAAGTCTAATTTGTCTGTTTCTTCTTTTGCTGCTTGTGCTTTCGGTGTGATATCTAAGAAAACGATTATGAAATACAAGCTCACAAATATTTACTCCTACGGTATCTTCCAAAAGTTTTATAATTCTACCTTTTACACTTGGCCTTTGATCCATTTTGGGTAATTTTTGTATCTGCTGTGAGGTTTGGATCCAACTTCATTCTTTCACATGTGGCTGTCTGGATTATCTCCACTGACCTATATGTCTGTTCCATATACCAGTACCATAATATCTTGATTATTGTTGCTTTATGGTTAGTTTTGAAACCAGAAGGCAGGAGTCTTTCAATTTTGTTCTTTTTCAAGATTGTTTTGGTGCATATATTTTTAAATTTATAGCATGTTTCATTTTTATCCACATATCCTTTTTATAGCTGATTTTGAAAAAAAGTCCTAATGATAATTCCATGTAAAACTGCTTTTTCCTCTTTATGGAGGTGCTCTGCCCTTCCCTTCTCTGGGTTGATTAAAAGTCAAGGCTCCTCTGGCTCAAACTGACTGAGGCAGTTTCCAAACAAAGCCCTCTGTGAGGTTGGCAATTCTTCCTTCTTCCTCAAAGTTCCTCAGACCAGGTCTCATCTCTTTGTATTGTTGTTGTTGTTTTTAACTCTTGAGACTTTTTGAACAACTGCTCTATCTCTGATGATTCCAGTTGAGCTGCTCAAATTGAAACTGAGTGAATGTCTTAATAATAGGCTTTGGGGGGTATATTTTTTTAAAGCATGTGTATATAAAGCATTCACAAAGAGATAAGCATAAGTCATAATAGTACAGGAGTGTACATTTATTTTTAATTTATGCAAATGACATTGTGATAGATGTAGAAATATAGAGATATATCTTATTTTTTTCACATAAGTTTCTATACACAATTGACAAATTGTGTCATAATTGACAAAATGTAAACAAAATGGTTTCACTCCCTCACCAGAATAGAGTATAAATTTTAATTTAAAAGTTTTTTTAATGTTTTATTTATTTTTGAGAGAGAGAGAGAATGAGTGGGAGAAGGGCAGAGAGAGAAAGAGATAGGGGATCCAAAGCAGGCTTGGTGCTTGAACTCACAAACTGTGAGATCATGACTTGAACGAAAGTCGGAAGATCAACCAACTGTGCCACCCACATGCCCCATAAATTTTAATTTAAAAACAAACAAACAGGGGTACCTGGGTGGCTAAGTCAGTTAAGCATCAGACTCTTGATTTCAGTTCAGGTTATGATCACATGATTCCTGGGATCCAGCCCTGTGTAGGCAGAACCTGCTTGGGATTCTCTCTCTCCTCTCTCTCTGTCCCTCTCCCTACTCACATTCTCTCTCTCTCTCTCAACATAAATAAACACTTTAAAAAAAAAATACCCTCCCTTACCAGGCATTAAGCCAGCTCTGTTGGCTTTTTTTTTTTTTAACGTTTATTTACTTCTGAGAGATAGAGAGAGACAAATCACGAGCAGGGGAGGGGCATAGAAAGAGGCAGACACAGAATCTGAAGCAGTCTCCAAGCTCCAGCACAAAGCCTGAAGCAGGGCTTGAACTCACAGACCATGAGACCATGACCTGAGCTGAAGTTGGATGCTTAACCAACTGAGCCCCACAAATGTGCTGAAATTTATCAGAAAATTCATCGCAGCTATGTCACCATATGAGCCACCCACATGGCCAGGGGCATAAGGGACAGAGGTATCTAAATTGTGAGATGTGTAATAACCAACATTGATAATTTGACAAGTCTAGCAAATCTCTAGCTGCAGGACTATAGCAAAGCTTTAAGGACACTAGAATGTGGGAAAAGTCCCCAGTAAAGCAATGAAGTAATGGGTCAGTGAATAAATAATTTGTGGAATCGACTTTTGGTGAACTAGCTTGTGGCAAATTCACTCATTATCAATGAATTGACTTTTGCTGCATGGGCCTGATACAATACATAGAACTGGAATGTATAAATGTAGGTTAGGTCCTACAGTCTCCACCACAATGATCTTGAATCCTACTTTACTGCAACCTGTGGTAAGGAATACACTTTGCAGCAAGACTACATGCACACACATGCATACACACAACACACACAAAAGATTCACATTGCCTTCACTCCAGGCAATGCACTCTGATATTTTCTATCCTATTTATTTTATTTTTTTAAATAATAGTTACAACCTAATAACATGATTTCTTAATCATTCAATTGGTTTTGACCTGCAGTTTAGAAAACCTTGTAACAGAAAACCTGTTGTAATTTTGAATCTATAGTACAAGGTTAATAGTCCCATAGCACCAAACTAACATGTTTAATACTGTTTTGGAGAAAATAATGGATATGGTTCCAACTGAGTGTTCCAGGATACAATTCCCCACTGCAAAGGAACATTCTATCTACTCTAAATCCTATTGTGGGACCATAGGGAGACCTTGAAGCTCCACATTGCTGTTGTGGCTGCTCTGGCCTGATGGGTCACCGAGGAGCTAATTAAAAGGCTGAGGGGAGAGAAATGCCTTGGTCACCAGATGCCTCACTAATGGAGCCCTTTCTTTTCCTCTACCAAACCTGTTTCACTTTGCACTGCCAAAACTGGCTGGCTATCTGCTGTCCACAGGAATTGCTCTTTCCCTTGCTCTGCTAAAACAAACACCATCTCAACCTTTTCACTTCTTCTGTCCTGCAATCAAGTCAGCAACCATATGAGGTTTCCTAAAGGGTAGAGTGCTGGCAATGAGAATGCACTTATTGGGTAGAAAAGCCTCATGCCTTTTCTTTCTCTCTTGTGCTGGGTAAGAAAAAACAGAATTGCACATAGATTCTTGTTGTGAGTTTTCAAGTGCAGCAGCGTTGATTTACCATCATTTTAAGAAAAAACAGACTTGGGTTGCTCTGATGGGGCCTTCATGTCATCTGCCTGAAACCAATATTTTATGATACTATTTCTAATTCGATGACATATGAATATTAGAGGGGAAAATGATAAAAACATACGCCATGTGCTATTGTATAATGTCTCATCATTTAGCCATGAATTTAAACAAATTACATGCTGATTATACTTCAAGTGTAAAATGCTGAGGGCCTCTTCTGCCCTTTTGAGTTCAATTAAATTTTTAATTACTTGGTAAAGGGAAGCACTTCAGGAAAGAGAGGTGACATTTCACCCAAAAGCTTTTGTAAAATTAAGAGTTGAAGAACAATGATATTTTTATCTGCTATTGTTCACTGATGACCAGCCAGTCTATTTGTTTGTCTGTTTTTGTATTTAACCATCTCCATATGTCCATCCCCAATGGACTTGTATCAGCCATACTGGATGCTGATAGGAAAGATTAGAATCAAAGATGAAGAATAAATAAAACCTCACCTATTTTCAGGTTTTTCAAATTTCTGGGACTCATCCTTTGTCGCTGGAGCTTTCCATATTGAAGTCAACCCAAAACTTAATTTAGGGAGAATGTTTGATTAGCATTCCTTCAGTTATGAGGCCTTTACAAAGCACAGTGTTTTCTTGGCATCTTTGTTAGATTTATTTTCTTCCTTATCCATGTGAGCATCTTTAGAAGAAGATGATGAAAGAACTGAACTTTGAAATGGACTTACTGAGAAGGTAAATGTGAAGCACTCAATTTGAAAAACTAAGAAAATACAAAACTGAGAGTGTTATATGAGTATTTGAGGATTCTGAAAGCCTAGGGTGTGTGCTGGATAATTCTACCGAAATGCCTAAGAATCTGTTTTGGAATTCCAGGCCTACATTGGAGAGGCTGATAACTCAGTGAGTTAGAACATAATGCTAATGAGCTGAGATGACAATCATCGTCCTTGTTTGAGTTACTGGGAGTCATTAAAAGAAATTTTGTTACTTTTACCCCCCACTAAACTTCTAACCCCAGTGACCTGCTGGAAAATTTTCTGCTACTGCTCAAAATAGGACTGGTTGAGGACCATGAGTGATCATACTATCGTTACTCAGAAAACCTTCAAATGCCTGGTACCTGATAGGCACTTGATAAACATTTGTTGACTGATTAGAGATGTCTGATTGTTACACAAAGAATACATTTATTCTTCCTGGAAGCAGTGATGTATAATGGGAAGAAGACCAAACTTAGAGTTAGCAGCCTATCCTGCCAATTTTCCAGCTACGTGATTTGCAGCAGGATTAAAAAAACAAACAAACAAACAAAACAAAAACAAAAAAACTCCCTATGGCTCCATTTCCAAGTCTGTAGAACGGGGAAACTTTGTCTCCAAAACGACCTGTGGAAGAATTACGTGGGTAATAGTATGCAAGAACACCTGACAGACTGGGGCCCTTATCAAATGTTGGATGAATCAAATCCTAAATTTTCTGTTGTTGTGAATGAGTTTGTCTTCAATTTTAGTCTTTCCACCAATAATTTTAATCTATTTATTTTGTTCTCTGGATTATGTAGTATTCTTCCTCCCTTAAAAATAATCAACTCATTTTTGGCAAAGTACAGATGGAAGCAAAAATAATAGGAATATTAAATATTACAATGCCAATAGAAGGGATTAAGACCAACTTTGAGGTATTAGTAAGACCACAGAGTACCGCCAGGCTCCTGAGTGTATGTGGGTAAAGAAGGCAGGGAATCCAATAGTAACTTCCCTGGCTAAGTACAACTGCAGCATTTCAGAGAGAACTCAGTCGATTATGATTTTATGCCATCCTCTGGTCAATGATGGCCTCTTGGCAGTTACCTAAGCTGATGTTATTGTTGTTGATTAGACTAATATGAAGAGTTATGACAGCTGCTGGGGTACTTTGCTTCAAATAAAATGAAAATAGAATCCAAGGAAAGAGAAAAAGATACAACTGAAGGAGCCAAAAATCACCTGAGTTAGAAGAGGCCATTTTGAACATATGCTCAGCTTCTAAGGAGGCTGACAACTCCAGTATGAGACAGGCCAGGCTGTTCGGGAGCTGCCCCTTGTCCTCTGCCAGACGTGATGATCAGTAACTGTCACATGAATAGGCAGAGCTGGGCCTGGCCCTGAAACTGCAGTGAGGAGCACTGGCCCAGCCAACAAGGCTGCAAAGCAGTTGGAGAATAGAAAAATGCTAATGTTCTGGGTTTCCTCAACCCTCAATACACAATCTAAGTTCCAACGTATGGTCAACTGTTTTAGAAAGGTAAAGAATTGCTTTTAGGAAAATCTGGCCATTTGAAAATCAGCTTAGAAAAGTTCTTACAGTTCAGAAGCTTTTTAAAGTTTATTTATTTATTTTGAGAGAGAGAGAGAGCTGGGGAGGAGCAGGGAGAGAGAGAGGGAGGGACAGAGAGGATCCCAAGAGGATCCACGCTGTCAGCACAGAGTCCAACATACCGGGAGATCATGGCCTGAGGGGAAATCAAGAGTTGGATGCTTAACTGACTGAGCCACCCAGGCACCCCTATTTCAAAAGCTTTTGATCTCAATGATATTTCTGTATAATTTTCATCACTGATCATTTTAATATTTGAAAATTTTTTTAAAAACCTAGCTCTTTGGATTTCTTCAATTCACGTTGCAATATCCTATTTCTAAAGAAGGACATGAATCTTAAAACGTAATTTTGAGACCCTCTGCAATATGAAAAGTGGTTTAAAATAAGATGAAAAAGGGGCACCTGGGTGTCTCAGTCAGTTAAGAATCCAATTCTTGATTTCGGCTCAGGTCATGATCTCACAGTTCATGAGTTCGAGGCCTGAGTCAAGCTCTGTGCTGACAGTGAGGAGCCTGCTTGGGATTCTTACTCTCTTGGGGCACCTGGGTGGCTCAGACAAGGGTCTGACTTCGGATCAGGTCATGATCTCACGGCTTGTGAGTCTGAACCGCAGGTAGGGCTCTATACTGACAGCTCAGAGCCTGGAGCCTTCTTTGGATTCTGTCTGTCCCTCTCTATCTCTGCCCCTCCCCCACTCACACTCTCTATCTCTCTGTCTCTCTGTCTCAAAAGTGAATAAACCTTAAAAATATTTTTTAAAAAAGATTCTCACTCTCTTTCTTTCTCTGCCCCTCCCTCGCTCTCTCTCTCAAAAATAAACATCTAAAAATTAATAAATAAAACAAAATGAAATGAAATGAAAAGTTTGTTTCCATGGTCTGACCCTGCCTAGTCCAGTGTTTTCTTATCTTAAGTTGGCATTCCAATGTTTTCATATATACTGGTAAGCTATAACAACAATGCCCACCCACTTTACACTGATAAAGAAGATAGTTCTGTGATTTTTGCCACCCTTTGGAGTACTTCTCAAAGAAAAGCCGTTGTTAGTTTACCTTTGCCTCTCTCAGACTGGGATATGACTCGACTTGCTTTATAGTCTACAAGTTGAGGAGAGTAAATGCTTCTGCTTAGCTTCCTCATCTTGCCATGTTTTCCTACAGCTTGGCCCAGCAGATTCTCTGCCAAAAAACATCTGAAGCAACAGATGTATACTGCAATTGCCAATAAATATGTGTGAAGGGGAGGGCGCTCTAGAGAGATGGGCTGTGTTTTAGAGTTGTTGATACAATGACACTTACTTTCTCATCTTAGAAATTATTTTTCTTTGTAATTTAATTAAAGCTGGAAGTCAGTGATAGGTGTTCTCTTAAGAAATGCAGAGAGGTACTAAACTTAAGTCCAAAAGTGAAGATTGTTTCCCCCATCACGTGAGTTGTATTTCTTTTTTACTTTTTTTTTTTTAAGTTAGCAAAAAACACTTTATTTAGTTACTTACTGTGCTGAAAAATATGCTGTGTCCACAGCATACACTGAATATATTGCAAGAATTACTCTTCAGTGTTGTAATTTCAGACTGAAGTGCAAAGGCTTCATAACCAACCAACTCAGTTTTAGCACTAAAGTTTGGGGAAATTAAGTCAATAAATTTTATGTTTCCAAAAGAAAACCTGGCATTCTAGCATTTAATTTCACCCTGACTATTCCTCTAGCTAAAATTTAAACTTCATAATGTATATAAATTAGTGCCCTTGTTATAGAAACACCTTTATTTTCAAAAGTTAGGAAAGTTACAGGAGTCTAATGAAAACTTAGCCAAAGCAAAATCACTGGTAATAAGGCATACTTTTTTGGGAAAGATTTATTCCTTCATATTTGTATGTATTATTTAAATTTATTATTGAAGAAAGATCCATGTCTGTTATAAGGTGTATAAACAACATAGAAGTAAAAAGTGAAAGTTCCTTCACCCAACTCCCAAGAGTTAGTGTTAACTATCTTACATGTATTTGAAATATATAAAAATTTGTCACATTAGCATTATATATAACATATATAAAATAAGTATAGACTTTACAAAAATGTAATTGTATTATAATCTGCTACTTGCTTTTCCACTTTACTACACTTTAGACATCTTTCTTTGCCAGTACAAGAAATAAGTAGAAGAAGCTATTTCACTCTTCCCTGTGACTAAATATTCATTTAAGTAGCATAATTTTTAACAATCTAAACACTACTAATGGGATCAAGTTTACTGTTACTCTTTCATGACTATCAACACTGCTCTGTAGAATAGAAATCAAAGCAAGGGCACCTGGTTGGCTCGGTTAAGCACCTGACTCTTGATTTTGACTCAGGTCATGATCTCACAGTGCATGAGTTCGAGCCCCACAACAGGCTCTGTGCACTGGCAGTGTGGAGCCTGCTTGGGATTCTCTCTCTCTCTCTCTCTCTCTCTCTCTCTCTCTCTCTCTCTCTCCCTTTCTCTCTCTCTGCCCCTCCCCTGCTCACTAGTTCTCTCTCAAAACAAATAAATAAACATTAAAAAAAAAAGAAATCAAAGCATAGTTTTGTTTAAATTTTTAAAAGCAATTTCACATTGCCCTCTTTGGTTCTGTATTCGATACCTCTTGTGTCCACCTGCATCTTGCACATCTTTTATTTCCATTATTGCTGCAGCTTTGTGCTGCTGTCTGCACACTCACTGTTTTAATTTGCAAGTCTGAATAGTAGTAAGTTACATATTAAAAAAAAACAAACAAACTTTAAAACATCAGCAAGTAAACCATGATCAAGAGTCTGTCATTTCTTCCAACATTAAAACCCTAAGGAAAAATACTTTGTTGCCTTTTTCCCCCAGATGAAGGTAGTACTTTCTGATTTTCACACAGTAACTGACACGACAAAGATAATAACAAGGATACAACATGACCAGAAGTCTTTTCTTACTGTCTTACAGACCTTGACATATTGAGATAGGACTAGCAAATGATGGCTACATAATTTGAACTGGGTCCTTTGTCCACATGTGTCACACTTTGATAAAATGCTATTTGTTAATAATTCCTATGGTGTAAACACACCTATCCATCCATAAAATGTTAGAGCTGAAATAGACCTTAAATTCCATCTTGTTCAGTGTCCTTACTTTGAAAATGGGGACACTAAAACCCAGGGAAGGGAAGTGACTGAATGACTCACCCAATATGACACAGACGGAGAGAGCAATAATCTGGGACTCCTGACTCTGGGTTCGGTGTTTTTCTTAATAAATTATGTTCTCCTTTCAGAAACTAATAATTCGGCTTCTCCAAAATGTCCTCAGCCCTTGTGTCTGGTAAGAGCCCATTTACTCTTGAAATATAATAAGGTAAATAATGCTATTCATAATTTCACCATAGAGACATTACAAAGGACTACAGGTTTCCCCTCTAAAAGTAGAGCTTTCCTATGAAAACTTTGTAAGCCAAAATGGCATAAAGCAAAGAAGCACTTAAAATTAATTTATATGGGTGGGAATGCAAGCTGGTGCAGCGTCTCTGGAAAACAGTATGGAGTTTCCTCAAAAAAACTAAAAATAGGGGCGCCTGGGTGGCTCAGTCGGTTGAGCGCCAACTTCGGCTCAGGTCACAATCTTGTGGTCAGTGAGTTCGAGCCCCGCATCGGGCCACTGTGCTGACAGCTCAGAGCCCGGAGCCTGTTTCAGATTCTGTGTCTCCCTCTCTCTGACCCTCCCCCGTTCATGCTCTGTCTCTCTCTGCCTCAAAAATAAATAAATGTTAAAAAAAAAATTAAAAAAAAACAAACAAACAAAAACTAAAAATAGAACTACCCTACGACCCAGAAATTGCACTACTAGGCATTTATCCAAGGGATACAGGTGTGCTGTTTTGAAGGGACACATGCACCCCAATGTTTATAGCATCACTATCAACAATAGCCAAAGTATGGAAAAAGCCCAAATGTCCATTAATGGATGAATGGATAAAGAAGATGTGGTGTATATATATATATATATATATATATATATATACACACCACACACACACACACAAACGGAGTATTACTTGGCAATCCAAAAGAATGAAATCTTGCCATTTGCAACTATGTGGATGGACCTGGAGGGTATTATGCTAAATGAAATTAGTCAGTCAGATAAAGGCAAATATCATATGACTTCACTCATAAGAGAACTTTAAGAGACAAAACAGATGAACATGAGGGAAGGGAAACAAAAATAATATAAAAACAGGGAAGGAGACAAAACAGAAGAGACTCATAAATATGGAGAACAAACTGACGGTTACTGGAGGGGTTGTGGGAGTGGGGATGGGCTAAATGGGTAAGGGGCATTAAGGAATCTACTCCTGAAATCATTGTTGCACTATATGTTAAGTAACTTGGATGTAAATTACTAAAAAATTTTTAAATAAAAAAATTATTAAAAAATACAGGAAACAACAATGTTGGCAAGAATATGGAGAAAATGAAAAAAATATATATTTATATAGAAAAGTTTTTGAGCATTCCCAGACCCCCTGCAAAAAACAACAAAACAAAACAAAACAAAACTCTCAGCCTTTTCTGATACCATAGGACATATCTTGCTAATGGATGCCAAAATAAATCGAGATAAAGCACAGATGCTCACAGACAGAGTTCAAAGCTATGGCAGCTTGATGCTGAGTGTGGTTCCTGAGTTCATATTTCTTTTGGTTAGCAAAAACAGGAACCAATGCAGGTCTTTCATAAAAGCAAAGAGGAAAACTTTCAAAAAGCTGGGGATACCAATGTTTTTAAAGAGAAATATCTAGGGAGGTTATAGCTTTTTAATGGTGACCTCATGAAAGAGCTTTCTAATGGCTCCACAATTACAACTGCAAATCCTAGAATATTCAGATCCTGGCATACATCACTATTCAAAGGTGACATACAATATGAGGTCAAGACAAGAATCTAAAATTAAAACCAAAATAAGACAAAACTGACAGTTGCTAGTGAAAAATCAGTATCAATGAATAAAGGCATTAGAGACTTTAAATTTATTAGAAGGCTACAGCTACTAGCAGTGTGAAGAGAGCCTGGAGATCTACATCTCACAAGACTACATTCCTGAATTAATTTTGTCTCTTTGGCTATGTTAGAGATTTACCTTAAGTTTTCATATGTATAGTTTGCATTTTTTATGATAAAAATGTATTTAAAATAATGAAAGTTTTAAAAAGTCCACAGAGGTGATTTATGTATTTAGGACAATTGAGTTTTAAATGCATACTTTTAATTCCTATTATGGTTAATTAACCCTTAAATTCTGCTGAGTTGGGTTTACCCATATATTATTTCAGTACAGGGAACTGCTAATATTTGCGGAGCACCTGCTAAGCTCTATGCACTTTACATAATTTCAACTTTATTTATCGCTAGTCCCTGTCCTAGTTTGAGTTGCCCTAAAACCAGACCTTTAGACAGGATTCTAACGCAAATAGTTGTTTGAGAGGGGAAGGCAGGGGAGTAGAGACCTGGGACAGGAAAGGCAGCTAATAAAGTTTGTATTTCCAAGCTAGCTACCACTATGGGTAACTGGAGATCAGTGCTGCTGGGAAAAAATCTGGAAATTATTGCCAACCACACTCCTGAATGATCCCACCCTAAGGGTAAGACATTCTGGTATGTTGGTCAGTGTTTAACAAACAGCTCTGGTAGACGATGGGAGAGTTCTTTTTTTTTTTTTTTTTTTTTAGGTTTAAGAAAGAGAGCATGGTGGGGGTGGGGGGCAGGGAGAGAGGGAGAGTGAGAATTTCAAGCTGTCAGTACAGAACCCATGTGGGATCACGACCTGAGCCAAGATCAAGAGTCAGACACCCAACCTACTGGACCACCCATGCCCCCCAAGTTCTGATTTGTAGCATTTGGGATGTGCACTATAGGTTCTTACAAATGTGTGCAAAGCATCTGTAGTACACCACTGTAACCCTTGTCATTGGTTAAAGACTGCTCTGAATCAGGGAGCAGGGTCCACTTCCAGCAGGCTATGTAGTCAGCAAAGTAAGCGTTAGAGGCCAGAGAGATGTAGTTGGTGGCATGGAAATGTGGTAACGGTAGGAGGAGAAGGGGAGGCTCCAACAGAAAATCCCCATGTTAATGATGACTAAAATATGTACAACTTGTTAAAGGTCATGTCACTAATAATGGAAGAACTGAGATTCCAACACCAACTTAGCTGATACCGAAGCCCTCTTGTATCTGTGTATTGCCGCTTCTCCTAAAGCAAGTGGTATCTACAATGCATTAGTGAACAAAGAAAATTATATTGTATTATTTATGGTAGATTAAATTACCATAACAACTAAATCTAAATAAGTAATGGCATAAAACAATAAATTGTTATCCCTGGGAATGAATTCAGGTTTTCTAGAAGGGCTGTCCTCTACCTAGTCACTTAAAGAGCCTTTTTATTCTGTGACTCTGACATCCCATGGGGGTATTATAGTTATCAGTACCCAGCCAGGGCCATTTCTTTAAAGCCATGGTTCCCATTCTATTGGAGAAACAACTCACATGGCCATATGTAACTGCAGGGATGGCTGGGAAAGAGTCCCTCACTGGGCAGCTGTTTCCCAGCTACAGCTATACAGGGTGATGCGAGGAACAGTTATTTGTCACTGGAGCTCAGGCCTCAGGATAGAGTAAATGGTGAGACCAAAATAATTAATGGTGGAAAGTATGAAGGAGGAGATAGATTGAGAGTTCCAGGAGGGTAGAAAGCATGTCTACTTTGATCCTGTGATATTCTTGGGCCTTGCATGGTATCTAACGCATAGGAGTTAATGCACTTAGGGGTGCCTAAGTAGCTCAGTCAGTTAAGTGTTGATCTTGGTTTCACCTCAGGTCATGATCTTGCAGTTTAGTGAATTGAGCCACGCCGTGGGCTCTGCACTGACAGTGTGGAGGCTGCTTGGGATTCTCTCTCTCCTTGTTTCTCTGCCCTCCCCCACTCACGACGTCTCTGTGTCTCTCAAAAATAAATAAAATAAATAAAACACTAAAACTACAAATCTTTTTTTTATAAAGGAGTTAATGCACTTAACATTTGTTGAATGAATGAAAGAAGAAATTTGGATTCTATGCTCTATGTAATGTGGAACCATTAAAGAGTTTGAGGAGAAGGGACAGAATCAGAACTGTAGTTTAGTAAGATAACTGACAATAGCACCTGAAATTTATTTGAAAGGTTAACTACTGGAAGTAGAAAATAATTTACTTAGTTATATGTTACTAATTTCCATCTGTTGTGACTTTTTCTTTACAGAACATATAAATGTGGATTTATTTTATTTTTTTATTTTTTAAAATTTACATCCAAATTAGTTAGCATATAGTGAAACAATGATTTCGGGAGTAGATTCCTTAATGTCCCTTACCCATTTAGCCCATCCCCCCTCCCACAACCCCTCCAGTAACCCTCAGTTTGTTCTCCATATTTATGAGTCTCTTCTGTTTTCTCCCCCTCCCTGTTTTTATATCATTTTTGTGTCCCTTCCCTTATGTTCATCTGTTTTGTCTCTTAAAGTCCTCATATGAGTGAAGTTATATGATATTTGTCTTTCTCTGACCAACTAATATCACTTAGCATAATTTTTTTTTATTATACACCAATCTGGCCTCACCAGGGATTTAATAATCCATAAAACTCATAAGTGTTAGGTACAATGGCACTGGGACTGTGCAGTGCAATGCACTAGCCGCTAGCTACGCGGGCTTTTTGAGCACTTGAATTATAGCTAGTCCAAAATGATGTTTAAGATGCTCTGAAGTATAAAATACACATCAGATTTGAAAAATCTAGTACAAAAACAAATGGTAAAAGTTATCATTAGTAATATTCTATGTATTGGTTAAATATTGAAAGAGTAACACCTTATATATATTACGTCAAATAACACATTATTGTAATTAATTTCACTTGTTTCTTTTAATTTTTTTTTAATGTGGCTACTAGAAAATTTTAAATTACATATATGACTTGGCATTTGTGGCTTGCGTTATATTTTATTAGACAGCACTGCTCTAGTAGATATCAATTTTGTATACCTATTTAGCAGTTTTCGTCCCAAAATAATGCAAATCAATTGCAAAGTGAAGGTGCAAATGTTGCAAAAGATGCAGAAGTTAACTAACCCATCGGAAGTGGCAGTGAACTTCTTAGCTCACATGTAAAGCCTTACCAGTGTAGGATTCAGCAGAGTTGAACCAGCAGACCACAAAGGAAGAGAAAAGGAACAGGGACAACAATTCAAAGAAAGCAACTGAATATTACAGGAGGACCTTGAGAAAATGTATGAAGTCTTCAAATATTTTTTGCAAAACTAACAGTCATAAATAAACCACAAAGGTCAAATGAAAAAAGAATATCTCATCATACATCAAAAACAATAACCAATATAGCTCATTCAAAGAATTCAAAGAATCAGTGGTGTTGCAAATGTAGTATAATTTTCCTAACTGTGAGATAGATTAGTTTCATAAGTTGTAGTTTTATTTTTAAATAGGAAAACCCAAATTATCTGTTTTTCATTATTTACTACAAAATTTAGTGTCTGATTTTAAGTACATGCAAATTTATGTAAAATATTTAGATGGCTGGTTAATAAAAAGGAATCATAAAAATGTATATGTTTATCTTTATAAGATACATATATCTTAATATCTTACTGTTTAAAGTTTATTTATTTATTTTGAGAGAGAGAGAGAGAGCTGGGGAGAGGCAGAGAGAGAGGGAGAAAGAGAATCCCAAGCAGGCTCCACCCTGCTGGCAGAGAGCTCAATGCCGAACTTGAACTCACAAACCATAAGATCATGACCTGAAGAGTCAAATGCTTAACTAAGCCACCCAGGCACCCCTTAAATACCTTATTTTAGCTTAAACATAAATAACAGTATTTTGTTTTGTATGATTTGGGATTTCTTAACCAGTATGTGGCTGTGGGGCCCTGGTTTGTTGAGTGTGGGTTCACTATTTAGAGTTCCATGTATCTATGTCACTTATCTCACTGCCTACAATTTTCACTTTTACTTTTTTAAAGCCGAGTGAGAACTGATAGGTACCTGCTTTTCCAATCTTTTACAGTTAACACATCCAGTACTAATTTCATAAAGACTTTTTTCAGGGTCTTACCTTCTTGCATTTTCCAAAGCATTTAACTTAGTTTTCATTGGAACAACGTTCCTTTTGCATTTGCATACCCATGTTTTACTAACAATCAATTTGACAGTATTTAAATTTCATAAGGACACTTATAACAGTATAATCAGGTTTGGGAACAAGTATGACAGATTTTCTTCGGGCCCACAACTCACCTGGAAGGAGAAGCATACAGGCACCATGAGCATTTGTTGTGCTCTGGCATCCCTTTGAAAATGTCCTTTTAGGGGGCCAGTTATCCCATAAATGACAAGATTTCCTCACTTGGAACATCTGGAAACAACTGGGAAGTATGGTATCTGGAAAGAACATGGAGAAACCAAATTCTAGCCCAGCTCTCCTGAAAGTACTCTGTACTAAATATATATAAACCTCATAGAACACAAGCTTTTCGTTCTATGCTGCACATTATATTCTTGCTCTTTATGTCTACATAAAAATATATCTTACAAAAAAAGTATGGAAACACACACACAGATCTGAAAATTCTCTCAGAGTCAGCCTGAAAAATAACTAATAAAAATATTTGCAGATGGGAATTTTTTATTTAATTTTGTAAATAAGAAAAATAACAAACAATATTTCCAGAGAAGAGGAAAACTCCCTGCATATGCATCGTAGATGCTAGGTGCTCAATAAATATGTGATGAATGACATACAGGCTGAAATATTTCTGCCAGTGCATACTAAATCAGCTCATTCTGATGTCAGTGATATTTATGCACAATCAAGAAACACACCAATATTAAGCTAGATTCTCCAAATGAATGTGTGTAGCAACCAAAGTGTGATAAAGGTTACCAAAGTTGTCATGGGATGAGTGAAATCATTGCAAAACTTCTCTCTGGGAAAGCATAGAACTAAAGGACTTGGAAATAGTACCTGAAGTTTTCAATGCACAAGCAACCTTCGAAGAGACACAAGACTCCTTTATGTCATTAAAGTAATCAAATTAAGGCACTTCAACATCAGGATCCAACAGTACCAAAACCAGAGCTAGAGTCCTACCATGTTTAAGATTGAGAAACTACAGTAGCAATCCCATGGGTTAAATTGTCCTTAAAGAAGACTTTGTATTAACATATTGCAGACAAAGAACATCCTTTGCAGTCAAGCATGTCCTTTGCTTATTTCTGTCTCCTCCCCTCTCTAAAAAAAAAAAAAAAAAAAATTCCATTTGTCAGTGCATAATGACAACCCAAATATTTACATAAAAGATCAAGGGCAAAATTCCTCAAAGCACCAAAAACTAGGCAAAAGACCAGTACTTGGGTTTCTCGGTGGTGGTGTGTGGTGAATGGACGAGGTCAGAGAAGTGGGGCTAGTTGATAGTGTTACATTTGCTACAAATAAAGAGTTTTACTGGAATCCTCTTCTACTTTGCTACTATGGCCAAACTTTAAAATTGGAACGATTTTGAAAGGCTAATTACAGGTAACTCTGTGTGTGTGTGTGTACACAATTTTAAGGTTTTTCTGTCTAAATAGGAAAGAGGATAGTTTATCCTTTCAATTTGGGATTTGGTGGGTGTGGCAATCTGGGAAGATCTGGGAAACAACTAGTGTTTAGTTTGGATGATACACCTGGCTACCATTAAAAGAGCATATAATTATAGCCTAAATGTAGACTTTAAATTTTAACAGATTTATCTAAACTTTCAAAATTTGTACCGTTGAATGTAACTATCTAAAACCATCCTATGGCAGATGTTGCAGTAGTATTCAAAACCGAGCTAATTTACACTGCCATTTAAAAAATCCCTCCAATATCACCACACTCCTAAGTTAGCGTTTATACTCGGGAATGGGGCTTTCATTTTTTCTAGTTTGGAGAAGTCAAATGAATTGTTTTGTAGACAGTTCAGACTTGTAATTCTATGAAGACTGACAAGACAGCGCTCTACTTTGTGTTAGTGAGGAACCCTCTCCCTCCCATCCCCCCACGCTATGTTTTAATTAACGTTTCACAAAAGAAATAAAGAGGTGCAGGTCCCGGGTTGTGGGACGTTTCCCCTCACAAACATGCTCGAGGAAAAGAAGGGAGGGGAGAAATAAACGCCACACAGAAGATCTACTCGCCAGAAGAAAGGTCGAAAATCATTAACATGTAAATGGTACTTTTTCCATTCCAAGTCACCTTATCGCCGAGACTGCCCCAGGGACTGGAAGGGTTCGGAACGCCAAGTTAGGCAACTTGGGGACTGCAGGGGTCGGGGCGGAGAGAACCCAGACCGTGGCCAGACCCTCCTTGGAAGGACGTGCGGCTAGAGGCATCGGATTTAGAGGCGGGGCGGGGCAGGGCCGGGGGGGGGGGGGGGGGAGAAGGAGGGACTGGCCGAGGATGATATTATCGAGCACTTTCCTGCACAGCCTAGCTTCCTTCCCCAAACTCGTTCTATGTGGTCCCGTAAACCGCTGCCCTTCCCCAAAACAGCGGAAGAAAAAATAAAGATGTATAAGGGGACACCCGCCCTCCATGTCTCTCTCTAGGTGAGAGGGGTATCCCAAATCGGTGATGTCAGGTCGTGAACAAGATATTCCAGGAAACGCTGAAGTTTCATTTGTAGTTCGTGTTGCGGGGGGTGGGGGAGGAGGACAAAGGAAGAGAAAAACGTTAAAAAAAAAAAAAAACAACTTATTCTTTTTGGTCCGCGGCTGCACGTCTGCTGAAAATTGAGTTTCTTTCGCTTTCCATCAAGCCGAGAACCCTGGCCGCCACCTGCGCGTCCCGCGCGGGGTGGGGGAGGGGGTTGGTCCTCGCCCGGGTTCCCCGACGACCACTGCAAAGGGCAGCGAGAATGACAAACCGCAAACTGTCTCGCCGGCATTCCCTTCAACGCACCACACACCTAAGTTCGAATTGAAACTCCCGTTGGCCGACCTCCCACCGAGCCAGGCCGAGATTGCGGCGGAGAGGAAGCTGCGCGCTGCCGCCACGGAGGCTCCTCCTCTCGCCGGTGCAGCCCGCGACTACCTGGCGGCTCGGGCAGGGGCGGGGGTTGGGTGCAGCACGCAAAGCTCAGGGCACCGTCGAGACTGCAACGTTCCAGCCCACTTCGCAGGCCAGCGCGGGACGCCGGGCGCACAGCCTATTCCTTCCACCTGCTCCATGCCGTACCCTCCCCCTTCCCTGGCCGTGCCCGGTGAGCCTGCCAGACCGTCCAGGCCAAGCACCCGGCGGGCTGTGCTCACGCAGTTGGCGCAGGCGGCCCTACGCTAGCGGCGCAGCGCCCGCCGGTCCGCCCGCCCCCTGCACTCTCCCCGCCCCCTCCCTCCCTCGCAGGGGCCGAGCGAATGTAGCCCGCGAGAGAAAATGGCGGCGGCGGCGGGGAATCGCGCCTCGTCGTCGGGATTCCCGGGCGCCCGGGCGGCGAGCCCCGAGGCGGGTGGCGGTGGAGGTGCTCTCAAGGCTAGCAGCGCGCCCGCAGCAGCCGCGGGGCTACTTCGGGAGGCGGGCAGCGGGGGCCGCGAGCGGGCTGACTGGCGGCGGCGGCAGCTGCGCAAAGTGCGGAGTGTGGAGCTAGACCAGCTGCCAGAGCCGCCGCTCTTCCTCGCCGCCTCACCGCCGTCCTCCTCCACTTCCCCGTCGCCGGAGCCCTCGGACACAGCGGCGGGCGGGAGCGGTTTCCAGCCTGTGGCCGTGCCGCAACCCCACGGAGCCGCGAGCCGTGGCGGCGCCCACCCTCCGGAGCCCGCGGCCGCACTGGACAGCGGCGCTCCGAGCCCCGCGGGGGCCGAGTCCGGGGAGAAGCGGACGACCGCCGCCGAGCCGCCTCCTGCAGCGGCCCCAGCCGGGTGAGCTGCGCGGCCGGGGATGCGGCGGGGACTTGGGGGGCGGGCGAGGGCAATGAATGAACCCCGGACACGGCGCACTGCGTCCCGGCTCTCAGCGCAGCTAAGCTGCGCGCCGCTCGCCAGGATCTGAGCCCTCGGGCACCCCCTTTGACCCCTCCGGCGTCGGGCGGCGACCCGGACCTGGCCTGCGGGACGAAACGGGGGCCCGGGGCGGGGACGTGCCGGAGAGTTTGTTATTGTTTGTAGACATGTGACAGGCGTGCGAGCCGCGCTGCAGGGACCCGTTGAGATAAGGTGTGGGGCCCCGGGCTGGCTTTGTGGGGCTCCGGAATCGGGACTCTTGGAGGACCCCCGGCGTGGGACCCTGGCGTTGCCCTCGGGGCTGGGCTGGGGGGAGGGCAGGAGCCTGTTGGCGGCGCCCCCAGACGAGAGTCCCGGGATCTCTGGGGTGAGGCCAGAGCCTGCAAACAAGCGGTGGTCAAAAAAAGGGGCGGGGTGGGTGGGAAGCCCAGCCCGAGGCCGGGTGGGGGGCCCGGGACGGAGGAGAACGCGGTGAGGTCCTCCCGGCCTTGACAGGCAGAGACCCTTAGCAGGTACCCGGGGCCCGGCCCGGACCGAGGCAGAACGACCACAGGGGCTCCTGGTGGAAGGCGCTGTAACGCCTGTCAAAGCGTTGTGGGCGGGCAGACTGCACATTCGGGGACTTGTAATATTTTTGGAGTTGGTTTTTCTCATTGCGTCCCTCAAGGGGCTCCACATGTTCTTGGGAATGCGGACAGCGCCACTGAGACTTGAGTGACTTCTGTTTGGAGTTTGAAATTGGCCTTTGAAGTTTGCATTTGGCGGAGTGGTGTAAGAGCCAGGACCGGATGTGTCAGCCATTCAGTTTGAAAGCAGTGGCTCCCCGCAGCCTCTCTGGCGTGGCTGGGAACCGCGGCTCGGGTGCGGTGCTTCCTGCTCGGTGCAGCTGCGTGGGCCGCCCGCCTGACTGAGGGATTCCAGGGGTCACAGTGCGGTGGGCTTCGGCTCACATAGTCCTGTAGTGCCAATGCATTACGGTATGTGTAAAGTAACAGACTAGACGTTCTTGGCCTGACCCTTTCTTTGGCTACTGGAAATCTTTATGTTAAAGGAAATTATTTTAAGTGTGACAGCCGTAATCCATGTTTTTAGAAAATCTGACTAGTGTTTGCACAGCACAGTCTTGATGAGTATTTTGAGTTGCTGGAAATGTTTTTGTGATAGTTACCCATTGCCCTGTAGAGTTTCCTGACCTTTATTCTGAGTATTTTAAAGACTGTCTTAGATTTTTTTCCTTGTGAGACGAATCTGACAGTAGGAATCCTTGGTTTCGGTTATCTAAAGTTCTTTGGCACTTTTTTGAGCTTGATTATTTATTTAAAGCCACAGTTCATTTATTACCAGGAAGTCGCGCCCCCCCCCCAAAATTACCCTAAAAATTATGGTCAACACTGTGCCATGGCAATCTTGAAAGGAAAGGAGATGGCTGTGATAGTTTTCTGCGTGCACTTGTAAATATAACTTAGTTTTACGAGAATTAAGTTCCTCTACACTTTCCTGCTTCCGTGCAGATTGGAGTAAAAACTCAGTAGGATAATTCTTTGAAGGCAGTTGATACTACAAATGAGCTCCAGATAAAAATATTAAACCTTAAATTTGAGAAGTTAATTTTATCTGTTCTGACGAAAGCAACTTTTGAATACAGTAAGTAATTTAGTACCAGCATTCTGGTCATTAAAGAGCTATGAATATAGAAGAGCAACCACTGTAAAAAATATTGTGTAGAAGTTGTTTAGTGTTGTCTCCACACAAAATAAGAGGACTAAGATGGAGGCAGGTAGAATTCAGAAACGGTAATTTACGCTTAATTTTTGCATTTCATAACGTAGGTATTTTTCCCCTCTTTGTTTAAGGAGTGGATTATAATTGTGCAATGTGTGAAATAATGGGCTAATCAGCATAATCACTTTTTAAAAATGAATTTCACTAGCCAGAATGCTGTTTGTTCACCCTAAGTCATCCCTGCAAATTTCATCTACACCAAAATGTTGATTCCCTAAACTTTTGAAATATAGTGATTTTTCCTTTCAATTTCCTTCTCAGTGGGATTGAAATTCATTTGCATTTGTTGGTATAAATACTTTGAGTATAAAGAGTTCATTGAACTCTTTTTTGACAGTTTCATTTGTACTTTCTGGAGGAAAATTTAGCCTTGAGATTTTGAAATATTTTTATGTTTTAGTAGTAGTAAGGGTCTGGAGACCCCTTCTGTCTAAAGACCTATTGTATGTTTTAAAGAGAATCCTATGATTTTTAATTTCAGAATTTCCTTCAGGTTTTTGACCTTTGGATGTAGAAACTGGAAATGTAGAAAATATATTTGTGCAGTATAAATTATGTAAGTTATACTCATATTAAAAATAGAAAAGTTTAAGTCTGACCCTCTCCTTTAGGGTAATAATTGAAACCATGAAAGTTTTGTGCCTGAAAGTGGCACGCAAAGGTTTGGGATTTTAACTTACATTACAGAATTAGGAACTTTTTCTTCCTATTTATTGTCTTTGAAGAAAAATTGCAGTGTTATCCTCCATTGAACAGGCTATTGTGAGTTTGGTAGTTATAATTACTCTATCCTATTTTTGTAACTGAAAAAACCCTAACTATCAATTTGCTGGCCCCATGAAAGAACAAGATATGCTGTACTTGTTAATGTTAGTTTTTGTTAAAACTAAAGCTATTTCATAGGCTGCTTTTATATCCTCATATAGCCCTCAGCTTTCACTTCCTTTTAGAAGCTACTGGGTTAAAAATATAATTTAGTGATTTTTTTACTAGAGGAGATACAGGAACATTATTACCTAAAAATAAGTTTTAAAAAATTAAGTTGACAATTATACAAAACAGTAGAGGGAGTTTCATAAGCTAACATATTTGAATTTGTAAGTTTTGTAGTTATGAATTATCTCCAAACCCTCTATTAAATCAAGTAAGAAAATTAATGCATTCTTCAAAGATTATCCTTATTAAATATAATTCTGAAAGAAAAATATCAGTTATAGTTGTTGCCAACTTTTGTTTTCTTTTCATATCTGATTTTGGCAGGGGTAACTGGTTAACCAACATTCCTTAATGTATGATTTCCAATACTCTTTAATAACTCCATTTTGTTAGATACAAAAACCAGGAAGTAGCCCTGTTCATTGGTACTGTTTCACCTCCTCATAGTGCCTCAAGTCTATGTTGCTTGTCTTAGAAAAATGGTCATTGACTTACTGACTTGAAGATTTCAAAATATAGAAAGAAAGGAGTGTTCTTTGTTTTCATCGAGTGCAAAATAACCAGCTACAGCTTGCCTAGGCTGTCTGCTCATCAGTCCTTGACACTGGCTGTGAACATTCCAGAAGAAGAAATAATGGGGTGGCAAGGCAGTTAATGGTGAGTGGATTCCCCTGAGGGAAAATATGAGGCATTCAGAAGTGCTCTGAGTTAGAAAGCACGATTTTGCATTTGTAACCCATTTTCTTGGGTTGAGGGGTCTTTCTCTATAAAGGCAGTAGAAAAACGTGGTATGGAAAAGTAATAGTCTCCAGAGGCTGCTTACGAACTATACTATATTGCACCTCTAACCTTGGTAATGTTTTGATTATATCACATACCAAGTATAGTCCTTAGACTTGGTGGTTTTCCTCAATCCTGGCCTCTTTTTATATCCTAAGTCAAAAGTTAGAGCTACTTAAAAATGTGAATGGGTAGAAGATAAATGTAAGCAAATGTTCAGTATTAGGAATAGATCCACATTGTCTCTAACAAATAATTGAAGAACATTTTTAACATGAAAGAAGTAATCAGGAACAGAATTAAAGTAAATGGTTTGTTGCAAAACAGTGAGGTTAGTCAGGTGATATGTAAGAGGATTTTAGCTATGGGTAAAACATGTTCATTGAGCATACAGATATGTTTGGATTCATTTTATGTAGTCACCTTTCTTCCCTTCTGCGGGTCAGACAAGTTACAGCCCTCCAAGGCTTTGTAATTTCTGTTTTCAAGAGGTGGAAACTTATAGGTGATGCTAAAGCCCTTTGATCCCATAACTAGAAGACAGAGCTCCGTCAGTCTGACTCCACAGTTCATTTCTTTCCACCATCTATGCTGCTTTTATTTTTTCAAATTAATAATTAAATTAATTGATAATTTTTAAGGAGGAAGTTACTCTGCAGGAGTCATAGTAAACATAATAGGTCTCCACTGAGTGCCATTGCCAATGTATTTGTCTCTTTATATGTATATACTGCATAGTTTTCTGTAACCTGGCCTTGTATATGTAATATAAGTAGACTGTACTAGATCACTTTATTGTGTTAGGCATGAAAAATAATTGATTCATGTTGAGTTTTTCTTAGATTTCTTGATTTGTGCTGTATTAAATCGGAAGTGGAGGGAAGTGAAGCTGAAATTAAAATCACTCATTTATCTAAATCATCATACATGGAGAGAAACTTCCTGTCTAGCTGGACCTTGCTCCTTTGTTGTTGTTCTTTTTTTATTTCATTCATCCAACATTTAAGAATCTCTACAAGATGATAGTCTTTGTATTAGAGAAAAAGATCATTAATGCATGGTCTCTGTTTCTCTTCGTGGGTTCTAGTATGCATGTGTTAGCAGTACCATGTTAAGTGCTTTAAGAGAGATGTGAATTCAGAGAGACACCCAGATTAAAAATTAGTGTTCTGAATCTCATCCACAGCATTCCACACCTTATTCATGCAGTGAATATGATGGTACCTCCCTAACTTTCTCAGGAATTAGTTGGCCTTCCAGATTAGTAGTTAAGGGTGGTAGCTTTGTTTTACTTTCTGCAGGGCATTTGGTCTTTTTCCCCTTTCTTAGGACAGGTATATGCTGTAGTTTTTCCATTTCTACAGTAATGGAAAAAGGAAATCTAGATACAGATGAGTTTCAAACTGTTTCTGGCTATATTCTTAAGAGGCATATATACAGAACTGCAAGTTCAGATGTGATTTTTTTTTCTTGAAAGAGAAAATGGAGGTATGGGGAACAAGAAACTCAATATATACCAATGGTGCTTTTAAACTTTACTCTTAATTATTAGTAACAGCAACTCTGCTAGTTAAGAAAACAATATTGGGAAATGTAAATTATGCTCTATGGCATAAGATAATCAAGAAAATATCCTTGTCTTTATATACTCTATGGCATATCACAGTTGGTTTAGGTATGTTTGGTATGGAAGGGAGTTTTATTAGTGACGGAGTCCTTTGGAATACCAGTCTGGTTAGTTTAGTTTAATAGATTGACATGTCATAGAGTGCCAAGAACTGTTAAGTTCTTAATAACCACCAAGCATATATTTCTGAGAGTACAGTCTGTCACCTGGAAATCATTAATGAGGCCATCAGACCTCTTGAAGAATGGAGGAAGTCCCTGGAGCTTCCACAGTGCTGTAGTTAGTGCATTAACTAAGTTTATCACATGAAATATATTGAGTGTATGTGGAGTAAGGAGAGAGTAGACACTGGGTGGAGACTTTACTCTTGACAAATAGACTTGATCATTACTTTTTTGTTGTTGCCTAAATAAGTCATTTAACTGATATATTATCAAATAACCTTCAAACTGGTCTAACAGCATTCTGAATAGTAAATATCAGTTGTTAACAAATGCGGAACTCTGTCTTATTATTTATACCATTGCCCAGTACCTAGACTAGTGTCTGCTACCCATGAAATGTTAGGTGCTCATAAATGTTAGGATGGATTAATTTTCTCAAAGTGGTTATTTTTAAATTAGTGTATCTGAAGATTACAATAATTTACTTTGATGTGATTTTAATCATGGTCTAGCTTAAGGCAAGTTTTGAAGTCAAGAACTGTCTCTTAGGCTTGATATTTAGTAGCAGTAGCTGGTGTTTAGCAATTACTGACCATATTGATTGATTTCATATTATGTATAACAAAATAATTAGTTTAATAGCTCAGTGTAGTTGCAAAGTAATTAGAGCCATGCTCAAAGTATCAAATAGTGAGAAAATGAGTTTCTGATATTTCAAGTGGCTAGTTATTTGGACTGATGGGTAATCCTCCTGATTATCTTCTTCACCCTGACAGTTCTTGCTTGGTGGCCCATCATCACTCTCTTGAACATTAATATTAGAAGATCTTCAGGTTGATCCTAGGGCTTCTTTCATTTTGTCTTCTCCATCCCTACCCTCATTAATGCCTTGAGATCAATTATTGACTGTTCACAAATGATTGCCGAATTTCCTAACCATGACCTCTCCTGAACTCCAGACTTAATATCTAACTGTCTGTGTAACAGAGCCATACTCAGATATCTAAAATCAAATTCAGGACTTTCCCTATACCTTGTTCTACTAATACGTTCTCGGCTTATGGAATGGCAGAACCAGAACCTAGGAGTTACCCTTGACAGCTCCTTGTGTATAGTCCACCATCAGAGGCTGAGGATTTGACTGTTACCACATCCTTAAGCCAGGCTTCCATGATCCCTTATTTAGACTAATGTAGTAGCTTCCTGACTTGCCCCTGTATCCTGCTTTCTCCCTTCTAATCTGTTCTCCTTATTATATGGCCAGAGTGATTATTTTTATGTTATGTTATGTTATGTTATGTTATGTTATGTTATTTTAGTAGGCTCCATGCCCAGTGTGGAGCCCAATGCAGAACTTGAACTCAGGACCTTGAGGTCAAGACTGGCTGAGATCAAGACTCACGCCCTTAACTGACTGAGCCACCCAGGTGCCCACAGAGTGATGACTTTAAAATGTTAATCTGATTATAACAATTTTCCTCTAGAAAAGTAAATAAGATTAAATATAAAAACTCTAAGAAGCTTTCTATTTGGTTAAAAACAGAGAATCCTTAACATGCTCTACCCAGTCCCTGCCCTGTCTGGCCCTGCGCCTCTCCAGGCTGTCTCAGATCACACTTGCCCTTGTTCTTTGCTGGCTTGCCTTCTTTCATTTCCTCAAACTCAGCATTCCACCTCTCGCCATAGGGCTTTGGCATGTACTGCATGCTCCCTCTGCCGGGAACACTCTTCCCCAGTCCCAAGTCAGTACTTCCTTGTTCAAACCTTAGCTCACTGATACTTCCTCAGGGAAGCTTTTCTTCCCTGGTCTCTCAGACTGGCTTGTAGCACAGTGTCTCTCTACTGTCAATGTTGTGATTTTACATTTGTTATCTCATTTGATGAATTGCTGCCTTCTCCGGAAGATTATAAGACCTGTGTGGGCAGTGCCTGTGCCTGGATGGGGACACGGCACCTAGCAAATGCCTGGCTCAGAGTAGACCCCCAGAGTAAATATTTGTGGAATAAATGAGTAAGGATAATAATGGCAAGTTTAACCTAGTGGATCATCTGTTTGTCGCCTTTGGTCACAGTACCCTTGGACCTAGCTGAGACACGAATAAACCGCAAAAGCCTAGATGATTGTTGTTTCCAAGTTCTCAGTTTGTGATAGATTCATTGGGAGGTATATGGACTATTAGACATGCCAAGTGTCTTGACTGAGGTAGGACAGCTTAATGTGGTGTGGGGGAAATAGCTATATAGTAGTCCCTTACCCCCTTTCCCATGGTTTCACTTTCCGAGGTTTCAGTTGGCTGGCCGCAGTCTGATGATCCTCCTTCCTCCTTCTGACACTGTCATCACAAGTTCAGTAGTGCTACCCCTTCCCCACTCATGCTCTGTCTCTCTCTCTCTTTCTCTCAAAAATAAAGAAAAACATTAAAAAAAATTTTTTAAAGGGTGGGGGGGCGGGCCTTGGATGGTTCAGTCAGTGGGTTAAGCATCCAAACTTGGCTCAGGTTATGATCTCACGGTTCATGCGTTCAAGTCCCGCGTTGGGCTCTGTGCTGACAGCTCAGAGCCTGGAGCCTGCTTCACATTCTGTGTCTGTGTGTCTGTCTCTTTCTCTCTTTCTCACTCTCTCTTCCTCCCTCCACCCCCCACTCATGCTCCCTCTCTCAAAACTAAATAAAAACGTTAAAAATTTTTTTTAAAAAAGTTCAGTAGTAGCTTAACACTATGTCGCCAAGTCTATATCATTCACCTCACTTCATCTCATCAGATGGGCATTTTATCATGTTACATCATCACAAGAAGGGTGAGTACAGTACAATAAGACTTGGAGAGAAAGTGACCACGTTCACATAACTTTTATAAAATTATATTGTAATAATTGTTCTATTCTGTCAGTTACTGTTACTCTTACAGTGCCTAATTTATAAATTTATCGTAGGTATGTACATATAGGAAAAAACATAATTTATGTAGGGTTCAGTACTATCTCTGGTTTTAGACATCCACTGGGGGTCTTGGAATGTGTTCCTAGTGGATAAGGGGAGACTGCTCTACTGCATGGTAATCTGTTGTAGGTAAGAAGAGCTTACTGTGTGTATGTAATTCTTTTGCACTTACTAGGGTACTGAAAATGTGTGTGTATGCATATTTATGTATATATGAATAAATATACACATAAAGGTGCCACGCATTAATATAATGATTCCTTTTTTTTCAAGTTCTCAAAATGTTATGTAAACTTAAGATACTGTTTTAAGGTTCTTGTGCCAATGTATTCATATGAATAAATATACTCATAAAGATGTTATGCATTAATGTAATTGTTCCTTTTTCACAAACTAGTAATGTAATGTAAACTTAAAATACCATTTCCAGGATTCTTGTCCCAATATAACCCTACTTCATGTAAAATTTATTAAACTGTTTTTGATAGTAATTCAACTTGTAGTAAATAGAAGTTCACATTTGCACTAAAGAGATTTGCTAGGCAAATACTGTATGAGATTTCAGGAACCAAGAGCCCACGTAACAGAAAGAAAACATTTTAAAGTTTACTGATGGTAACTAAACCCAGCAGCCTCCCTATCTAGAACATGGTTTAGCACTAAGATGTAGGGAAAAAAGGCTCTCCGCCGCCAAAGAGCCTGTAACAAAATCTGTCCTTTGAAGTTCTTTGATTTTACACTTATGAGAGTTCCAAGGGCATTGGCTCAGGATTCACAGACACTTACTTAAGATATTCTTGTTTTCTTGTCCATTTGGTGTCCCTAAAACACAGCAATCAAAAGCAGCCAATTAGAAGGACTAGGAGTATGAGGGACAGGTTCCCTGATGGCAGCAATACTGGCAGAGATATTTGACAGCCAGAGAGGAGAGAGGGAGGGAGAGGAGGATGTCACAGCATTGCTGTTGGGGGACACCTAGTGTGGGAACATTCTGTTCCACATACCTGGATAGCTTCTCAGATTATGAATTTTTTGAATGACAAAACTTTCCACATTACTTCTTGAGCACCAATTTCCTTATTTGTAGAATGACTATGAAGAAGATTGTTTTTTATAATGGCGAGTGTGGCTCATCATAACAAAGTTGTGGTGTTTCTTTCTATTCAGCGAACGGAAATTAGAATGTTTGTAATATATTGAGTAAGATTTTCATTCAAGATAGTTGTAGCAAGTATTTTGATCCTTAAAGTGGTAAGCTTCTAAATTATCTAGAATAGGTAGTTACATAGCCCTGATGATACTAAATAATTGAAGAGTCCGTTAGAATTCTGTAAAATTGTATGCCACTCATTAGAAATGTCGTGTGGATTGTCTCTGTGGGAAAATCTTTTTTGTTCTATTTGTTGGCTTGAATCATATTCTACCCTGCAGTTTCTTTATGATCCTTCTTAATCACTACCACTAGGGATATATCCTGACCTTTCTCCTAGTTAGACTGTGAAGAGTGAAGCAGTAAGCTCTGACTTTTTAACACTGATCAAGTTACTTAATGACTGCAAGGTTTTTGGTTTAATTACTTGGAAAAGTCTGTATGCTTTAAGGTGATAAGTGTTTTGAAACAGACATTTACATTTCTTCCTTTTTTCTCCTTTGAGGTTAATTGGCTGCATCTCTTTATCTTCTGGATTTCTATTAATATTCTTAAATTCTGCTTGGGTAGTAAATAAGATAATTTTAATTGAAACTTAGATTTTATAAAAGATGTGACAGACTAATGTAGATATTAATATTCCTGAAAAAGTTTTAGGCTTTTTAATCTAAATTTATTTTGAATTATGAAAATATGTTTCAATCTTCTGATACAATGACATCTCCGTGCTGTTTTATGAGGTCCTAATAATGTTTTTGGGATTCAGGACTTATAGAATTAAACTTCATTATTAAAATGATTGGACAGCCCTTTTGAAAGCAATAGAACAATTATTTTTTTAATTTGTATCTTTATCATTTAACAAAAAGGACTGTACATTGGAGACTACAAAATTTTCTTCTTTTTTTTAAATTTTTTTTTAACATTCATTTTTGAGAGGGTGTGAACAGGGCAGGGGCAGAGAGAGAGACAGACATAGAATCCAAAGCAGGCTCCAGGCTCTGAGCTGTCACCACAGAGCCTGACGTGAGGCTTGAACTCACGAGCTGTGAGATCATGACCCGAGCCGAAGTTAGACGCTTAACCGACTGAGCCACCCAGGCGCCCCATAAATTTGCCTTTTTCGTGACAGTATTTTGTTAGTTGTGTTGATAAACATGGAGCTATCTGTTTCGTTTTTTTTAATGTTTATTTATTTTTGAGAGAAACCAAGTGTAAGCGGGGAAGGGGCAGAGAGAGAGAGAGGGAGACACAGAATCTGAAGCAGGCTGCAGGGTCTAAGCTGTCAGCACAGAGCCCAATGTAGGGCTCAAACCCACTAACTGAGAGATCATGACCTGAGCCGAAGTCAGTCACTTAACTGACTGAGCCACCCAGGCGTCCCTGAGCTATCTTTTTAATGACTGAATAATATTCTGTTATATGAATGTCTCATTAGCCAGTTTTCTATTTTTTTCTTAGTTTCCTGTTTTTAGACATTTATATTGTTTGTGTTTGGATTGTTATGTTAACCTTTAGTGACTGCCATCGTATATGCATTTTTATGTATTAGAGAATTTATTTCTATAAAAGAAATATTCAGAAGTGTAATTGCTGAGTCAAAGGACATGGATATTTAAAATTTGATTGTATAGCTGAATTGCATCATCAAACATTGTACCAGTTTATATTTATTTCTGTTTATTTCACAGTATGTGAGATTGCCTGTGGCCCCACATTTTGGCTATCATTGGACATCATCCATCTTTCATTTTTTGCCAGTCTAGATGAAAGATGGTTTCTTATTTTAATTTGCATTTTTTAGCTTTTTAACATCATTGTACAACTTGCCATATTTATTATGGACAAGCTGTCATAATAATTTATTGGACAAGTTGTCATATTTATTAACAGTTTCATATTTCTTTGGTATATTTTCTTTCATACATGGGTAAGAACTGTTTATTTTTTCCCGTTGGTTTGTGATCACCCTTTGTATGTTAGAATAGCTCTGACATGTATTGCAATTGTTTTCCTCCACTTTTGTGTTATGTTATGAATTTCAGTTAAGAGTGTTTTTCCACAAAGAAAGTTTGTCTTTTCAGATTTCAGTTTTTTCTTTTCATTATTTTTGCATTTAGGTCTTATAGCATGGCCTTCTAGAGATGCAGTGCTGTGTAGTACTGAAGAGTGCAGATGCATGAATTATAGTCAGAGTGTCACCACTGCCAGGTAGTGTAACTGGGCAGTTACTTACCTTCTTTGCATTTCACTTTTCTTAACTGTAAGATGAAGATACCATTTCATAGTTACAATGAGGACTGAGTGTTTATATAGCTCTTCAGACAGTGAGTGCTTGGTGCACAGTAAACACCGTATAAGTAATGGTTCTTACTATTCCCTATTGTAAAGTTATACAAATTCACCAGCATTTTCTAATATTTTTATGTATTTAAAAAAAAAAAAACAACTTTAACTTCTGATCCATCTGAAGTTGTAAGGAATGGTACAGGGTCTAACTTCATTGTCTACAAATGACTAACTAGGTGTCCCAGCACTGTTTATTGATTAAAAGTATTCCCTTTATCACATACTAAATTCTCAGATATTTGGAAGTTCCCAGATACATTTCTTTATTCCAGATCTTTTTCTTGCACTAAGGGCCTAAACTCCTAAATAGCCACATTTCAAGATTAAAAGAAAGACATTAACTAGAGAGAAAGGATATATCAGGAGATTATTAACTATATCTTTGCTGACTCATTCTTATTGATTTTGGTCCCTGAAATGTCTTGGCTTCATTGACAGAACCCTGCATCCTACTGCCTCTGGGATAGTTTCTCTAGAAGGTACAGCTCCGGCAGGTGCTGTAGCCCTGTGTCCACACTGAATCCCTGTCACCCTGCCCCCCACCTTCTCTGTCCTCTCCCTCAGTTCTCCTGCTTGTTTTGGGTGCCTGTTGGTAACTCCTGCTATCATCTCCCTCATTGCTGTGCTCTTATTCTTCTGGCTTTCTTATCCTCAGCATCCAAGCAGGCTCCAGTTGTACTGTTGCCAGTTCCCTGCTAGCCTTGGAATTCACCCTACGGCTGCTAATCCAGGGTCACATTATTGTCACCTCATCCCGATCTTGCAAACCCTCCTTCCTAACCAGCCTCCTGCTTTTAGACATGTCTTCCTGTCTTTTCCCTACACTGTAGTTAGAGTGAGGCTTCTACAGTGAGGGTATGACCCTGACACTTCTGTCCACGGAACTTTCCTTCATCCTCAGAATAAAGTCCAGACTCCTTAATCTAGCTCAGAAGCCCCTGGTGACCAGGTCTGCTCCCCTCTTAGCTCCCCCTTTCAGGACACCGTCTTTATTTTCAATGTGCTGTTTCCTCCATCTGGAATACTCCTCATCTCCACTGTGAAATGGTTTTCAATATGTTTTTACTCCCTTTGCAATAATGAATTACTGGTATTCTACTAAATATAAGTGTGGCTTTTTGCAGAAGTCAATACTGTATTGTGAATTCTGCTGAACTCTGATTTAAAGTTCCTCAGTATCTGAATTAGATTTGCCGCTTTTAAACCTCTTCAGTTTTTCCTCTGTGATTGCGTATGTAGTCACGTCTTAACTGAACAACGGTGTTTACGAAGAGTTGTTTGTAAAGTGTACGTTATTATAAAGTGAGTCGGATTTTTCAGGTTATGTGAAAATTTCATAGGTGCAATGTTGGGAGAATATCTTGGTGCCACACAATGTATTGCTGTCTTTGGGAATAATCCAAGACCATCTCCCGTAGGAGAACAAACATGCTGAAATGCTGCAATCACAGGGCTTGACTGTGTCCTGGGCACATCATCACAAGGTTTATATCAGCTGCCTGGCCTCCTCAGGCAAGGTCCCAGGAAGCTGATGGGCTGTAGGAAGACAGGCCTGTCAGATGTGGGGTCATTTGAAATATCTTTTTGTCTAGTCTTTGCATACTCTTTCCAGAAAAACCAAAGGCTAGAGTAGTAAACATGCCAGGGTGAATGTCCATTACCAGTGCTGTCATCCCCCCTTACACCGCCACCATCTGTGCCTTCAAGAGCACTCTGAGTGACTTCTGTGAACCAGACTCCAAGGTGCTAGGGACCCAGGAGGGATGATGCGTGCAAAGGAGTTTAACAAGGTAACAGTCTACTGATGACAAGGGTTGTGCAGCTCTTAGTCATCTGGGAGTGAGACTGGTGTAGGGAGGGTTTTCAGGGAAATGGGAGGTCCATGCCAAGTTCTGAAGAATGCAGAGTTGTGAAACAGGTGAAAGGAGCTTACAGGGAGACTTCATGAGGTGCAGGGGGAACAGACACAGGCCCTCTGCTGATAAGTGAACTGCAAGTATAGTTCAAATAGCTCTAAATGGGTGGAGAGTAGAGTGTACATCGGGCTCAGGAACCAACCTGTGGACAATATTTCTGTCTCTGCCCAGAGAGCCGTGCAGAGCTCTCTGCTTCATTATTGCTCCCACTGGTCAATCCTTAGATCTCTGTGCTTAGGGCAAAATAAAAAGCTTTTGTAGTTTTACAGGTAACCACAGTGTGCTAGGAAGTGGAACAGGAGGCCCAAAGAAGGAGTTACATCAGAGCTGGTGCAAGGTAGTCTGCAGCCACAAGTCTTTCTGGAAGCTATGACTCTTGCATGGCCAGCAGCTCCCACAGTTGCAGAGGTCCACAGATTGGGAGGTGTTTACCTGCAAAACAAATTCCATCCACTTTGAACCTGAATGTGGTTTTGGAACTGCACTACACTGGGCTGTAGTGATTAGGAACCTGGGCCCTAAGAGTCAGACTTGCTAGCCACTTAATACCGTTGGACTCAGGGAAAGTCACTTAACTTCTCTGACCCTCATATTTCTCACCTCAAAAATGGTGTGAGTGGGGTGATGAGATGAAATAATAAAGCATGATTCTTGACCCAGTAAAGTACTCAGTAGGGGCGCCTGGGTGGCTCAGTCAGTTAAGAATCCGACTTCGGCTCAGGTCATGATCTCACAGCCTGTGAGCTCAAGGCCCACGTCAGGCTTAAAATTCTGACCGCTCAGAGCGTAGAGCCTGCTTCGGATTGTGTCTGTCTGTCTGTCTTGTCTCTCTTTCGGCCCCTTCCCCATTTGTGCTCTGTCTTTCTCAAAATAAATAAAAGTAAACATTAAAAAAAATTTTTTAAGTACTCATTAACTGTCAGTAATATCACTGCAAATAACTACGAAGACCAGTTAAAACTTTGTACAAATGAAGATGAGGTTAAGACACTCAAGGTTACCTTACTAATTACCATTAGTTTAGGAAAGGTAATGTATATAGATTATGTGTCATCTTGAGAGGAATTTATTTTTTATTATTTTGAAATTATTTACTAGAATAATGGAAAACACAACTTTCAGAATTATGTGATATGGGATAAAGCATATCACTGGTAGTACATAGATCAAGGTTCTCATCACTTTGTGAGGACATAGGGCTGGTTTTCTGGGTTTGGTTTTCTCATCTGTGAAAAGAAGAGGTGACTTACATAATCTCTTGGTTCCCTTAAAGATCTAACAACTTTACAAAAATTTAATTTGAAAATTACTGCTTGTGGCTGTATTTAGTTCTAATTACTGAAATGATTACTTTTGTGAACTTACATACTCTTGAAATTTTAAACCTGGATATCAGCCCTAACAAGACATACAAATGAAAATCAATGAAGGCCTAGAAAAGTGGAATCATGTTTATTAACTGACATTAAATGATGAGAAAATCCTTACTTTTTTTTTAAAGCCTGTAACTGTACTGGGAGTATAGTATTTTGCAAAGTGGAGAAAAATTAGGACTGAGTAATTAGCATCTTCGTGTTTAACAGCTATGGTTAGACAAGAGTTTTGAAAGTAACTTTGAATCTAATTTTTGGTAACTATACTGTTAAAAGCTGTTTTGTTTTTTGGGTTTTTTTGGTTTAGCTTTAATTGTATAAGGAAAGGATATCCCCAGGGATATCTTCTAACGAACAAAGCCCTCTTTTGTCTTTTTCCTAAATTTGTAAAGTTTTCCCATAAATGCCCATATGTATACATTCTTTTTTACTTAAAACTTTAAAATGCATTGTTCAGTGACACTTAGTTGTATTGCTTCCTGATATTGAAAATTCAGATTTAACTGTATTGCGGGGGTTCTTTTCACATAATTTGGACAGAGTTGGCAATTCCTAGAAAGTATGAATTTCATTATGAATTTTTTTTCTTTTTAATCTAATAGCTTGGTGCTCAAGTTCTAGAAGAATATGACTTTCAGGTAGGTTTGGAATAAGGCTTTTTAACTGACTTAATCACTGTGATTGTACCAACTTGAAGCATAGCCACAGAAAATCTCTTGCCCATTGCTATTCATCATGTACAGAACTGAAGCTGCTTCTAATTCATTGCTGAGCACATCCAGTACTAATCACTGTTTGTCTTTGGATTCCTGGTACTGAAGAATACTTGACCTTTTCTGCTTCCATCACAACCCATACAGTTCCTGGATTTTGAATGTTGGGATCAGCTATTCAGGTATTTGGGAGCACTTACTACATGCTGCTAGCACCTGATTTATCCACAGACACAGCTGTGATGAGAAATAGAGCAAAGTTCTTTTGAGTCTCAGTTGGAATTAGCACTATTCCTTTAGCTTATTGTGACTGATAACTAGCAAAAGTTTTTGTTACCACTGAATAAGGCAGGTAGACTGTCAATTTGCACAATGCAAACAAATCATCCTGCAGTTTTATAAATGCATGGTAGAACATTTCCTCCACTGCAAGAGGATTCTCTAGGAGTTTTAAATAATGCCAGAGATGTGTGAGAACAGAGCCTTCCGTTTTGGGGATTAGATCCATGAAGACACTTTGGGCATCCAAGAGAAAAGGTTTATGTTGCAAACTTCTTGATTTCTCTTCTCCCTCTTACTTCCTGGGCCAAGTTTTGGTGATAAAATCTAAAACCATCAGTGTCTGAAAGTCATCTTATCTCTAAATACAGCAACTTGCTAAGAATTAAATTGTGTAATATAATGCTTTATTCTTATTGAAGGTTCCCCAAAATACTGAATGTCACAGATTTTAATTACTAAAAGCAAGTGAGTAGAAGTTTCTTATATGAGTAGAGAATATGGTTGGCCATATACCGAGCCAAGATGAAATTTTTGTTTCTGAGTTCTTTCTCTGTTTAATATTCCCTGCCTACAACACATACACATGTCCTGTCCCCTGCCCCCTGACCCCCCAAAACACAGACAGGTCTTGACTTTTCACTTGTGCTGGACAGTGGCTCTAAGACTTGCTGTTAGTAAGCCACCTGCACTGAATTCTTTGCCTTAGCAAGTTTCCTATAATGCCATTGCAATCACATTTTTTCTCTATTTCTTAGTCCTTTATTAAAAATAAATATTACTGGGGCGCCTGGGTGGCACAGTCGGTTGAGCGTCCGACTTCAGCCAGGTCACGATCTCACGGTCCGTGAGTTTGAGCCCCGCGTCAGGCTCTGGGCTGATGGCTCAGAGCCTGGAGCCTGTTTCCGATTCTGTGTCTCCCTCTCTCTCTGCCCCTCCCCCGTTCATGCTCTGTCTCTCTCTGTCCCAAAAAAAATAAATAAACGTTGAAAAACAAAATTACTAAAAAAAAAAAAAATAAATATTACTTTATAAATTATTTATTAAGCATTGATAGGGTTTGCCCTTGTGATCAATTTGCTGTACACTTTGGATAGTTATACCATCCTTCTCTTCATAGGCTGATTTCTGTTCTCATGCTTTGGGTTACTTTTGCCCCAATATATTATTTCATGGGAATACAGAGTACAGGAGCTACATTTTATATTGGCTGAAGCCGTATTGTTTTTAAATCTGTCACAGAAATTAGCCCAAAGACCTAGAAAAATAATATGCTATCAATTATTGATTTTTTAAATAGCTAATCTGGGACTGATTTTAAGTGTACTGTGAGAAATTGCATTAAAAACATTGATAAAAGTATTTACATTTCATAAAAAGTTTCTGCTTAAGGGATATATTTTAAGTGTTCATTTTTCCCCCATGTGCTTAGTTAGCCGTGTGCATCAAATCTTTCTAAATACAGTGTTTTTTTCCATAAACCGTTAAAATATCCTGGAAATGTTATAATTTCAGAATTTCAGCCCTTTCTTCCACAGCTCTTTTACCTGTGAAAATGGGATAAAATCTTGTTTTCTTAAGATGATGTGTAAGAATTTGGGGTTTGGACACTGTGGTCACTGTGAAGACATGACAGCCATCACCACCTCCCCTCCAGGATTATGTCACCTGTGATTGTTGTGAGGAAATGGTGAAGTTAGCGCTCTTGGCTGCTGTGGCTTTCAGTTTCTGCCCTGCTGCCTAGTAGTTATTTTGGGGTCTTCCCTGTATAAGTCTGAGAAGCAAAATATCACTGGGTCTCACCCTGTATCCTGGACATCAGAGGGGTCCACTGCTATGCTGCGGCTGAAGCCAGGGTGGAATCCCTGGCTTATATCAGTTCAGGTACCAGAGAACTGCTTCTGGATAAGACTTGCTCAGGATATTGACCTGTTCTCCCTTGCTGGAGCACAGAAGCAGCCATTGAGACTTTTAGAGGCGACTAGATCAGGAATGGGATGGAGAACAGAGGGGCTGCTGGTGGTGGCAGTGATGGCAGTGGCAGGAGCAACTGAAATCGATCTTTACGGCCAGTGAACTGCAAAACCTGATCAGCTTCTTACGGGATAGCTAGACTCTGACAGAGGCAGATGGACCACAAAACACCTAGGCCTAAATTTTTTTTAGCCCCTGATTTGTAACTTGATGTGTTTCTAATTATTCATTTTGTGATTCAAGTTTAATCAGACTAACTACAAGTGGGGCCTTTAGACTGCCCTTTCAAAAAATTGGTAGCATGTTCACTTCACTTATTAAATGATATTTTGAATCATTACCTGTTACTTTCTCTTAGAACTTTAAACATTCTTTAAAAACGTGAATATTTTAGTCTATTTCAAGATGTTTATTATTGCTTATGTAGGACTAATGAAAAAAATTAGGAACAAATGAATTCCACAAGAATTTTTCTTTGACCTCTGAAGAGTCAAGTAGCCCAACTTAAAGGTGAGAAAATGTGGATAATACTTTGAAAATTAAAACTATTCTGATAGAAAATTGAAGTTTTCTTTCCTGTTTCATTTAAAATGAAAAGCCTAATCAAATTGCATTTCAAATTCAAGAGTTCTTTATGGACACATCTGATTCCTTCTTTTCCCTTTCAGCTATTGTATAGGGAATTTTCTGTGTCTTTAGTTGAAAAACATCAAACTTGCTCTCCAGGAGCTGATTGTGGTAGACGGCGTGTTAGCATCAGCTCACACCAACAGGCCTGTACCCAGTACTGTCTTCCCACCTGTGCAGACCATTGAGTAAAGTACTTGAACCACTTTGAGTTTGTCCTCATCTATGAATGGGAAATAATGTCTTTCATACTTCAAGCATTTGAGAAAATTGAATGAAATGCTGGCTATGAAAGTGCTTTCAAAGGGTAACAATACAGCACTAGGATTTATGGTCCCAGCACTTCAGAATTCCAAAGTGCAAGCACCTGCCTCTCTAAGTATCACAGTGGCATTAGAGATCTGGAGCAGTGGAGTCCTGGGCTGAGGCGGCTGGGGCTGGCCAGTGCTGAGTTCCCATCAGCTCATCCTAGTTCAGCAGCGTACTCCTGCTGTGCTGCTCTTATTGGAAAGAGCAGTAATAGCTCACTTCCTCTGTGCCTGGTCCACTGGGTGCATCCTATAGCTTCTCTCATTTAAGACTTACACCATCCTTGTGAAGTTTTATTCCCATTTTACAATTGAGAAAGCAGACACTCTGAGAGTTGAGGTAACTTGGCAGCTAGTTGACCTTGAAGCCTGGATGTGAACCCTGGTAGTCTGACTCCAAGACTGTGTGCTCTTAACCTTTTTGATAATCTTTTATATATATATATGCATATATATATATATATTACACACACATATATATACATATATATATACACACACACATATATATATACATATATATACACATATACATATACATATATATACACAATATATGTATATAAATATATGGTTTATATACATTATACATATATTTTAAATCAGGAGATAGGTTTGAGTTACATCAGCACATTTTTTTAAAGTTTATTTATTTTTAGAGCGCATGAGTGGAGGACAGGCAGAGCCAACGCGGGTCTTAATGTCATAAACCATGAGATCGTGATCTGAAGTGAAAGCAAGATTTGGGCACTTAACCAACTGAGCCACCCAGGCACCCCAGCACATACATTTTATTATCTTTTATTTATTTCCTTTTCTTGCCTTTTATTGGAGTAAAAATCATATCTGATTATGACTTTTTAAATTATGGTTAAGTCTTCCAGAATACACAGGAAGCATCACTGAACCATGTTAACATTTTTCATTGTGATGTGAAGTTGGTATAAAATAAAGCCAATTGTAAACACAAATAAATTTAGACTTCATTGTGTTTACTGTGCCAGAGAAGAGAGTAGGCTCTAGGGTGCAAATATGGTCGGATTCTTTTTTTTTTTTTTAATTTTTTTATATTTACATCCAAATTAGTATATAGTGCAACAATGATTTCAGGAGATCACTTAGTGCCCCTTACCCATTTAGCCCATCCCCCCTCCCACAATCCCTCCAGTAGCCCTCAGTTTGTTCTCCATATTTATGAGTCTCTTCTGTTTTGTCCCCCTCCCTGTTTTTATATTATTTTTGTTTCCCTTCTCTTATGTTCATCTGTTTTGTCTCTTAAAGTCCTCATAGGAGTGAAGTCATAGGATTTTTTTCTTTCTCTGACTAATTTCACTTAGCATAATACCCTCCAATTCCATCCATGTAGTTGCACACGGCAAGATTTCATTCTTTTGGATTGCCGAGAAATACTCCAGTGTGTGTGTGTGTGTGTGTGTGTGTGTGTGTGTGTGTATACACCCTACATCTTCTTTATATATATATATATATATGTATACACATACACCCCACATCATCTTTATATATATACATATACCCCACATCTTCTTTATCCATTCATCCATCAGTGGACATTTGGGCTCTTTCCATACTTTGGCTATTGTTGATAGTGCTGCTATAAACATGGGGGTGCATGTGTCCCTTCAAAACAGCACACCTGTATCCCTTGGATAAATACCTAGTGGTGCAATTGCTGGGTCTTAGGGTAGTTCTATTTTTAGTTTTTTGAGGAACCTTCATACTGTTTTCCAGAGTGGCTGCACCAGTTTGCATTCCCAAAATATGGTTGGATTCTTAATGCACAGACCTTTGCCAACAGAATGGGAGATGTGCTTGGAATGCATGTGCATTAGAAGTAGTCATTGTTAACACCGTGGAGCCTTCACCCTTCACAGATTGCACGCACAGACTTGGTCTCCCCTGCACCCTGTGACACTGCCATTACTTCCATTATATAGTTGGTGGAGATACCTCACAAGAGTTAGGCAGCCTCTCCAGGCAAATGAAGTAGTAAGAGACAGAGTAGTAATCCTCTGTTCTGTATTTACACCCACTCCCTCCTGTGCCACCTCTCCTCAGCTTGCACCTGAGTGTCCTAGTGCATGCTCCAAGGTAGCTGCCTTGGGTATTTCAGGCATTTTGAAATTTATTTCTTTACACCTAAATGTAGTTATTAGAACTCTTTGTGTAAGTGGGTCTTAAAAAAATATTTTTCATGTCCAGTGGTTTTAAATAAAGATTCAATTCAGACTTCAGCATTTTTTTTGGTTGGTGTAATTTAATTGTTGGTTATGCCTGTTTACTAATTTGAGTAAAGATATTAATATCTAAGGCTAACATCCAATATAGACGTATGCCTAAGTGAATTCTAGTCCATTTATTCTCTTATTGATGTTTGTTCTCTACTAGTAATGTAAGTTAACAAATGCCTGCCTCCCAAATGTGGAATCTTTATTTTGTGTTCAGCAGACATCTTCTTTGATAATTAGAAGAGCTTAGTGGCTTTGAGAAAATTCAGTAATCTCCCTGACCCTATGCCTCCCTAACAAAGGCGATTATCTTTAACTATAGAAAGTCCACTCAGGTAAAAATGAAATCTCCTTCAGGGCAAGATAAATATCTTTGCCCTTAACTGTCTTTTATTCCCTTATTTTGTTTTCTTAAAAATCATAGTAATGTTTTTGCTGTCCTGTAAAACTTACATACGTGCTCCTTGTAGAAACTTAAACTGTCACCTCAATTCAGGCCATGTTTACTGGCATACTGTGTGCATACTACTGTGCTAGGAACTCATTTGGGGAGGTAAAAAGATGATTGACTTCTTGTGTCCTCTGACTGGTTATAGCACTACTGGTAGCTAGGTTCAGGAGAAACTCTTGGAGAAAATAGGGGTAGTTGTCCATTCTGCCTGGATTTGACAGTATTCATGTATATACTGGATATGAGGACAACTTCATAAATGCTGCCTACTGATTATCTTTTTAGGGTACAGATGATGTAGGCATTGAAGAAAAAAGATGAAGAAAGAAATATCATTGTGCTGTAAGAAAGGCCTCTTAATAAAAAAAGTAAGCTGACACACACACACTCTCCTAAGAAAACAATCAAAAATGATGCAGTGCCAAACTCCTGAAAATGATTTTATTATGTGTATTTTACTTATATACATCTTTTAAGAAAATAACTTGTGGAAAGTAAGATATGCTTAATCTTACATATCTTATTACAGTGATAATAATTCCTCCTTTGAGATTGAAGTTTCATGGCTTCTTATGAATGTTTGTAAGGATACCTTTGCTCACTTGAACCCTGGGTTGCTCAGAATCTTTCACAATTGCTGAAGATTGAAGAATGAATGGGGAGTTGCTGTGGGCAATTTTAATTCCTTGATAGATCAGCCCCGGTTCATTTCCGGACCTCTGAAAGAGTAGTGGGGAAATCCTAGCTCAGATTCCTCCTTCTGAGGAGTGCCAGGATTTCACGGAAGAGAGCAGAGGAGAACCTGCAAAGGAGATGTTACAGGACAGATGACACCCAAAAGGCAGGGGAGAGGACATTGTCCATGGAGAAAATGGTCAGCAGTGGCAGTGCCATTGGGCAAGGAATGTGAAGGTGGTAGTGACTGTCTTCTGACCAGCAGTTTTAGTGGGGTGGTGGGCATCGGAGCACCTGTGCTTCGTTAAGGAGTAACAGGGCGGTGAGGAAGCACAGGCTCCTCTTGAGAAGCTGGCAGAAGATGGAAGGGGAGAGAGGAGAAAGCCTAAGGGTTAGCAAAGGCAAAGAAGCATTTAGGATTGATGTGATTGGTCTTTATTTTAAGGCTAGGAGAGGGGAGAATGCTTATAGACTGAAAAGATGGAGCAAAGAGAGGAGGTTTTGTTGTTCAAGTAGTGAGCGTGCTTTTCTGAAACAGACGTTTCTTGAGGAGGAGGCTGGGAGGGCACTTGACTGAATGGTGAATAGGAAGCCAGTCTGTGATTAAAAGTTTGCCATGGTTATGAAATATGTAGATAGGCATTTTTTTCTGTGTTTAAATTATTATAGTTCATGGTGTAACAAAACATTCGCTCACTCAACAAATTTATTAAGAACTGGCTATGTGCCAGGCACTAGGAATACAGCAGTGAGGGAACAGATAAAAATCCCTGCTCTTACAGACATTATGTTCTAACAAAACACGGTTGTGATTGTACTTGGAACCCATTTCATGGTTTCTACATGCACAGTTTGTTCATGTCTTACAGACTTCCCTGAGGGTGACAAGGAACACTTTTTTTTTTAAGTGACTTTCCCTGCCCTAAGTGTTCAGAAGATTGCTTTCTGTCCAAGCCGTCTTGGTGGCTCTGATAGTTCTCTACCCTCTTCCTAATTGTCACTTAACAGTTGCCTCTTAGAAATAGTAACCTGGTCCTGTTTTAACTTGGTCAGCATGCATACCTAACTGGTAGCCAGTCACATTTTGATGCTGAAGGTGTGGTTTGGTGATGCATGTAGGGGTATGATCCCATAGTACTTTCTTGGTAATAAAGTATCAAAGATTTAAAATATTTTTAGAAAAATAGTTTAGGACATATTTAGAAATATCCCTATAAATATTACTCTGTTGTATAACAGATATAACTGATAGGCTTTCTTGGGTGGAAAGTGGTAGAGATATGGTGTATGCTTGACAGTTATGCAGTTTATCTTCTCTCTGCCTCAGGTAGAGGGTGACTTATTGCTTATATATGGCTAGTTGCTGTGGCCTTGATAAATTATGTTCTCTGAACAGTTTTTTGAAGTTTTGTCATATCTTTATGTAAACATCAAACTGATGGGAACACGGTTGAGAACAGCTGCTTTAGCTTATTTGTGAACACTTTGGACATCCATTCAGTTCTGCTGAAGGACCCAGGAGTGTCCCATGCAGTCTGCCATCCTGAGAATGCTTGTTTGGAACAATGAACATCTTTGTGTCATTGGCTAACATTGAATTCATTTGAATTTTATTTTTTAGTCATATTTGTATTTTTTTTAATTAAAATTTTTTTTATATTTTTGAGAGAGAGAGAGACAGAGACAGAGACAGAGCATGAGTGGGGGAGGGGCAGAGAGAGAGGGAGACACAGAATCCGAAGCAGGCTCCAGGCTCTGAGCCATCAGCACGGAGCCCGACATGGGACTCAAACTCACGGACCGTGAGATCATGACCTGAGCCAAAGTTGGATGCTTCACCGACAGAGACACTCAGGAGCCCCTAGTCACATTTGTATATTCAATGAAAGACTTTCATTGCAACTCACTCCCAAATCTTAGAATAAAATTGGTCTTCTAGAAATTGATGGTCTATTTTTCATGCTTATGCTATGGCTTCTAATGCATCCCACCACCTGTTTTCCCCTAAACTAGGAGAGTCCATGTTTGAGTAGTCTAGATTTGGGCTTCCAACACTACCGCTTCCCTGGACATACCCCCATTCATCAACCCCCTTGGCTAATTCCCTCTGAGGTTCCTTCCTAGTAAGATAGTAGTCTCATGACTTCTGCCTCTCCCCTCCCATGCACAAATCCTGTTGGGTTCTCCTTCAAGACTTTTTATTCTTACTAACCACAGGAAAATCATCAGGCATTAACAAAATGAGAGTCATGCTCAAGTTCCCAAACTTTGGGAAAGTTTTTTTCACTGAAATACAGATGTCTAAATTTGTGGTTCTTGGCTTCTTTTACCGGCCATCTCTTAGTATTCTACTGGGATGAAATCTTCCACTTTTCATTCTTTCCACAAAGCGTGGTCATAGAGATATGGTTTGGAGGCTCATATTGGAAAGGCATTCCTTCCTCCCAGCCTGCCGTGTATAGGTACCAAGCATTTGAAGGTCCATAATGTTAGAATGGAAAATGAGTAAGACCTGGTCTTACCCTCAAGTAAAATATAGCACAAGGGGAAAGATCAGTCTTTTCCTTTATTCAGCATGTATTTATTAAGTATCTCCCATATGCCAAGCTTTTTGCTAGGGTGGGGGACATAATGTTGAGACACCCCCCCCTCCACTTTCTGCCCTCAAGGATTGCACAGTCAAGTGTTGGAGACAGATAAGTGTCCATTTTAATAGTGCAATTTGCTGAGAGGGGATGGAAGAATCTATCCCTCCAAACTCAGACTGAAAGCCAGCCTCTGGGACAGTTTCTCTAAGGTAGAGATGACCCTAGAACTTAAGTGGTAAGGTGACAACTACAGGGCATTGAGACCAAGAGATACGCCAAGGAAAACTAGACAAATTTTATTTTTATTTTTTCCTTCTTTTGTGTACTAGATAAACTCACATTTTATTGTCAGCTTTGTTTCCATTTTTCAACCTAAAAGTTTCGAGGTTGGATATCAGCCAGAATGGTAATGAATTGAGTCAAAGTTATTCCAGGTAAAAAGAATATTCATATACATGCTTAGGAAAAAGAGTTGGTGCCTGCCATGATTTAAAACAGGAATAACATGGGGCACCTGGGTGGCTCAGTCGGTTGAGCGTCAGGCTTTGACTCAGGTCATGATCTCACAGTCCGTGGGTTCGAGCCCCACATCGGGCTCTGGGCTGACGGCTCGGCGCCTGGAGCCTGTTTCGGATTCTGTGTCTCCCTCTCTCTCTGTCCCTCCCCCACTCACGCTCTGTCTCTCTCTGTCTCTCAAAGATAAATAAACATTTTTAAAAAATAAATAAATAATAAAAAAATAATAAAACAGGAATAACACAATAATACAATTTATATATGTATAATCTTTTGCACCATTTTCATTCAGATCATTCTTTTATAACTGAGTTAATTAAAATTAGAGATGGTTAAAATGACTGTCTTTTGAAGAATGTACTAGGCTGTCATAAGTCAAAACCTGCCATTTTAAAATTAATGCAATTATTGGATTCTACTAAATTGTACCTTTTGCTACAGTGAAAAGGAATTGGCATATTCAGGAACACCTCCAGAATTCTGTTGAAATAAGGAAGACGTTATTTAGGTAGACAGACAGTAATGATTCAGACTATATTTGGGACCGGATATCAGAATTAATGTACCTTCTCTTTAAAGTGATTAGTGGGGCAAATGACATCTTTGATAGTAATAATCACTTAGGTTACATTTTTAAGGAAAGACTGCCACCTGCTGAATGAAGTTTTTTTCTTCTCATTCCATTCTAGAATGTTCTGTTTCACTTTGAATTCTTAGTTTTTTCAACTGTATATAGATAGCTTATGCCAGCCAAAGAACAAAGAAGTTAGGTTCACTCCTGATCTCATCTTCCAGTGGATTAAATAAGGTGTGCCTAGTATTCTTAGAGGAGGTTTGTGCCATCAAAACCAGTTGCGGAAAATAAAACCTTAACCTAAACACGATTCAGCACTTTGCAGGTTTCAAAACCTTCCCATGATTGTAATGTACTCACTGGCCCAAAGTTTTTGTTTTGTTTCAAGATGGGTATGTGGACACTCATTGAGTAGGAATAGGTGAGCAAATGTCTGGGAAGAAATTATGCCAAGGAATAACTGAAGGGGAATAAGGAACATACGAAATTGGTCAACATCTACTGGGGGAGACCTCAGTCACCTAGAATGTTAGTACAGAAGTAGTTTGATCACAACTTGGCTGTAGGTCATTTGAGGAGATTCCTGAAGTCAAGTTGGAAATCTAAATACCTATTTCACAATAATCCATATGGTACTTTTATAGTTATTAACAAGATGTTATCTCATCAGTGACAGGTTGAGAACGTGAACACTAGCAAACACAGCAGTAATAGAATTAAAATATTTTATTTGAGAATTTTACATGGCCATTACTTGTAGTTTATTGACACATTTGTGGTGTTTTGGCTTAATTTATTGTTAGGCGTCAGTCATTTGCAGCTTTTTCCACTTGTTTATTGGACTATATAAGTAGAGAATTTTTTTTTCTTACCAGAAGAGCTAGACAGTACACTAGATTGATTTATACTTGCTGATATAGACAGAGTAATTGTACAGCTCACAGAGGAATGACATTTTGTATTAAAATCTGGAACTAAAAAATCATATATACATTGTGTAAGGTATTAGAATTTATTCCATATAAAATGTTTATGTTTTTTATTCAAATATGTCAAGTTTGTGTCCTAAATACCAGATGTAATTAACCAAAGGTTAGTCACTTTTTCAGTTTGAGGAATGAATTGTATCTAAGACAGCAGATCTTAAAAAAAAAGTTGCAGTGATATCTACTTTTATTACTTAAATAAGCAGTAATAATTGGCTGAATGAATGATAAGCATTCTAAATATAAAAAGCATAATATTTAATAATACAGAATCAAAAAGATTTTACAGTAATTGTGTTTTCAGGTTAGCACTCAAAATGACACATTAAATATTAACATCTCAGCTTTTCTTCATTTACAAAAAGCAAACCATCACTTCTGTGACACAGATTAAGCATTTCTTTTTTTTTTTTTTAAACGTTTATTTTGGAGGAGAGCACAAGTTGGTGAGGGGCAGAGAGAGAAGGGGCAGAGCATCTGAAGCAGGCTCTGTGGTAACAGGCTGACAGTAGTGAGCCTGATGTGGGGCTCAAACTCATCAACCACGAGATCATGACCTGAGCCGAATGGACACTCAACTGACTGAGCCACCCAAATGCCTCCATATTAAGCATTTCTGAAATGATGACACCAGATTAGGATAAAAGCAGGCTGTATGTCTGCAGAGAGCTCTGGACCAGGGGAGTCAGAATTCAAATTGGACCATTGTCACCATTGCAGCCAAGACTTGACCAGAAACCAGCCATGCTTCATTTCTCATTTCAGGGTAGGTACTACTTTACATCTTTTTGACTTGTAGCACTTAAATATGCAAAAATGGCTGTTCTTTTAAGAAAGAGAAATTTGTGTTTAATTAAAAAAAAAAAAACTAGAAGAGTTTTTAATGTAAAACAACTGAAAGTCCATGTTTTGTGGTCTCTCCTTTCTTGAATGTTCTTCCTAACAGGTGTTTGACATTTCCGAGAGAGCTTTGATAGACTCTTAAATATAATACTCACCTCTTTTTGTGATGAGGTTTAAATTGCTTTTATGTAATGACTATCAAGTGTACAGAGTCTGTAAGTTTAGTATTTCCTAGCCTGAGTTTTCATAGGGTCTATGGATTCACATGTGTAACTTGCTGATGGTAAGAAAGGCTTCTCAGATTTTAAAATACTGGGAGCCACAGGATTATAGGAGTAGCAAAGAATATTTTACACAAATAAACTATTAGAAGGTACTCTCCAGATTTAACAAATAAGGGAGTTTATGGGTCATGTTGAGCTTTATATTTTTGTTTATATTATATCTCCCTTGTAGGACTAAAGCATTTATATAGTGGCATTAATAAACGAATCAGGGGTTCCTGGGTGGCTTAGTCAGTTAAGCATATGACTCTTGGTTTCGGCTCAGGTCATGGTCTCGCACAAATCGAGCCCCTTATTGGGCTCCATGCTGAGCATGGACCCTGCTTGGGATTCTCTCTCTCCCTCGCTCTCTGCCCCTCCCCCACTCACACGCATGTGCTCTCTATGTATGTATATGTATGTGTGTGTGTGTGTGTGTATATATATATATAAACAGACAATCCTCTTAATAGATGCAGAAAAAACATTTGACAAATACAGCATCATTTCTTGATAAAAACCCTCAAGCAGGGATAGAAGGAACATACCTCAAGATCATAAAGACCATTTATGAAAGACCTATAGCTAATATCATCCTCAGTGGGGAAAAACAGAGAGCTTTCTCCCTGAGATCAGGAACACAACAGGGATGTCCACTCACCACTGTTGTTCAGCATAGTGTTGGAAGCTCTAGCCTCAGCAATCAGACAACACAAAGAAATAAAAGACATCTAAATCAGCCTGGAAAAAGTCAGATTTTCACTCTTCGCAGATGACATGATATTCTACATGGAAAACCCGAAATACTCCACCAAAAAACTGCTAGAAATGATACATGAATTCAGCAAGTTGCAGGATATAAAATCAATGTACAGAAATTGGTTGCATTTCTGTACACCGATAATGAAGCAGCAGAAAGAGAAATAAAGGAATCTATCGCACTTATAATTGCACCCAAAACCATAAAATACCTAGGAATAAACCTAACCAAAGAGGTAAGAGATTCGTACACTGAAAGTTATAGAAAGCTTTTGAAATAAATTGAACAAACACAAAGAAATGGAAAAACATTCCATGCCCGTGGGTTGGAAGAACAAATACTGTTAAAATGCCGATACTACCCAAATCTACACATTTGATGCAATCCCTATCAAAACACAGAACTAGAACATTCTTCACAGAGCTAGAACAAACAATTCTAAAATTTGTATGGAACCAGAAAAGACCCCAAATAGCCAAAGCAGTCCTGAAAAAGCAAACCGAAGCTGGAGGCATCACAATTCCAGACTTCAAGCTGTATTACCAAGCTGTAATCATCAACACTGTATGGTACTGACACAAAAACAGACACATAGGTCAATGGAACAGAATAGAGAACCCAGGAATGGGCTCACAGATGTATGGCCAACTAATCTTTGACAAAGCAGGAAAGAGCATCCAGTGGAAAAAGACAATCTCTTCAGCAAATGGTGCTGGGAAAACTGGATAGTGACATGCAGAAGAATGAACCTGGATCACTTTCTTACACCATACACAAACGCAAAACGGGTAAAAGACCTAAATGTAAGACAGGAAAACATCAAAAATTCTAGAGGAGAACACAGGCAGCAACTTCTTTGACCTCAGTCATAGCAACTTCTTACTAGACGTGTCTCCAGAGGCAAGGGAAAGAAAAGCAAAAACGAACAACTGGGACTTCGTCAAGATAAAAACCAGGAATGTGGCCATCAGTGCCAAAAACATGAGAGTGCTACCACTGGGCCAGAGCTTTGGGTGTTTGCAGTAAAGTGAAGACTGTGCCCCAGGAGCCTTTTTTATTTCATATTCTGGGGCTTTCCTTAGGCATATAGAGATTAGAGAAAATGGCTTGTCCAGGTTTTGTTTTTGTTTTTTTTTTCCCCTTTGTCTGGTGTCTTAACGTTTACCCAAGACCTAAGTCCTTGGCAGAGAGTGAGTAGACAGGGGCAAATCTTAGTGACAAACTCTGGCCTCTGCTAGTAGTTAGATTAGTCCAAGTTTGCATGTCTGACACCCACTTCTCTTAGGATGGGTTCACATCAGGTGATTTTACCCATCTCTCTAGCTGGCTGTCAAATAATCTTTTTCTCCATATTTGGAAATCTTAGAGCCTTAGTTGCTCTAAAGACATGCTGAATTTTATGATAGCTTGAGAAGTCTTACATTAAGATAGTAAGACAGCTAGTTTTACTTTCTTCTCTAGATTTTTCTTCTTAGATATATTGACTTATTTGAGCCAAAAGGGACTATATAGATGATTCAGTACAGATTTCTCACAATATATACCAAGAACCACTACTCTACCAAAGGTGTTCTGCTAAAAGGGGCTTCTGTGCCAATGTGAGGAATACTGTGTATCTTCTTTTTTCACCCCTCTTAGAAAATTAAGATGCACATAGGTCTTTAAATAAACTCATTTAATTTCATTTTATCTAATATTTCCTAACAGTAGGGTTATAAACTGTTTAGTATTTTATAGAACATTATTTTCACCAAAGTTAGATCTTTTGTCTAGAAAATCTTTCAGCCTTAATCAACTCCATGCCAGTCCTTCTCTTTCCTTTAAAATTATTCAGGTGTTACCTTCTCTGTGGATCTTTCCAGGATTCCCCTAGATAAATTTAAGGGATGGAGATCCACTCCATCCTTGCAACTATTTATGGTATGTTAAAATACTTCTATTGTTGCAGAGATGGCCTCATATTTTCTTTACCATAGAGAAGTGCTAGACTAAGCACCTGGAGGGATAGAGGTCCTGTCTTATTTATCTTTTGTTTCTTTATCCCACTTTGTATATCTGATGCTTAGACCAGAGCTTACATGTAGTAGACATGCCAACATTCATTGAACAGAGTGGGTTTCTAGCATTAAAAGCATAAATAAGAAAAGCAACATTTATTAGGAAGTCATTTTTCCTCATTTTGAGCATCCCAGTTAACATGCCTTTCCACCAGCTAGAAGGAAGTAGTACTATAGAAATAGTATCAGCTGTTCTGCGGCATTTGAAAGAAATCATTCTCCTAGCAAAGGATGTAAGAGGGCTTTGTGCTCTAATTTGGTGCTATATCATACTCTCCTCCATTAATCTGGGAACAGTGAAAATAGCCCAAGGGTTTTTTATCAACATAGATGGTATTCACTCAAATTGTTACATTTTTAACTGTAAACCAACTTTTCTTAAAAGAGAGGAATATATACAGTAACAGTCCAGTCTTCCAATTACTAGCCGTACTCATTTGATCTCTTAAAAGAATACTCAAACTGAACTGCCATGCTTTTTGAAAAATAATTGACTTAGTAAAAATGTAGTTAACACACCCATTGGAGAAAGTTCCAAAGAAAAGCATACACCAGAGCCTCCATATAACACTGATTTGGGATCTTTTTGATGAAAAGCAAAATGGTTAAGGAACAGCCATCCCTCCCCCCACCCCCCAATACCTGCTTTGTGCCATGGACTATGTACTAGTGCTCTTAGACTGAGGACAGGAGACAGTGCTTTGTGGGAAGCTGTCCCCAGTAGTGGTGTAGGGAGTTCCAGTCTACTTCTGTAACGTATTGTAAAAGCCCCCTATACTTATCCATTGGTTGTCATTTAGACACAACCCTAGATTTGTCGTGTAGCACAAAGGGGAATTCTTAAAAGGAAATAGACATTTACCCGATACTATAAAGTATTAGTATCCTTTTCCTTGCTTACTAATCTGTGATCAACAGTTCAGGAAGAGGATGCTCATATGTCCTATTTTTCTCAAAGGTTTCTAAAGGTTCTTCATCAGGTATCAAGGACACAACAAAGTGGGGGATAAACTGGAATTTTTAGCAGTGACTATCAAAAGAATACAAGCCTCAGGATTAAAAGTTTTTGAAGCTTCCGTGGGTTTTTTTTTGGAGAGGAAGAAATGAGAAATGGGACCATATTGGTCTTAAACTCCCTCTGTAAACAGTGGTTCTCAGAAACTAGTTTACATTAGGCCTGGTAGATCTCCCAAGTTCGTGGGTGTGAAGAAAAGAATAGTATGAATCTTCTCTCTGGAAAGATGGATGGAAGAATAGTAGTAGTTAGAAATATTGTTACAAAGGTCATTACTGTGATGAGTAAAACAAGTATTTTTGAAAAATACTTAGTTTAAGTAATAAACATTCCCTTGGCAGCAACTTTTCAGTCCATTTGTCTGTTATTGTTAGCAGAATAGCATTGTTTTTCTGTCACAAGGATTTTCATGTATTTTGTGAGTTGATCAATCTTACAAAATCATGAAACTGAGGGTGCCTGGGTGGCTCAGTCGGTTAAGCATCTAACTGTTTTGGCTCAGGTTATGATCTCACAGTTTGTGAATTCGAGCCCTATGTCAGACTTTGTCTCCCTCCCTCCCTTTCTGTCTCTCTCAAAAAATAAATAAACAGTAAAACATTTTTTTTAAATCACAAAACTCATTTCTATTCAATTCCGACAGTTTTTATAGTTTTCACTCATCTACCATAAATATTGCCATTTAATTTTAGTTCATAATTTGTGACAAGTCCGTGAATTTCACTGAACTTGAATCATTGTTGGTTCACTTTAGTCTGATTTGTTTTCTTTTATGCACATACATGAGGGGTGTGACCTTGAAAAGATGTCTGCCTTCACCGTCTTGTTTTTCTCTGAGTGCCTTTTTAAAAACGTTTTCGATTTCAAATCGCTAATCTTCTTCTAGGATTTTTATTTCCTTACTAACCTAACTTGATTACTACCTTGATTCATCTTACTTCCTTTAATTTTCTTTAAATTCTGAGCCTGCGTGGCTCAGTCGTTTGTGTCCAATTCTTCATCTCAGCTTCAGGTCATGATCTCACAGTTAGTGAAATCAAGCCCTGCATCGGGCTTTGCGCTGATAGCACAGACCCGGCTTGGGATTCCCTCTCTCCTCTCTTTCTGTACCTCCTCTGCTTGTATTCTTTCTCTCTCTAAAAATAAACAACAAAAATAAATAAATTCTTATTGCCTCCTGGCAAGTTTTAACTTCTGTTGTAGACATTTTCTTGACTGGTCCGTCACATACTTGTCATTACATATGACTGTTATATGTCCTCTGGCTTGATAAAGTATATATAATTATTCTCATTTGATACAAATTTATTGATTTTCAAATTCATCTATTAGCACATTTAGAAGGCAGAGTGATTTTTTTTTACCCCAGATTTGGATAGCATATCATAGTTCCATTACTGTGTGATGTTACCAGTAATGCATTTAGACTGATCTGTTTGTGGTAAATTAATTAACTTAAACATAGTAGTTCTTAATGGAATGTGTCAGCTGAGAGATAGGGATGTACCAAGGAAACTTACTAATCAAGTTTTTGCATTGCTGCTTTATATTCTTCCTGGGACTAAGAGGTATTTTTGAACATTCATTTTTCATTGTATCTTTTTCTTGATTTATGTAGGCACAGGAAAAACAGCCCCTTTAGTTTGATATTTACTCATGTATAAGTGTGTCTACCTGAAAGACTAGCCTTGGTGTTTTACGTTCATTGTGTCAGTAACTTTGGAAGCTCCTGAAGTCCATCCATTAGCCTCATGTGTTAATTATACAATATTTACTTTTCCTGCAAAGTAGTTTTATCAGACTCATATTTGAATATTGGTATGAATATGTGACCAAGAAAGGTGCCTTTTAATCATAAAATAGTGTTGAGTAGAGTTAAATAAAAATGTAGCTCATAAAACAATCTAGAATCTTTTCTTTCTTCACTTGGGGCACCTGGGTGGCTCAGTCGTTTGAGTGTCCAACTCTTGGTCTCAGCTCAGGTTATGATCTCACAGTTTGTGAATTCAAGTCCTGCATCGGGCTGTGCACTGACAGCATGGAGCCTGCTTGGGATTCTGTCTCCTCTCTCTACCCCTACCCCCACTTGCTCTCTGTACCTTTCTCAAAATAAATAAAAATTAAAAGAATAATGTATTCTCCATTCATCATAATATTGTCCTAGTTGGTAGTTATCAGTATGTTATTTACATTTAAAAACATTTTAATGGTGTTTGAATTTATAACAGTTACAACTACCAGTAATTCACTTATCAATCCGTTAGTGTTTATTCATTATTCTGTAGTCTTGCTTTAAATATATTTATATATTTTTACTACATATCTAAGAACATATGGTACAGAACAATGTAGCTAAAATACACTTTTAAAAATTTATTTATTTGTTTTTGAGAGAGAATCTTAAGCAGGCTCCACACCCAGCACAGAGCTCTGTGTGAGATTTGATCTCACAACCATGAGATCATGACCTGAGCCAAAATCAGGAATCAGGTGCTCAACTGACTGAGCCATCCAGGCACCCCTAAGATTTTATTTTAAGTAAATCTGTACTCCCAACATGGGGTTCAAAGTTATAGCCTCAAGATCAAGAGTCCCATGCTCCACTGACTGAGACAGTCAGATGCCCCACAGTATGCTTTTCTTTTTGATTCACTTGAATTCTCTAAAAGGAGACCTTCAGGCATATAGTTTACTCCATAGACTCGGTCATGGGTAATTGACTGCCAAAAAAATTCCATATGGAGTTGCTACCTTGAAGAATGCTTTGATACTGTCTAGTGGCTCTCTGCCTTTTGTAAACTCCATTGTTATATTTGCACAATGATTGTTCATTCAGTATTTTAAAAATTACTGATTTAGAAGTCAGAAAACCTTTTGATCAAAACCACAATGAGATACTACCTCACACCTCGCTAACATTATTGGTGAGGATGTAGAGAAAGAGGATCTCTTTTGCCTGCTGGTAGTAATGAAAACTGATGCAGTCGCTCTGGAAAACAGTATGGACGTTCCTCAAAAAATTAAAAATAGAGCTACCCTACAACCCAGCAATCACACTACTAGGTATTTATCCAAGGGATACAGGTGTGCTGTTTCGAAGGGACACATGCACCCCAAGGTTTATAGCAGCGCTATTGACAGTAGCCAAAGTATGGAAAGAGCCCAAATGTCCATGGATGGATGAATGGATAAAGAAGATGTGGTATACACACACACACACACACACACACACACACACACACACACACACAATGGAGTATTACTTGGCAATCAAAAAGAATGAAATCTTGCCATTTGCAACTATATGGATGGAACTGGAGGGCATTAAGCTAAGTGAAATTAGTTAAAGAAAGACAAATATTGGGGCGCCTGGGTGGCTCAGTCGGTTAAGCGTCCGACTTCAGCTCAGGTCACGATCTCGTGGTCCGTGAGTTCGAGCCCCGCATCGGGCTCTGGGTTGATGGCTCAGAGCCTGGAGCCTGCTTCCGATTCTGTGTCTCCCTCTCTCTCTGCCCCTCCCCCATTCATGCTCTGTCTCTGTCTCAAAAATAAATAAACGTTTAAAAAAAAATTTAAAAAAAAAGACAAATATCATATGACTTCAGTCATGAGGAATTTAAGATACAAAACAGATGAACATAAGGGAAGGGAAGCAAAAATAATATAAAAACAGGGAGGGGGACAAAACATAAAATACTGTTAAATATGGAGAACAAACAGAGGGTTACTGGAAGGGTTGTGGGAGGGGGGATGATCTAAATGGGTAAGGGGCATTAAGGAATCTACCCCTGAAATCATTGTTGCAAAATATGCTAACTAACTTGGATGGAAATTAAACAGTAAATAAGTTTTTTAAAAAAGCTTTTGAATATTCTTGTTCTCTTTGAAATTGTTTTTATGTCCCAGAGGCACTAATTTATGCTAGAAGTTATGAGTTAAATAGGCTGTGTGTATCTGCTGGGTACAATATCTGCACAGTGTTATTTCCTAGGTATTTGTTTATTAGAAGTGATAACCAGCTACTCTGACTCTAAATCAGCAATTGTTTATGGAGCCCATGACATACGTTGCTCTGAGCGCTCTGTTCGTAGCTATAGGAGATGCCAGAGAAAGGCCCTGCCATCAAAGCACTTGCACTTTTCTTGTCTAGGTTGGCCTAAGTTAGCTACTGAACAAATGACTGCAGTATGATTACCCATTAATATATTCTATTGGTTTAATTTTGGTTAATTTCATACATACTCTTCATGTGTCTATACCACTTTCAACTTTTCCAAATCTCGTCAATTTTGCTTAATTAAATTTAATCTTAAAATTCAAATGGAGTGACAGTTTGGTTGAAACTAATCCATGAGGTCAGATAAACTGATTTTTAGTTTATTTTTAGCATATATTTAGCATATATTTTTAGCATTTTTGGAATAATTTATAAATATGAATCCATCAGAATCACTAAGGTGGTATTAAACTGCTTATAATCATTGTTGACAATAAGTTGTATTACTGTCTTTGATCTTTGGCCTCCATATTATTTAACTCTTCATGTTATTGACCAGAATACGGGCTTTTTGAAAGTGAGGTTCTGTGCCTGTATCACTCAAAGGATTAAATAAGATTTCTACAATACTAGAAATAGCTGTCTCCCCCCATAAAGACTTTCTTTTTTAATATTTATTTATTTATTTTGAGAGAAAGAGCACAAGCAGGGGAGGGGCAGAGAGAGAAGGAGAGAATCCCAAGCAGGCTTCATGCTATCAGGACAGAACCTGTTGTGGGACTTGAACCCACAAACAGTGAGATCATGACCTGAGCTGAAATCAGAGTCAGATGCTTAACTGAGCCACCCAGGTGGGGTCCCCCTCCCCCACAAAGACTTCTGATAGAAAGTCTACATAATATAAAACTGGTTATATCATGGCCATACCCACATTAACAAATCAGTAGGGGGGGTTGGTGCCTGGGTGGCTCAGTTGGTTAAGCATCCAACTCTTTTTTTTTAATGTTTACTTATTTTTGAGAGAGAGAGTGAGCGAGTGCATGCAACTGAGTAGGGAAGAGTCAGAGAGAGATGGAGACACAGAATCCGAAGCAGGCTCCAGGCTCTGAGCTGTGAGCACAGAGCCCGACATGGAGCTCGAACTCACGAATCATGAGGTCATGACTGGAGCCGAAGTCACACACTTAACTGACTGAGCCACCCAAGTGCCCCAAGCATCCAACTCTTGATTTTGGCTCAGGTCATGATCTTGTGGTTCGTGAGTTCGAGCCCCACGTTGGCCTCTGCATTGACCATGCAGAGCCTATTTAGGATTCTCTCTCTCCCCCTCTCCCTGCCTCTCTCCTGCTCCCTCTCTCTCTCAAAATAAATAAATAAACCAAAAAAAATAAATAAATCAGTAGACCTTTGTTGTGACAAAGGTTTACTCTGTATAGAAAAAAAAAAAAGCAATTGCCTATTTCTTGTTGTAAATCAGTAGGACTTGTGCCGTCATTCATATATTACTGAACATAACTTGAGTAAAATCTTTTGGGGACTAATTTTCATAACATGAGCCATTTTTATATATTATTTCTTATGTAAAATTAGATATGTTATAAATGCTGGAAGATGGAAAAAAAAAAAAAGAAAGGTTGGACTGGCCATTGATTTTGATCTTTCCTGCTCAGTAGCAGCCCACATCTCTCTAGAAATTATCTCATGGGAAAATAGAGCTGTTACAGATATTTTGGCCTCATATCTTGGTCAACAAATTTGAAGCACTTGTAATCATTTTCTTTTTGCCCTATAGGATATAAGAGACTGTGGAATCATTCATATGTGGCTTTAAATCCTGTATTCTTCACATATAGACTTTATCACCTTGGAGATGTTACTTAACCTCCTTGGCTTTTTGTTTTTGTTTTTGTTTTTTTGCCAATGGGATAATAAAAGTTCCATGTCTTGGGAATTGACTGAGGTGACCCATGTGGAACTGTTAGCGCAGTGCCCTGTCGATGTTAAGGGATTGTTAGCCTCTTTTGTTAGCCATATGCTTCACCAGACTCTCTCCCCAGTCTTACCTAAGTCATTCCTTCTCTTGACCTTTACTTGGAAACTTAAATTTTAAGGGTCCCACAACAGACTAGTTTTGTTTTGGAAGGGGGTTCTTCCCTTACTCTCCTCTCCCCTTGGTAACAAAATCTGTGGGTTTTAGCATAAGAATTCCTACTCTTATGGGAACTTCCCAAGCAGACCTCAGTTGTGTGGCTCTTAATTGTGCCTGTCCCAAATAATTCAGTGTATTTCCAGGGTTCTGTGAGATTCCTTGGATACTGAAAGAATGAAGATTCTTTCTATATAAAGTTATCCATAATGTGAACTGTTTGACAATCTTCATATATACTAAAGTTAAACCCCTTAATTTCCAGAAAGGTTTCATATGATCATTATACACTCCTATTACAGTGAAATGCTCTATTAATGAAGAGAATTAATGAGCTTTTAAATTCTTAGTCACCATTGTAAAAACTTGTTTAAACTTCTTTGTATTCTTATCAAATAGATAAATAGCACAGATACCTGGCGTTGACTCATTGTAAAAACAAAATCAGAATTGACAGTGACCTGCCATAGCAGTCAGAGTTAGATTGACCAAGGTCTGAATCCTGGTCCTGCTCCTTATATATTGTCTGACCCCAGGCTTGTAAGCCTGCCTCTCCAAGCCTCAGATGGTAATGACCTCATGTGGTTATTGGGAGGGTGAAGTACCTGTAAATATATATAAAGCACCTAACACCTTGCCTGTCATGTAACATACTTTTTCTATTATGACGTAAGTCTGGCCATTACTTCTCCATATTACTAGTTGACTAACATATTTCCATGCTAAAAATGAACTATCTAAGAAATAGCTTTTAAAAATTAGAGTTAACTTGGTAGGATTCTATTTTTGAGTGTTTTTCGAATATCCTCTGTGTGCCAGAGCAATGAGCTGTGTTAGTGCTGTAGTCAGACTCTTTGGAGATGCAGGGAAGAGAGAGATTATGGGGTTTATTTCAGTACAATGTAAAAAGGACCCATGAAGTTTCCTCCATTGCAGTGAACACATGCAGTCTCTGGAGAACTTGGTTATTCACCACCCAGGGAAGTGTAAAAGTAGCTCTTATCGGGTAGCAGCATATCAGGGGACCCAGGTACAACTCTCATGTTTATTTTCATTGCTTCTTTCTGTCCTTCCATCGCTGACCTCATCTTCCTTCTAATTTCTCTTTGCTCTCCCTTATTTTGTCTCACTGTTCCTAGTTACTGCTTTTTTCTCTATTTTGGTGCCATTCTTCCTACAGTGAGACATCCATGTATCTTGCAAACTCCCACAGTGGGCAGATCTGGTTAAAATATAACAATACCATCTAGTATAGAGGGTCTTTGGATGAGGGCAAATTATTGCACTGGCCAACTGTGACTGCTGGAGGGATTCACGTTTATAAACCATAGTGCCCCTGAGCATCAGACACTACCTTCAGAAGGGGAGGTGGCTATGACCAGATAGGTGCCCTGGCTTCGAGTTGGGTGCCTTTTGTGGCTTGTCCAGGACATTTGCCTGGATACAAAAATGAGTATGATGTTGCGGTCTGTCCCAGAAGAGCTCCTAGTGTGGTGAGGGAAGCAGATACTTAAACCAATACTGGACTTTATGCTGTATTATAATTAATATTAACATGGTGGGAGGGAGTGGCAACTGCTGTAGAGTGGGAGTAGGAAGTTCTTGATGAAGGCATGTAAGATGATAGGGTGGTTCTGTCAGGAGAAAAAAAACATCTGCAGTAGCAGAGAGGTATAAAATATCTTGGTGTACTTAAGAGAGTATTGAGAAGAGGGCAGTGACTAGTATTTAAGGGGCTCCTGGAAGAGGGTCTATATATGATACCAGTGAAGTCAGAGTCAGAAGCAGAAATAGGAAAAAATCATCTAGAATTTAAGGGAGAGGACATCTATAAGAGTGACAGTCCATTTAAAATAGCTGGTACCGTGGGAGGTCAGATAAAGAAAGGACCAAATGGCTTCATTAAGAAGGGGCCACTAAACCATTTCATTTGTTAGCAGGTAAATTCTGTCTCTAGAAAGAGACTAGAACAAGAAGCCTAACCTCAGAAGAGAAAGGTTCTCTGACACTCTAGATTGATCACAAATTTATTCTGAGGAATGTTTAGAACCAAAAAAAGCAAGAAACCTCATGTTTTCTAAATAAACAGGAAAGTAAGATAAAGCTTAATCTGTAACAGTGTTTAAGTTTCTCATATTTGTCTGGCTAAAATTTCATTTATTTTTAAAGTCTTCAAAATACTTTCCCAAAATACATTATGTTTGTTTTGTCAAAGAGTCAGAAATATACAAGCTATTACTTTAGATAAAATAACAGGTATTGGTTGTAGGTACTAGGTCAAAAATAACTCTCCAGAACACTCTTGTTTAACCAAAATGAATTAGAGGCCCTCTAATCTCCTGGTGATTTAGCAACTATCTGTTTAGATTGGTTTGTGGGTTTAAGATTAAGATTTAATATTAATATTATTATAGCTATAATGTTAATTGGATAAGATGACACATGACTTCTCTATCCATACACACATGATTTTTTTCCTAGTCAGTAGCATTAGGATTTACTGTATATTTCAGTGAAGCTAAAATCCCATTGGTTGTAAATGGAACCATTATTTTATATAAACCCTGCCATAAATTACAACATTTGATTGTAAGAGGCATTCAGATTTCAGAGATACTAAAATGTGAAAAATACACATTTTATAATTAATGATATATAATTATTATTTATGAAGACATTAGAATATTTTGGTTTATATTTACAGATTAATTTAGGAACAACAAAAATTGCTCTACTAAATAACATCTAAACTGCAACTGTAGTCTTAATTAAAAACAGAACTAGAAAAAGAATAACATGAGTAGTCATTAAATTTTAAAACTAGGAAGGTTCTTAGGGCTGTCAAAGATGTTAATACATGATTATTCATTTAATATATGCTTTGATACCTATCATAAGCCAGACATTGTTAGATGTTGTATATATAATGATGGATAAAACACTGGTCCCTGCCTTCATAGAGTTTATAGTTCTTGATGGGGGGTTGGGAAATAGGTTTGCAAGTTGCAATGAGTACTTTAAAGGAAAAGTACAGTGCTGTCAAAGAATGGAACAAGGTGGGGGCGGTGCCTGGGTGGCCTAGTCAATTGAGCATCCAGCTTCGGCTTAGGTCATGATCTCCTGATTGGTGAGTTTGAGCCCCACATCGGGCTTTCTGCTGTCAGCACAGACCCAGCTTCAGATCTTCTGTCCCCCTCTCTTTTTGCCCTTTCCCCACTCACACTCTCTTGTCTCAAAGTTAAATAAACATTAAGGGGCACCTGGGTGGCTCAGTGGGTTGAATGTCCAACTTTGGCTCAGGTCATGATCTCGGATTCATGGGTTCAAGCCCTGCATCAGCCTTTGTGCTAACAGCTCTGCAAAAGTCGGTCTGTGCAAAAGTCTTGAGCAGGAAAGATGTTGGAATTTTTTAGACAGTGAAAGAAACACAAGGGTGGGGTAGAGGTCTAGGTGATTTTCAGTTGAGATAAGACCACATGGTGCATAGCCACAGTGGACCTTTTAAACATTTTAGTCTAAGCCCAGGGGCAAACCACTGGAGGGTTTTAATAGAGGAAGTGACCTTGGCTGCTCTGTGAAACCTGGACTGGAGTAAGATTCAAAGTGAAGAAGCCCCCTTAGGAGTCTGTTAGTACAGACCAGCTAAGATGGCAACTTTACCTGAGGGATTGTGAATGGAAGATACATTTTCTTGAAGATAATTTGCCAGTATTATCAGGAATCTTAAATTTGTGTACGGTCTGACCCAGCACTTCCATTTCACTCCCTTGTTCTGAAGAAACAGATGTATGTAAAAGTTGAACTACTAGTTTGCTCATTCCCTATTATTTATTGAGAAATTGGTTTAAATAATTACAGTATTTTCAGGGCGCCTGGGTGGCGCGGTCGGTTAAGCGTCCGACTTCAGCCAGGTCAGGATCTCACGGTCCGTGAGTTCGAGCCCCGCGTCAGGCTCTGGGCTGATGGCTCAGAGCCTGGAGCCTGTTTCCGATTCTGTGTCTCCCTCTCTCTCTGCCCCTCCCCCGTTCATGCTCTGTCTCTCTCTGTCCCAAAAATAAATAAACGTTGAAAAAAAAAAACAAAAAACCAGCAGTGTTAAAAAAAAAAAAAGTAAATAATTACAGTATTTTCAAACAAGCAAAAAGGAAAGAGGCAACTCATGCCAACTTTAAGGAGGCCACATCTTCCAGGAAGAGGTGTTTAGACAGGGAGAGTCTTCTGGTGGGTTCCTGGGAGAGAGACACTGAAAATACAGAATGGAGAAGAGATACTCCTAAAACAAATGTGGGGGAGGAGAGATATTTAGGACCAAAGGGAAGATAAGCTCTCTTGTCTGGGAGTGCAGGAGCTTCTGGTGTAAAATGTACTGCAGTTCTGCCATGTGACTTATTTTTTGAGAACTAGCCTGGGAACCTAGCCACGCCTTGCAACGTTGTTACTGGAGGGGAAAGTGTTTGCTTTTCAAACTAGAGAATTGTAAGTGAATTTTTGGTATGCAGTCAGCCCATAAATTCAGTTGCCTGTAAATCTGAGCTTCCCTGGGTAAGTAGTAACTGAAGAGGATGAAATTTTGTGAAAACGTTTCTCTATCCCTGCCTTTTCCTTCCCTTAGCCCTCCCCACCCCCTACTCTCTCACTCTCCTCTCCTTTTCTTCTTTCTTGTTCCTTCCCTTTCTTTCCTCTCTTCCTTTCCCTCTCCTCCCTCCTTCTCTAGTCTTCTCTTATATACCCCAAAAGTTATATTTTATACTATAATCAGAGCAGGAAAACAGCCAGGCACTTCTAAGTAAATAAAAGAATCTCCTTCCTTTCCTTCCTTCCTTCCTTTGCCTTTTTTCTTCTCAGGTAGCCTCTTTTTTTTTTTTTTTTTTGACAGCTTTTTTATACCATGTGATGGAAATACTCTACTACATGCTCTTAATGCCGATTTGCAAGTTTTCAAATGTTTTGTACTCTTTGCATTCCTAAAACTCTCTAGACCAATCTCTGCACAGGGATGTTTAACTTGTTGATTTTCACTCCCCTCCAGAATTGATGCTTTAGGAAAACCAGTTAACCATTTACTTTCTAGTGCATATTTACTTTTAAGTTTTGGTGGTTCTCTGAAGATACTGCTGCTCTGTGGTTGTAATTATCTGGAAAATTCCTAGAGGAGTTTGCATTTCACTTTTTAGTAAGCTTGCAGTTACCATCTCTGGTATTTCCTTGAGTATTTCCTTTTCCTATCTATGTAGAAAAATCAGTTCTGTAGCTTTATAGAATTTCCAAAATAGTTATTGAACTTAGCTTATTAGTATTTTTTAAATTGTTACTTCTCCCAGAGTGCAAATGCTTTAACTGTTTCCTTATGAATCAGGTTTTAAAATCCATGCATATGTATATTGTATCTGTTGTGTATATCTGCATGTGGATATAAGTGTATTTGAAATTAGTGGATGCTTTACCTACTAAAGGCTAAATAATTTTAGGAGGCTTTTAGGATTAATTTTCAAAAATTACTAGCTTACAGATTATTTTATTCTGATAACTCCACAGTATATTATGGAGTAAAGGTCACATGTTTCTACCAATTTTTACATTTTATATATGGAGTATCCCCAATACTTTGATGTGGAAATAATGTTACAAGAATACAAATCTAATCATTTAGGCTTTGAACAAATATTGTGAGATCATAGAAGATGTGGTTAGGTTTCACTTAGCTTATTAAATATTGATTTAGCTTTTTTCGGAAAATGAGAATATCCACCAGATTCTATCTATATTTACTTAAATTATTGGAAATCCTTAAGTTATTGGAAATCCTAGAGTAGTAAAATGCTCTTCTAAATATTTGTTAAATACTTCAAGTATGTGAGAGTGGTATAAATGGAAGCAGTGCAGTCTTCATGAATGTGTTTCTTAATGCAGTACTTAATGTCTTGGGATCCATTTTGTTAACTACCTGTAAACAAAGGTCTGTGTTAGTAGTATTAGTAAGCCTGCACCTTCTAAATAGAACTTTTCTTTTTAAAGGCATTATTACACTCACATTACCATACAACATTGAAAAACAGAGTATATACGATTCACAGTGACACTTTCTTTCATACTTGGCTTAAATCGTTTGAGGTTTTAGGAGTTACCTTTTTAGTTACATGTCCACTGAAAATATAAAATACTATTTATTCTTGGAAATTTTTTATATACTAATCTCCTTCTTATTGCTCCCTCCATTTTAGTCGCGAGATGGAGAATAAAGAAACTCTCAAGGGGTTGCATAAGATGGACGATCGCCCAGAAGAACGAATGATCAGGGAGAAACTGAAGGCAACCTGTATGCCAGCCTGGAAACACGAGTGGTTGGAGAGAAGAAATAGGAGGGGCCCTGTGGTAAGAGTCTGTTTACCTGCCATAAGGAGGAAAGCATAGGAAGAGATGGGAAATTAAGCATAAGTAGATCCTCTTGTAAGCTTTTTTTTTCTTCTTGATTTTAAGTGCAGTTATTTGATTTGCTTACCATTCTAGCCACTTGGAATAAAACATAGCTAAAACTATGCTCATTAAGCACCTTAAATTGTTCTAGAAACTGAACTGGTTGGATTGGGTAGCTAATGCTTAAAGCAACACTGCCCCCTACTGTCAGTGTCTAAAATCCTTTTGGTAGAGATTTATACTGTATTTTAAGAAAGAAAAGCAATTTTCTAATGTTCTCTCTCTAAGATAGGATCCAAAGATCTGAGTTCCAGAAATCATCCAGGAAAGCAAAAACTGAATAGCCTCATAGAGTTTGAGGTAAATTTAAAAGATGCCCAGGGTTTGAGGAAAGAAACCTAGATTACTAGGATTAGGAGAGAACGTCATACCCCATCTTTTGCCGTGGTTATTCTCTTTTAAGGTATACAAATACTATGAAATGTGCTTCTCATTCTTACAAAGGAGGTAGACCTCAATTGTTAAGTGATCCCGTATCAGCTTGTATCGGCAAGTTTTTTGTCCTTTATAAACAAAGATAAGTTAAGATTGATTAGGTTTGGGGTAGGCAAAGGGATGGTGGGCATAATCATAAAAGTTATTGGGCAAGCTACTCACCTGACATTTGAAACCCTTGACCTTTACCCTTGCCAAATGACCAGCTAGCTCTCCATTCATCCCACTTGCCTATTTAAGTTCAAATTGAAATTAATTAAATGTAAATAAAGTAAAAATTTAGTTCCTCAGCCACATAGCCATATTTCAAGTGCTTGATAGCCACATAGACATCTCTCATCATTGTGTTGTCTTGCATGTTCTACCTACTGGTGTTTACCCATGGAGCCAATATAGAATATATTTAATTGTTCCTTTATCTACCAGCTTTTTAAGCTGTGTTACTCATGAGTCCTTTCCTTTCCAGCTGAGCTTCCACATTTCTTCCATTTGTTTTTCATAGGAAGTAGTATGGCGAGAACCCCTCACTGTTTTAGTAATCATGTCAGAGGATAAAGATGAAGAAATCAGGAATTTATCTTAGAAAAGTGAAAGTTCTATTGAAATAACTTACAGAAGGGAGTAAATTTCTACCCAGTTACTACAAAGAACTTTTGAGTAGGTAAAGCCATTTGAATGTGTTGCTTTCTGGAGCTCCTTGTGCTAGTGGAGAGTCTAAATCTTTTGAGAATAACATAAAGCAGAAATTACAACTTTTTAAAAAGAAGCCAATAAAGCCAATCCTTTATTACATATAAACTAAGGACATTCCATTTTCTAAGACGAAATTTTGGTTTTTCTCACTGTCCCCTTTCTGGCAAATCCTTAAATACAAGACAGAGCTAAAGAGGGAAGAGATGTGTGGAGTAAGACATGTGACACGTAGTCCTTAGCTCAATTATACTACCCTGTATGTTACAGTTTACAGATTTCATATTACCCTTAAAAAGTTTATAGTCTACTTGGGAAATCTGATTGTGTTTATTGTGTCTTATATAAATTACATCAGATCCTTCTTGAAATATAAGTGAGGTATGAATATCTCCAGTAGTGAAAATGCAACTTATAAATAAAAATAAAGGCATGAAATACCACAGAACAGTTTGTGAGTATACACCAAATGTGTGGAGTGGGCAGAAAGCAATGATGACTTAGAAGAAAAATGTCAGGCCGACAGAGTTAAGGGCACTTTTGTTAAAGGTAGGATTTTAACCGAGCCTTAAAAGATGGGTGTTTTCACCAGGTGAAGGTATGCTACCTGGTATGCTGCAGGCTAGAGATGTGGATTAGAAGGGAGAGTGGAAGTGAGAGTGCAGGACAAGGCCAGGTTAGGCGTGTGTGGTAGGCACAGCAGCTGGCTAGTAGAACAGTAGAAGAGTAGTGGAAGGAAGGCGGGGATGGTTGGCTAAGGCTACAGTGTATGGCCTTTTGGTCATAGCTAGATTAGGTCTGTTGAGAAATAGCAGGTTTTATAGCCTGCATTTGTGCTTGAGAGATTGATCTTTTAAATATCTAGCTTCTTTTGGTGATTCTGAAATATATGTCTAAACTATTGTAACATAACATTGCAAAAAAAAAAAAGGCAAAATGGCTTTGTATCGATTAGACTATTTGGGCACATAAATTACTCCCATTATTGTTTTCAAGATCCTGCGTTTTCTCAATAGAAATGAAAAAACATCTACTTTAATCTAGTTGAATAAGTTAACTGTAGAAGGTATAAGTGCTTATTTTTCACATTTGTTTACTAACCTGTGATTGTTGATTTTTAATGTTAAGTGATTTAGGGCACATAATAACAGATAATGCTAAATTTCTAAAATTACATAATAGCATTTTAACTAATGATAAAGCCTACGTTAATGAAATCTGTGGGTAAAAAGTCTTACGTTTATATCATTTGAAGTAAGACTAAAGTTGATATGTTGTCTGTTATATTTGTATAATATTGTGTGATGAAAAACTTGAGTTCATCTCTTAGTCTGTTGTGTTCAAATTTACTTATTTTTTATATTTTTAAGTAATGAGAATATTGGAATTTTAATTTAGGTGGTAAAACCAATCCCTATTAAAGGAGACGGTTCTGAAACTCACAGCTTGGCAGCTGAGTCTCCAGGAGAAAGCCAGGCAAGCACCGCTTCACCAGCTCCCAAGGGCCGCCGCAGTCCTTCTCCCAGCAGCTCCCCAGCGGGCCGCACAGTGAAATCTGAATCTCCAGGAGTAAGGAGAAAGAGAGTCTCCCCCGTACCTGTAAGTTAATGTTTCAACAAGCATGTTAAGTTTCTACAATTTTTAGATTCATCTGTAACACAGAAAATATTGCTAGACATCTGTTAAAGCAGCATTTCTCAAAGTGTGGTCCACAAGCCCTACGTTGGGGGAAGAGGGAAGGTCCTGGGACCTTTTCTGTGGATCCGTTAATTCAAAGCAAATTCCAAAGCAAATTCGGTAATAAAACTGAGATGTTATTTGCCCCTTTCACTGCATTAACATTTAAATTGGTGGGTAAAGCTGCTGGTGCATTCACCTGAATTAAAACTGTGACAATAGAAAATGTATTCTTCACTTGGGTATTTGGCATTTTCCTTAAGACTAGTTAAGTGAAGGAAGGAACTTGAAGGAAGGCAACGGAAATGTTTTTTCACCAGTGGTAAAATTTGAGATTTCAAGCAAAAATTAGAATTTTGGAAAACTATCTACCACTGTCAGCTTGACAGTTTCCCAGTCCTTAAAAGAACTTTCTAATGAGATCAGTGATTTCATCAACTGTGATTTTTTTTTCCCATATATATCGCACAGTGAAATGTGTGAACATTTGAGAGATCTGCATAACTTAGTGAACCAGTATTTTCCCGATGACCAGTGCATGATGAAACAAAACCATCCTTAGGTAAATGATCCGTTCAAATTGTGTGAGATATACCATCTGGATTTTAATGTGTAACAGTAGGAAAAATTTGTTGGTGTGGTTTCAGATTCCATATCAGTCTCCTTTAAGAAACCACTTCTTTGGAGTAGTATCAAAAAAGAGTGTTCATAATTATTGTCTTTTACAATACCTTTCCCAGCTACATATATTTGTAAAGCCACATTTTCTTCATGTATTTTAACCAGAACATAGTATCACAGCAGACTGAATGCAGAAGCATCAATGAGAATCCAGCTGTCTTCTATTTTAAATCAGACATCAAAGAGATTTACAAAATGATAGGTGCTAACTTCCAGAGAGAAAATGAAAGAATGAGACCTCTAGTGGCAAAATGCAAGTTAAAATTGACTTTCTAAACTTGAAGAGCAAATGAGTGAATGGTAGAATGATTAAGGTCATGCCTACCAAGGGGAGATTTGCATATAAATCCTTCCAGAAGTAAATTTTAAGTGAATCTTTTCACATTAAAGCCCAAGATACCTACCAGTATTTATTGGCTTTATGTTGACACACCTTTAAATGAGCTATTAAAAAAAAAACAAAACTTAAAATAAGAACAGTCATGAATCTGCAAATTAGGTGGAGCTCAGCAAGAGTGACTTCTGTCTGTTCCTCATGGCATCTGTGGAAGTTAGAATATCCCAAATGCTTCCTTACTCCCATATCTGGTGTTTCAGCTGGGATGCTAGAACAGTTGGGGGCTGCTGACATCTCTTTCGTTCTCACAGCACAACACCAAGTGTTGCAAGGTAAGAGAGAACATGAAACATATTTTCTCTCACGGTCCTAAGAGGGAATCCACCCTGCTGACATCTGCTCTTGGACTTCTAACCTCTGAAACTGTGAAACAAATTTCTGTTAAGCCAAAAAAAAAGTGTATCAGGAGGGCAAGTCCAGTGTGGAAGTTCTTATAAAGCTGCCTTATTTCCTAATGCCTTATTGCCCAAAAGTAGTTACATGCCAGTTGCAAACCCAGAATCAGTGTGGTGGGGGACTCCACAAGGGTGCAAGTACTGGGCAGTGTGGTTCATAGGAGCCATCAAAGTAAAAGTCTACCACGAGTACATACAAATTACATTTTCCTTGCCCTCTCCCACTTTAGGATAGATGTCAAAGTTACCCCTCATTTAACAGCAACTTAGCATTTCATTATCTGGATAAATCATAGTTTAATGAACTTCATACTAATGGACATTTATATTCCTTCTTCACTTTCATGACTAAAAAAAAGTATGCAAACATACTTTTTAGTTATACATCATTTTGCACATCTGTGAGCATATGTATACGTGTACTTGTGTTTTTTTTTAATAACTGCCTATTAAAAAATAATGGCTGTATTGAGATATAATTCCTATACAGTACAGTTTACCTGTTTAAGTTATATAGTTCCTTGGTTTTGGTCTACTCAGAGTTATAGCCATCACAGCAGTCAACTTTAAAACATTTTCATCACCCCAGAAACCCCAGACCAAAGAGCAGTCTATCCTCAGCCCTAGGCAACCATTAATGTACTTTCTGACTCTATATATAATTTGCCTTTTCTGGTCATTACATATACAGTAAATGGAGTCATGCAGTATATGTGGTCTTTTGTGACTGGCTTCTTTCACACAGCATCATATAAGTTGTATCCATACTCTCTTTGTTTTAGTTTTGTTTTCCCCCACAAACTGTGTTTACTTATCAGTGTGTGCATTGGGCACCTGGGTGGCTCAGTCAGTTAAGCATCCGACTTCAGCTCAGGCCATGATCTCACTGTTCATGAGTTCAGGCCCCACATTGGTCTCTCTGCTGTCAGCAGCATGGAGCCTGCTTCAGATCCTCTATTCCCCACTCTTGCCCTCCCCTGCTCCCACTCTCAAAAATAAATAAACATTAAAAAAATTTTTTTAAATTATCAGTGTGTGAATTTTTGCCATGTGCGTTCATATTTTAACACAAAGTATTAGTTGTGCCATATCATTCTTCCTCTTTTTTGTTGTTTAACATTCAAAACTAATTTCTGATACACCCACTTCTCTTTATGTTTAAAAGTACTCCATTTTTTTTTTAAGTTTATTTATTTTGAGAAAGAGCAAGAAAGAGCTGGGAAAGGGCGGAGAGAGAAGGAAAGAGAGAGAACCCCAAGCAGGCTCCACACTGTCACTGTTGGTTACAGGGCTCAAATTCACGAACTACAAGATGATGACCTGAGCTGAAATGAAGAGTCAGACGCTTAACTGAGCCACCAGGCACCCCAGAAGTACTATACTTTTAAGTTATAGAAGATAACATTCTTTTGTGTGGATATACACATTTGGCTTAACCATTCATCAGTTGATGGACATTTGGGTTATTTCCACTCTTTGGTTATTATATATAATGCTATTGTGAACATGTGTATATGAATCTTTGGGTGAACACAACTTTTCACTTCTCTTGGGTTTATACCTAGAAGTGGAATTGCCGGGTCATGTTTTCCATAGGAGCTGTACCATTTTATTTCCCTACCAGCACGGTTCTAATGCTTCGTGTTCTCACCAACATTTATTATCTTTAACGATTAAATTAGGTGTCAAAAAGAATTAGAATTCCCACTGACCACTGATGGAAAGACCAAGTTCTAGGGGAATCAGTGAGGTAGAATGAGAGTGGTATATGTCACCCTCACCACAGGAGAAGTTTTATCAGCCTTTGGTGAGATGTCTTAATCTGGGGAAAGTCACTTGCCATTAGTTCTCTACAGACTGCACCATGGGAGGAATTGCATGGCAGCATCTATATGCTCTTGCAAAAGAGCATTTGGTAACACCTTAAGTGGAAGTGAGGAAACTGGATATTTAATTTTTATCACTAGAAACAAATCATTGTGCTTGCTTCTAAGTGAATTTTTATGCTTTCCATCTTGGTTTACATAATACTCTTCAAAGAACTAAAATATTTACAATTTGTAAAATTATTACATGGTTGTCTCACTTGGCCAGATATTTATCATTATTTATAGGGATGACTGTGATTTTAGAATTTTCTTTGTGATGAGTATGTCAAATAAAAGCATTTGCAATATGCATTTTGTCCCATTATATTTGGGGGCATTTTTTCAGAATATAAAATGCCACATGGCCATCTGATATGACCTTTTTTTTTAAGGTGTTTCTTATCAAGAAGTAAGCAATTTACCTAATACAAAAACAATGTTGTGAAGTTTCAGAGTGGGAGAATCACACCACCTAGAAGAGCCCCTTCCCCGGATGGCTTCTCACCATACAGCCCTGAGGAGACAAACCGCCGTGTAAACAAAGTCATGCGGGCCAGGCTGTACTTACTGCAACAAATAGGACCCAACTCTTTCCTGATTGGAGGAGACAGCCCAGACAATAAATACCGGGTGTTTATTGGGCCTCAGGTAGGATCTTTCATCATTCTACAGTTTATTAGTATTTGTTCTTCTTAAGTTTAGATGACTTATTTCTCTTCAGTAAACTAAAGTGAGTTTAAAAAATATTTTGGGCTGATAAACATTTTTATTTAATGTATTTGTGAAGGTTTCTACTTGAGAATACAGATTTGATCTATTTAATAAATTAACCAAAAATAAGAGATTAGTTCATACATAGATTTTTCTTGCATATCCTTATATATCTTACATAAGAATAATGAAGCAAATAGAAACTTTGTTAAACTTGGAAATATAAAAAAAAGTGATCATCTTAGGAATTATAATAGAGCTAGAGATTTGTTAACCCCTAAGTTCTCTTTTAACTCTCTAGAACTGCAGCTGTGGACGTGGAACATTTTGTATCCATCTGTTATTTGTTATGCTCCGGGTGTTTCAACTAGAACCTTCAGACCCAATGTTATGGAGAAAAACTTTAAAGAATTTTGAGGTAATTTTTAATAAGTACCTTAGAGTAAAATTGTTAATAAATTTTTACGGCTCATTCCTGACACTTCTCCATGAGGAGTCATTTTGAAGTTATAAAGACACAGAAGAATTATTTGAGCCTTATCTCTTATAATCTATTGACTTTTTCCTCCAGACTGAAAAGAATGTGAACACTGACCTGCTATTATTTTGAAGCTCTTAAATTGGCTTTGTGAAAAACTTATGAAATAAAAGACAAATAATTCAACCTCTATAGAATTCTTTATATGTTATTATGGCATGAATATCATTGTTACTGTTTTTTTTTCAATGTTAGGTTGAAAGTTTGTTCCAGAAATATCACAGTAGGCGTAGCTCAAGGATCAAAGCTCCATCTCGTAACACCATCCAGAAGTTTGTTTCACGCATGTCAAATTCTCATACATTGTCATCATCTAGTACTTCTACATCTAGTTCAGAAAACAGGTTAGTACTATTTAAGGAATTAAAAGCATTAATCTAGTGTTACTTTTTAATTTTAGAGGTAATTTTTTATACCTACTTGTTAAGCTGCTCTAAAGTAATTGACCTATTGAACCTTGGCTTTGAAGTTAAAATCAAGGGTAAACAACATAGATCATCTGAGCATGTGTGTGTATACACACATATATATGCATATATATATGTGGACTTCTCGTCTGAAAAACCACACTGTTGAAAGATGGCACCTTAAATATCAGAACATAGTAGAGTCATTTCACAAGAAAAATCAAGTGGCAAGTATAAATATAAGTGGCTACTGTTTATCAGTCATTACTTTGTGCCAAGCATCTAATACGTTGTCTTATTCTGTTCATAGGCCAACCTCATTAGGTAGGTTTTATCACTCTTTTGCAGATAATGAAGGTGCAGCACTGTGTAAAAAATATGTCTATAGTTTTATTAACAAATTATATACAAGGCAAATGGTTTTCCAGAATCACTTTGAAATGCAGGATCTCTAAATTGTATGACATCACTACTTCTTTCATAGATCTTTTCAGGGAATCCTCATTACAGGCTGTTTTACTTGTGAGAGCCCAAGGATACTCTTGGAAACAGACTAATCAATTGTAATTAAGAGATGCAGTAGCCATTAATCACAATTATTATTTAAAATCTACGGCACTTCTCAAACTTTTTCATTGCCTAGCTGATAAGAATGAACATACAATACTGAAGGATATAGCCTAAAATGACCAGTGTGAAAAAATTTTCAAGTCTCTAGTATTATAAAAATTCTTGTCAGTTATCTTTCTTTTCCAAGTTCCTTATTGGGTTTAATGTAAAAATGAGTTTTTTAAATCACTCCAGAAAAGAGTGCTGCTTTTCTTAAAAGGGCACCTCCTATGTGTTCCTGAGGCACCTGTTTGAGAAGCACGGGTCTAAGTGATTAAATCCCATCTTCATCCATCAGTTTTTTATGTATTGTAACTACTTCAAAATTCACAAATAGAAAGTAATCAGATCAAGGGATTTGTGAAAAATGGAGAGACCAGTTTTTTCACCTATAGGAAAAGTAAATGTTTGAATTTCCTTATTTTTGGTTAAATGAATTTGTTTTAGAATCATAGAGTTTTACAAGCTTTTTGGGAATTAGAGATTTCTAGTTTATGTGGTTTCATGATAAGTGAAGCCAAAAGAGGTCATGCCACTCAGGTGAGCAAAGGCAGAACCAGAACCTCAGCATCTTGACTTTTAGTTCAGAACTCTTTCTCTTACTACTTATCTCTTCTAAATAGATGAAAAGAATGAATTTTATTTCTCAAGCTTCCTGACCCAAACTTATTCTGGACCCTTTCTCCTTTTGGTTGACATTCCTGTAGCTTTTTATTTTGGAAAAAATAAAAAATGTTTAAAACCAGGTAGCCAAAGTTAAGTTAGAAAGTTTCTCTCTAAAATAAACAAAGGTACCTTCCAAATATGGGCTGGCTATACTATGGATATTAATTCATTTGGATTAATGTATACATGCAGAGAAACCACAGAAGCTATAATCTAGATTTTACTGAGATTATACTGTGTTGCTAAGTAGGTTATGTTTCACGTAATCACAAATTTTTATATCTAAAGACTAAAATAAAAAGAAACTTATCTGGAAACCTGATTGCATTGTATTAATTTTAAATTATATAAGAAACAGTAAAAAAACAATTAGGACAATTGGAATATACTTTAAAAACTTTACCAAAAAAATTAAAGCTGCAAACAGGAACCTAAGGTCCCAGTACATAAGTGGGCAAAGGGCATGAAGACAGTATTGACACAAGAATTCCATAGGGCGCCTGGGTGGCTCAGTTGGTTAAGCGTCCTGACTCTTGATTTCAGCTCAGTTCATGATCTCATAGTTCTTGAGGTCAGGCCCCATGTTGGGATCTGCAATGACAGTGTGGAGCATGCTTGGGATTCTCTCTCTTTTTTCAAAATAAGTAAATAAACTTAAAAAAAAAATTGAAACAAACATGAAAATGGTTTAGTTAACCTGATAACTAAGAAAATGGTCATTAAAAAAAAAAAGGTATCAAATTTATTTAGAGACTTTGTAATGAAGACCATTCAGTTCTTGTGTAAGGATTTGCTTCACTGTATGTCAAGTGCTATATAGCCTTTCTGGAAAAAAAAAAAAAAAAGTGATTTTTTAAATGTTTGTATTTGTTGATCCAGTAAATGTACCTTTTTTTAAGAAAAAAAGTTTAACCTGAGAAATGCACAAGATTTATATATATGACTGTCACAGTATTGTGAAAAATTGAGAATAGCTTAAACATGGAGCAAGGGAGTGGTTAAAGTATACCCATATTAGGAATAGTTCATGCAGCCGTTAAAATTATGCTGCTAAAGAATACTGAATGGCATGAAACAAAATCTAGGTTGTAATGCTGTATGTCATGCATGAACCCAATTTTTATATATATAAAGGGTATTATGGGTACATACATACATGACCAAAAAGTTTAATGGTTATCAATAAGTGGCATTATTACACTTTTTTATACTTTAAATACTTTGGGCTTTAAGGTTCACTGGGTCTCTGTCACTACTACTCATCTCTGCCCTTGTAGCTGAAAAACCCATAGAAGATATGTGAATGAATGGGGATGGCTGTGTTCAAAAAAAAACTTTGTTTACAAAAGCTGGCACAGGCTAATTTGATCCCCTTGTAGTATGCTAATATCTGCTCTCTACTCACATGACTTGACTCCTGAAAAAACTGCTAAAGAAAAGAAAATCAGAAATGTAGAAGTGGGCACAAAGAGGTTTCTACTTGTTTCTTAAAATGTGAAAATACGGAAACAACTTTTGTCCAACAATAAATAAATGCTTATGTAGTTAGATCTATCTACTCAGTGGAAAATGATGCCACCATTAAATTTTTACTATGTATATGAAGAGTTTAGTAACAAGTAGAATATGAAATTGTACATCTCTATAGATAAATGATCTAAATAATGTTTACAAAATATATACTGTAAAAAGATGAGCAGAAAAATTCCAGGATGGAATTTTTTTTTAAGTCAGAAAAGCATTTCAGTAGTAAGTTATACTTGCAGTGGGACTGAATTGTGGAATTTTTTTTTTCTAAATCTTTTGAGTAAGCTAATTTTGGTGTAATTTGAAAAGTTACTTGAGCTGGGATCATCTTTGCCATTAATATTTTTATTATAGACTGTTGTATAAATAATTTCTCCAGTATTTGTTAATTTTTGTCATTGCTGCATGCATATTTTGACAGCATTTCCCCACTCCATGTAGCTCCATAATTATGAAAAGAGATAAAGAAAAGGGGCAGATAGTCAGGAGGGAGAGAGACTAGTAAGTATGCCTTCACCTGAGGAATCATGCATCCTGACTTTGCTAGACCTGTTTAGCTTTCAGGAACGTTTTTTAGGAAACTGTTACTTTACTATCACTCATTCAGACCAGTTTTTCAGGAACAGCAGAATCTGGGGGCTACATGGGTCTCTTAAGATTATAGTTTATGTACTGAATTGTACTCATAGCAAGGAAAGCTTAACTCAAAATCTTATTTAAAGTTACTCTACTAATTAATAGGAAAAATAAAATTCTCAAATAGTTGTATGTAAGATTTCCTAACAAGAATTTCTATTTTTTCATATTGTAAAGAATCCAAAACTGTTTTTAGCTATGCCATTAATTCTGTATTATATTCTTTTCTGTTTAATGCTTTCATTTCCCCTTCCTTACAGTATCAAAGATGAGGAGGAACAGATGTGTCCTATTTGCTTGTTGGGCATGCTTGATGAAGAAAGCCTTACTGTGTGTGAAGACGGCTGCAGGAACAAGCTGCATCACCACTGCATGTCAATCTGTATGTGGCTCTTTCCTCCCCCTGCTCACTCAGAATAGTTGCTCTATGATCCAACTATATTATTTAGGATTTTAACATGACTTTTGTGGAGACTAGGGAGAGAAGAAAAGAAGTATATCTAGGCCCTTAGGTAAAGTTTTCAATGAATTGGAGTTTAGGATCCTTTAAGAGATGAGCTGTGTGAGCAAAGAAATGTAACATAGTGTGATACATGTAGTAATGGAAGGAGTGCACAGAATTAGAAACATGATTCTGGTCTTGAAGTGTACATGGAGGTGAAGAGGTAGAAGACCTGGGCAGGCATGACAGGGTAACATCAAAGCAAGTTTGAAATAACATTATCAGGTAATCAGTGGGCAGAATGTTTTGAAAAATAGTTAGCAAAATACATGTTGTAACTAAAAAAACAGCATTTGCAAGAGGTATGTGCATCAGAATAAAATTTAACCTACTGTGTTTGCCTGCTTCTAGGTAAATAGATCAGGTTGTTTTTTGAGGTTCTTTCAATATAAACCTATACTAGCCACTAGCAACGATTATTATATATAACTACTTAATGTTAAGCATTTATATTTTTGTAAAGTTCTTCCCTTTAATTTTTCAGGGGCAGAAGAATGTAGAAGAAATAGAGAACCTTTAATATGTCCCCTTTGTAGGTCTAAATGGAGATCTCACGATTTCTACAGGTAACAGTTTTGAATTAATGATTTGGACGTATCTAATAAAAAGTTAAAATGTTCCCTAAATGTTATTTAAATCTGTTAATTATTTTTAACAAGATTTTGTTAATTTTCAATTAGCCATGAGTTGTCAAGCCCTGTGGATTCCCCTTCTTCCCTGCGAGCTGCACAGCAGCAAACCATACAGCAGCAGCCTTTGGCTGGATCACAACGAAGGAGTCAGGAGAGCAATTTTAACCTTACTCATTATGGAACTCAGCAGATTCCTCCTGCTTACAAAGATTTAGCTGAGCCATGGATTCAGGTAAATGGTTCTTGTTCTTCATTTCTCAAATAAACCTTTATAGACCACTTAATGTAGTTGTCTCCCAGTTGTTTATAGTTTAAAAAAATACTTTTACTTTGCCTCCATCATGACTCTTACTCGATGGAAATTTCTACCTTTGGTGTTAATACTATGCTGCTTATTATAAAGCTTAAATTTCAAAAATTTTTGGAGCCTCACCGCCCATCTCTAGAACCATCAGACATTAAGGATTATCCAAGGATAGACACTAGACCCCTTCAGTGCTAACTTATTCAAATGTTTAATCCCATTCCTACTATTTCTCATTTCTGTATCTTCATGGCATATATATAATAGCTGCTTAATAATTGCTGAGTGGTTGAAAAAAAATGTATGATATTTGCCTTATATTAGTCATTTTTATTTGTAAGGGCAGTTCCTAGTCCTTTATTTTCTCTTTGGATGAAATATTTTTTTCTTCCTTAATCAGAATTTCTACTGGTTGTTTGCTTGGATTCTAGTGATTTTTCTTTGTTATTTTAGTCCATGATATTTAAAAATGTAGAATCCCAGGGATGCCTGGGTGGCTCAGTCAGGTAAGTGTCCAACTCTTGATTTTGGCGCAGGTCATGACCTCATGGTTCATGGGATCCGGCCCCATGTTGAATTCCACGCAAAGCATGGAGCCTGCTTAAGATTGTCTTTCCCTCTGCCCCTCTCCCCACCTCGTTCACTCTCTCTGTAAAATATGAATGAATGAATGAACGAATGAATCCCAAACCAATATCTCCAGTAGATAAGTGAAGTAAAATATTTTCAATAATCTGTTAAGTTCTGTTTAACTGTTAAATTTGTCAATGGACACACTAACTCATTCAGTTTATATGTCATTAGGATTTATTTCCTTTTTCTTTTTATGACCACTATAGTCCTGCAGCTTTTGAAACTCTTCTCTGCATGTAATCAACCTATCATGAAACTAATAAAATTTCCAAACTTAATAAACATACCTTATTTTAACTGGTTCATTAATGATATTTAACATAGGCCCTCACCTATAAATCCTCAGGAGAACTCTCAAATTGATACTGAGCTATTGGATGCTATTCTTTCAAGGCAGTGGTCAAGTGTGTTTTGTTTAAGCTTTAGGTTGCACTTAATGTTATCTATTCCTAGTTTTTTACTAAGAATATAAGACAGAATTAAGACTTTGATCATAGTATGCTTTTTAACAGTGAGTGCCAGGCATATAATAATTTAACTATATTCTAGTTAATTTATTCTCCTTTATTAACTTAAAACATCTATAAATAAGTCATTTGTTTTCCCCAAAATGGTGTTTATTCATCTCTAAAATTTCAAAAATTTTCATATGATAAATTTTCTTAGGTATTAAGTTTACTTTTAGTTAATTGTCCCATAATGTCAAGACCATGTACTCTTTCCATTATTTAGGGACTCTGGCTTTACAGACATGGTAATGATGTGTTGTTGTTGTTTTGTTTTGTTTTTTTTTTTTTTTTGAGAGAGAGAGAGAGAGCAAGAGTGCAAGCAGGGAAGGGGCAGAGGAAGAAGGACAGAGAATCCTAAGCGAGCTCCACACCCAGTGCAGAGCCTGACATGGGGCTCTATCTCACCACCGTGAGATCATGACCTGAGCCAATATCAAGAGTCAGCAGCTTAATTGACTGAGCCACCCAGACGCCCGAACATGCACTTTAATTATAGGCATATCATTATCCTTTGCTGATTTGAACACAAGAGTTTTGTTTTTTCTTTTAGCTTTAGATTTTTCCACTCCATTCATTATAGTTCCATCTAATTTTGCTGAGTGTTTTTTTTCTTTTACCTTTTTCTACAAGACAGAAATCACATTAAAAGCTTTTGACTTACCACTGTCATCTGTAGGAGAAATACTCTGTATCCCTTGGACAGTCCAGTGCCTGTTTTGATTTGGCTTTATCTTCAGTTTTTTCTCTGTAACTACCATAATAAGAATTCAGAGTTGGGGTTCTTCACAGGTTTTTTTTCTTTGGTAAGCATAAGAGTACAGAAATGTATAAATATCCATCTAATTACTTAATGGAGTTCACTCTTAATTTTATTTGAGCTAATAAATATTAAGGGCTTTTGATAATTACCAGTTAAACTTGAGTATTAAATTCCTCCTTAGGATTTTTAAGTGGCTAGACATATTTGAACCTGCGTAGATTGATAGAGACTTAAGAAATGTCCGCAATTTTTCAAAAATCATGCTTATTTCCAAATACTTTAGGTTTATTGGTTTTTCTTCACATTAAATTCATTGTGTTTTTTTGATTATAGGTATTTGGAATGGAACTCGTTGGCTGCTTATTTTCTAGAAACTGGAATGTAAGAGAGATGGCTCTCAGGCGTCTTTCCCATGATGTTAGTGGGGCTCTGCTATTGGCAAATGGGGAGAGCACTGGAAATTCGGGGAGCAATGGTAGAAGCAGCCCGAGTGCTGGAGCCACCAGTGGGTCTTCCCAGACCAGCATCTCAGGAGACGTGGTAGAGGCATGCTGCAACGTTTTATCAATGGTCTGTGCTGACCCTGTCTACAAAGTGTACGTTGCTGCTTTAGTAAGTAGCTTTATTATATAACCAAAGCATTATGGTTGTGGTGTTTTTTTTTTTTTAAGCTTGTAGGTATCATCCTCAAAATCCAGTAAAACTACTTTACCTGATTTAATTTTGGAAAATTCAAGTTTTTATTCCATAATCCCAGGAATTACAATTTTCCATTTAATCTCTTCATTTGGATTTTGTTTTAATCTATTCAAGTTTTATTATATACTGTTGCCTTTTCTCCCCTAAGACAACAGTGTCTTGCTCTTCATATCTTTACATTTTCCTTACACCTTACATATGATCAGATTAAAAATGTTCTTAATGGATAGCAAGTGATCAAAGCTACTTATTTTGCCATTAGTTACACATTAAGGAGAACTGATTGTTAATATTGTTGTATGTAAATTCAGGATTCTTTTCACAGAGGAAGGTTCTAGGACACAGATGATTCAGTTTTTCTAATTTAACCTATTGGAAGTTGTGTTTCATAAATGAGATGGAATAAAGAGCTTGTTTCATTTGTAATTTTGGAGGCTATTTGACTTTTTTCATTCTGAGTATACATAACTTCAGAACGGTTTCTCAACCTCAGCACTATTGACACTGAGCCAGATAATTATTTGTTGGGGGCAAGGGTGCTGTCTTGTGCACTGTAGGAGGTGTAGGAGCAACCCTGACCTCTCTCTACTGGATACCCATAACACACCTCTCTTACCCCTCCTCCCCATCATGACAACCCAGAATGTCTCCAGGCATTGCTGAGTGTCCCCGGAGGGATACAGTTGCCCCAATTCACAACCACTGCTTCAGAATAATTCTTACCTAGCCAGTTTCAAAACTCATTAATCCCTCTGCTTCCACTTTTTTTCTAATCATCCTATAACACCTATGCCTAATAAATCTTCTTTTTGAGAGGTAGTATAGCCTGACGGTTATGAACATGAATTTGAAGTCAGAACTGAGTGACCTCATAATTTATCATCCTAACTAGGATACTTAAATAATCTGCTAGTTCAACTGGGACTAGCATAGGTAATCTGGACATAAGGTTAAGATTATAGAGACTTTGATTCAAATTCTGGTTCTTCCACTGGCTAGCATTGTGATTTTTTAGGACTCTTTAATTTCAGGTTTCTCACCTATAAGGAAAATACTACCTCTTAGGTTTGAAATGAGATTATGTAAAACCTCTAATCATAATGTCTGGAACACTGAACATTGACCATACAGTAGCCATCAGTATTCCTTAAAGACCACTTTGATTATTCCCCAGCTTAGAAACCTTTAGGTGTTTCTGTTGCTTTAGCAGCATTTCCAAAAGTATATTCCATGGAAGTTTGGCAGGATTATGAAAACTTCCCTTGAAGACAGAGTTCTTTGTTCAGTTAAAACTGATAAGCAATGAATTACACAAATTAAATGAGTTGTTCACTGAAGGCTTCTAGGAACCTTCAGTAAGCTAATGTACATTGGAAATCTATGAGATCAAGGAGTAGGATGCATTATTTCCCAAATATTTCTTACCTTGGTCTATTTTTTCAAGTAGAATATTCAGGGACCAGCATAACAATGTTCTTGGCCCAACTTTTAACCTCCTTCTTCTTACTGTTATCTAACACACACCTTCAGACATACTTGACTATTCAGTAGACTGCCTGTCTGGTTGTTGCTTAAGTTCAGATGGTTTCCCATCTAGTTAGCTGTAGAGGGAAGGGACTCAGAATCATACTATATTCTGATTCCTCTATAATTACTTAGTGCACCAAGCATAAGGCAGGCAGAAGTGGTTCCTTCCCTTAAAGCTCTCCCTCCCCTCTGTCCTCCTTTTTCTTCCTCTCCCTCGCCATACCTAATTCTTTGCTGAACTTTTGGAGAGTTAATTTGTAGGCATCATGACATGGTATTTCACCTCATATACTTTAGCATATATCTCTTGAGAACAAATACATTCTTCTGTTCCAGCAATGTTCTTTACAGCTAAGCTGCAGACTTTCTTCAGTTTTCACCAGTTTTTCCATAATGTCTTTTTTTCTGTTTTAGGATCCAGTCCAGAAACTCACACAGCATTTAGTTATCATGCTCCCTTAATCTCTTCCCATCTGTGACAGCTCCTCAGTCTTTCCTTGTCTCGCATAGATCTTGACACTTTGAAAGTGTGCTGACCACTTATTTTGAACAATGTCCCTCATTTTGGGTTTATGATATTTCCTCATGATTAGGTTCAGTTTATGCATTTTTCACAAGAATATCAGAGATTTATGTGCATTCTTAGTGCACTGTATCAAGGGGTACATGATGTGCCAAGTACTGGTGATGCTGTCCTTCATCACTTGGTAAAGGTGATGTTTATGGGGTTCCTTGCTATAAAATGACAATAAATGTTTTGAGGCAGAAACTTTGAGACTATGCAAAGACCCTGTTTCTCTTCAGAATTTCACTCACTGGTTTTAGCATTTTTCAGTGGATCTTGTCTACAGCAGTTATTATTGTGGTATTCTAATGGTGACTTCCTATTTCTCTCATTCCTTCTACATTAATAGGAATTCTTCTATAAAGAGGAGCTGTCTCTTCTGCCTCATTGTGTATTTATTCAGTTTTTAAATTTTATCAATATAGGCTGATGAGTATTTTAGTCTGTGGGTTATAATGCAATCCTGTCATCATTTAAGTTGTTGCTCATATTATTCCAGTTTTGGGCACTGGAAACTCTTTTCATTTTGAAATACATACTTTAAAAATTATAGAAATAGTTCAGAGCATTTCTTTTTACCCCATATATTTATTTATTCAGTTTTTTATTTGTATCAATATGGATTCATGGATTATTTTATGGGTTATAAATCTATTCCTATCATTATGTATTGTTTATTAAATTGTCTCAGATTATACCAGAGTCTCTGATGCTTTTCAAATGCAGTTAAACTGACCTTCAGGTTTCCCCTCCCCCCCCCCCCCCCAGAAAACATTGAGAGCCATGCTGGTATATACTCCTTGCCATAGTTTGGCAGAAAGAATCAAACTCCAGAGACTTCTCCGGCCAGTTGTAGACACCATCCTAGTCAAGTGTGCAGATGCCAATAGGTAAGGCCCTATTGATGAACTGCTTCAAACCCTCTTATATTAAAAGCCTAGCAACAAGCCTCATACCTGGTGAGTATTTGATACATATTTATTAAATGAGGCTTTGAATATTGTTTTCTAAAATGAGATTTGAAATTAAAATGTAACACTGAAAGATTTTCAGCACTAGGGAGAAGGGCTAATGGCAAGTAAAAACCAGGCTAACAAACTACATGGATAACCACATTATTGTGTTGTGATTTTCTTTTATTATAAAGCAATGTCCTTAATCTCAAGGCCAGTTGGTAAGAATAGTAGCTGATACAAATATAATCTCATTTTAGAGAATGAGTTACACAGGATAGGAACCTATAAAATCATTATACCTGGTTGAAAAAACCCAACCATTCCCTATTTGCTGTGTAATGGAATTTTACTCTGACAGTTTATGTTTAAAACAACAATAACAAATTGCATATATCGTTGCAATATCCATAAAAACTGACAAGGAGCAAGAGTAATGCTAACTGGGAGAGTAGAGATAGTAAGGTAGAGAAGTGAGGCATGATCATAGTAAAATAAGCTCAGGCTGTGCCTTTATGAGACCACTGGTTCACTTTTATTTTCCCGTTCTGTGAAGTGGGAGGAAAAGATGACTTTTCACTTAGTGAGCATAGCTGGGAACAGTTGTTTGGTGGTTCTCACCTCTTCACATCCAGCCGGTCTCAGGTGGTAAGGAAGCATGGACTCACCCTTGTGCCTCTGCCATTACACCCATTTGGAGCTCTCTCAGCCCAGCCTTTGTCTTCCTCCTTCCATCGCATGCTGTCATTTGTAACTGGTCTCAAAAATTAGGTGCTTAGATTTGATTTGCTTCACATTTCATTACGTCTTTTTCCTCCATTGTTTTCTCTACCCAAGCCTATGGATTGAAAGTATTAGAGATTTTCTTATTAAGGAGAGTCCTATAATATCTCAAGAACTTTAACAGGCAAATTAACAAATCATTAGCAAAATGCACAGAAAAATCACATGGTTTTTCAGTATGAGAATCAGTACTTTTCTGAAAACTTCATTGCTTTTGTGGCAGTTGTGTGCTTTCCAGAATTCTAAAGTTAGATTGTTTACCTGGTTGCTTCGGTGATGGACATTATAAAAAATACAGTAGAGGTTTTAAGATACTTGGAACTCACTCTGGCTATATAAGAGAACATGAAGGTTTTGGAGGGGAAGGTTTTGTTTTTAATTCAAGAGATTCTTAGTGAAAATTCAGAAATCAAAATGAGTCTTCTGTCTTTTTTAATGAAGTAATCAAAATATGCCTTTTATCTGGTTTGCTATTTAAATCAACATTTGCTAAGAGCCACTAGTAAAGATTCTGTGCTTAACATAGATGAGGTAAAGCTTATGAAATTAGACCTTAAATAATGAATATTATCTGTAGCAACACTGTAAATTGATTTTAGTGGTGGAAAAGCAAACACTTGTGAAACTATTTTTTGCCACCTTTTCATATGGCATTACATTACTATTGTCCTTTTGTCCTTTTAATGTGTATTTTATCCAGGATAAGATGCAAGTCTGATGTTGCTTCTTTCATTTTTAGTCGCACAAGTCAGCTGTCTATATCAACCCTGTTGGAATTGTGCAAAGGCCAAGCAGGAGAGTTGGCAGTTGGCAGAGAAATACTTAAAGCTGGTAAAATCTTTTTACTTAAAATAAATGTAGCAGGTCTTATCATAATCCCATAATCTCTGATAGGGCAGCTGTATACAGGATTTTGAAGTAATTGTGTAAATTGATTCAGTCAGCTAACATTAGAAATAGGAATTAATCTAAACAGTACTTAAAATGAATATAATTAGAGTATTTTTCTTGGTCTTTATGCTATTTTGATCATGTTTTAGATTTTAGTATCACTATTTTTCAGTTATTTGTTATTTCCTTTTTGTAGGATCCATTGGTATTGGTGGTGTTGATTATGTCTTAAGTTGTATTCTTGGAAACCAAACTGAATCAAACAACTGGCAAGAACTTCTGGGCCGCCTTTGTCTTATGGACAGACTGCTGTTGGAATTTCCTGCTGAATTTTACCCTCATATCGCCAGTACTGATGTTTCACAAGCTGAGCCTGTTGAAGTCAGGTAATTTTTCTTCTGCAAATATATTACTTTGTTCTTCCCTCCTACCCCATCCCTACCTTACCCCGCCCCCCCCTCCCCAAAGAAGGACACATTTTAGAAAGACTTAGAAACTACAGAACATATACAGGTTACTACTAATACCTTAATATTTGATTGACATAAAAACCTCAAGCCTGGGCTATTTAATTGAAAATATATCGATCCTTTGTACTGAAAGGACTGTTTTTAAATGTATATAAGCTTCTTTTTATTTGTGTATATTTTGCAGTAGTTTTAACTTGTAATTGAATGTGTTTTTTTCTTTCAGGTATAAAAAGCTGCTGTCCCTTTTAACTTTTGCTTTGCAGTCCATTGATAATTCCCACTCAATGGTTGGCAAACTCTCCCGAAGGATCTATTTGAGTTCTGCAAGAATGGTTACTGCAGTACCCCATGTATTTTCAAAACTGTTAGAAATGCTGAATGTTTCCAGTTCCACTCATTTTACCAGGATGCGTCGTCGTCTGATGGCTATTGCAGATGAGGTGGAAATCGCTGAGGCCATCCAGCTGGGCGTAGAAGACAATTTGGATGGTCAACATGACAGCTTTTTGCAGGCATCTGTCTCTAACAGCTTTCCTGAAACCACAGAGAACAGCTCCCTTGAGCACACAGACCATTTAGAGAAAACTGGAAAAGTACTGTGTGCCACAAAACTGAGTGCCAATTCAGAAGACATTACTGACAGACTGGGTAGCATTTCAGTAGGACTTCCTAGTTCAACAACAATGGAGCAACCAAAGCCAGTGGTTCAAACTAAAGGCAGACCCCACAGTCAGTGTTTGAACTCCTCTCCTTTATCTCATCATTCCCAATTAGTGTTTCCATCCTTGTCAACTCCTTCTTCATCTGCCCCATCTGCACCAGTTGGTACCGGAACAGATATCGCTAAGCATAGACCTCAGGGATTCATTCCCTGCAAAATACCTTCTGCATCTCCTCAAACACAGCGTAAGTTTTCTCTACAGTTCCAGAGAAACTGTTCCGAAAACAGAGACTCAGATAAACTTTCCCCCATCTTTACTCAGTCAAGACCCCTGCCTTCTAGTACTATACACAGGCCAAAGCCGTCTCGACCTACCCCAGGTAATACAAGTAAACAAGGAGATGTCTCAAAGAATAGCATGACACTTGATCTGAAAAGTAGTACTTCCAGATGTGATGACAGCTTTGGTGGCAGCAGCAATAGCAGTAGTGCTGTTATACCCAGTGATGAGACAGTATTCACCCCAGTAGAAGAGAAATGCAGATTAGACGTCAATACAGAACTCAATTCCAGCATTGAGGACCTTCTTGAAGCATCTATGCCTTCAAGTGACACAACAGTAACTTTTAAGTCAGAAGTTGCTGTCCTGTCTCCTGAAAAGGATGAAAATGATGATTCCTACAAAGATGATGTGAATCATAATCAGAAGTGCAAAGAAAAGATGGAAGCTGAAGAAGAAGAAGCTTTAGCAATTGCCATGGCAATGTCAGCGTCTCAGGATGCCCTCCCCATAGTTCCTCAACTACAGGTTGAAAATGGAGAGGATATCATCATTATTCAACAGGATGTAAGTACAAGTCTTAAAGAGATTAGAGTTTCTTTGTACCGCTAAAATCTAATTCAGAAATGATGTTTTTTACACAAGTTAATCATTAGAAGCAATTTTTCACATAGAATTACACATTGTATATAATATCGTGTCATTGCTTAAACACACACTCCTTGACTATTTCAAAGGCATTTCTGGTTTGTTCTATAATGGTGATCACTTCTGCATTTGACATTGGTCACCAACACTGCCCATTCAGAGGTCAACTTTATAGGTAGTTTGGGAAGTCAGACTGAACAAGAATAATATTTTGCGAGGCTAATTTCCTCTTTTAAAAGATCCTTCCTCTTTTAACTTAATAGTAAAAAGATTGCTTTCATTTAATATGTAGACACCCGAAACTCTACCAGGACATACCAAAGCAAAGCAACCTTACAGAGAAGACACTGAATGGCTAAAAGGTCAGCAGATAGGCCTTGGAGCATTTTCTTCTTGTTATCAGGCTCAAGATGTGGGAACTGGAACTTTAATGGCTGTTAAACAGGTAAATATCTGGTGAGCACATAAATGATTTAAATTATAAAAATGAAGCATGAGCAAATAAGAAAAGTAAAGGCTAGGTCCCTTTGTGTATATGCTTTTGTTCTTTGATTATCACAAACCTAAATTTCAAAGTAAATACTGCCAAAGCACCAAAAGCATCATGAATTCTATTGAAAAGCTGAAGCATGATTATTTTAACAAATTATAGAAACGATCCCTCAAAATACACTCTTTAAGTGTGACTATGCATGACGATTCTAAGATGCAACATCAAGGTGGGCCTCATAGTGGCTGTTTTTGGTTTTTGGTTGTGCTTTTTATTAACAGAGGTATGGTTTCATACTCCTTGTAGCAATGTTACCAATGTACCATCATCTCGGGGGCTCTGGTAGTTTACTTTTTATAATGAGCATGCTTATCAAGATAAGAAAATAATGAAGTTTTCATTTTTAAATCACATTGGTTCTTCCATGAATTGGCTTTTCTCCTTCTGTCTTCGGTTTGGGAGGATTGGCTATGTCCCATCTTTTTGTCACTTTTCTGATATTTCACTGCTTAAGCCACACCCTGTCTAAAAGTGTTTGAATTGGCTTTTCATGAAGTATCTACATTGCATCCATGAGCATAAATGCCAATTCCTATTATATAAGCTAATATGAATTTGCCCATTTTAGATCAGATTGTCAGTGAAAACTGTAAATAGAAATTCATCAGAATTAAAAACCTTGTAAACGTGGTTATTGAAACAGGTGACGTATGTCAGAAATACATCTTCTGAGCAAGAAGAAGTAGTGGAAGCATTAAGAGAAGAGATCAGAATGATGAGCCATTTGAATCATCCCAACATCATTAGGATGTTGGGAGCCACATGTGAGAAGAGCAATTATAATCTCTTCATCGAATGGATGGCAGGTATGTTCATGTTTTAAATTACCAATAGTAGTACATGAATTTAACTTTCTGGTTGACGTTAAATTTAGGAAAAACATTTTGATGAATACATATTTTTTTTTTAATTTTTTTTTTTAACGTTTATTTATTTTTGAGACAGAGAGAGACAGAGCATGAACGGGGGAGGGTCAGAGAGAGAGGGAGACACGGAATCTGAAACAGGCTCCAGGCTCTGAGCGGTCAGCACAGAGCCCGACGCGGGGCTCGAACTCACGGAGTGTGAGATCGTGACCTGAGCCGAAGTCGGCCGCTTAACCGACTGAGCCACCCAGGCGCCCCGATGAATACATATTTTTATTAAATAGCTTGAATTTCTAAAAGCAAATCACCCTAATAATATAAACTATAAATAACTTGTCTTTAAATACAAATAAAATATTGTCTCTAACTTTTAAACTTTTTCAGTGGTTTATTTTTGAGAGAGACAGAGACAGAGTGTGAGCAGGGGAGGGGCAGAGAAAGAGGCAAACACAGAATCCGAAGCAGGCTCCAGGCTCTGAGCTGTCAGCACAGAGCCCAACACGGGGCTGAACCTTACAAACCTCGAGATCATGACCTGAGCGGAAGTCGGACGCTTAACCAACTGAGCCACCCAGGCGCCCCTCTGTGTTTCTTTTTAAATGATTATATAGCATTCTTTTATAAGAATAATTTTTTTTAAACTGCTATGTATAAGACCCATATTTTTCCAGGTGGCTGTCATTAGTTGGACAGATTTGAGATGTTTTAACATGACAATATAAAAGTGAAATTAAGATATAACTTGGAGGGGCACCTGGGTGGCTCAGTTGGTTAGGCATCCGACTTGGGCTCAGGTCACGATCTCATGGTTCTTGAGTTCAAGCCCCACATTGGGCCCTGTGCTGACAGCTCAGAGCCTTGAGCCTGCTTCAGATGCTGTGTCTCCCTCTCTCTCTGCCCCTTCCCAGCTCATGCTCTCTCTCAAAAATGAATAAGTGTTAAAATAAATAAATAAATAAATAAGAAAAAAGATACAACTTGGAAAAATTAAGCAATGAAGCATAAAATTGAACCTTATCTATGTGAAAAATAATGACAAAATATACCATATATACAGTAAAACAAGTAACTTGGGATGTAATGAATGAATAAGTGGTTTAACTTTTTAGATTTTTTGTGTTTGAAGAGTTTTTATTTTTAATATGTTCTCTGATGTTGGTCATAGCTAGGTTGATGGTTGTTTTCAGGTTGACTATTACAAATACTTCTCAGTGAGGTTTACGGAGTTTGTGACTTGTACCAGGTCACAACTAGTAGATAATAGAACATGAAGCCTAATGCTCGATCTTCTGGCTCCTCCTATTCTCTTTATCTTCTGCTAAGTAACATGTTAGCACTGTTTATTTAAGTCTTATTATTAAGAAAGGTATTTTGGGGGTGCCTGGGTGGCTCATTCAGTTAAGTGTCTGACTTTGGACATGATGTCGCAGGTCATGATGTCCTCAGGTCATGATGTCGCAGTTTGTGAGTTGAGCCCCACCTGGGCTCTGTGCTGACAGCTCAGAGCCTGGAGCTGCTTCAGATTCTCTATCTCCCTCTCTGCCCCTCCCCTGCTCGCGTACTCTCTCTCAAAAACAAACAAACATTAAAAAAGTTTTTTTTAAGGTATTTTGGGGGTACCTGGATGGCTCAGTTGATTGAGCATTAGATTCTTGATTTTGGCTTATCTCACGGTCATGAGATCAGGCCCCACATTGGGCTCCACACTGGGGGGTGAAGCCTGCTTAAGAATCTCTCTCCCTCTCCCCCCTAATGCTCTCTCTCAAAAAAAAAAAAAAGTGTTTTATGTATCTATCAAAAAGAGAGGTGAATGGTACATTTCAGAAATGGCTCCATGTAAAACTATTAAGTTTTAAAGCTTTCTGAAATCTTGACCTCCCAAAAAACTAGTTCATGAAAGTTTGATGAAAATGTCTAATTGTTAGGAATGTGTTAGTTTTTAAATCAGTTTCACTTCTGATGCAGTGTATAAATATAACATTCCATACATGAATGTGAATTCATGTGGTGCAAGCTAATGTAACCAAAATGTAATCAATGGTTTTCATTTGGCTTAAATTTATGATAACTATCATTACATGTTTGTCTTAAAGGGGGATCTGTGGCTCATTTGCTCAGTAAATATGGAGCCTTCAAAGAATCAGTAGTTATTAACTATACTGAACAATTACTTCGTGGCCTTTCATATCTCCATGAAAACCAGATCATTCACAGAGATGTCAAAGGTAAGAATTCTTTTCATTACTACCTATTAGCAAGAGGTAGAAATCAAATGTAGTTTTAAAATTCAGACCTTTGTTGATAATTTCTAACTTGAGATTATCTATGGGACTGTTTCCCCTGAGTAACTCAAATCACTAGAATTATTCTAAGCGAAAGGAACCTTTGGAATCATATAATCTGCCTTCCTTAGGCTGTGACTTTTCCATTCTTACTGCTGATTTTTTTTTTTTTTCTCAGTCTGATAACTAATGGCAAACCAAGTATAAAATTCAGGTCTCTGATTACCTTTCTTGGTCTCCTGATTTCTACTGCCTCCCCAAAAGTTCCCATTCCTGGTTTTATTTAAAATAACTGGGATATTATGAACTTTTTTGAGAAAAAGCCTTTCAGATCTTTTGCAGTTTATTTTGTTTAAGAGCAGCTTTGGTTTCCTGACATGAAAGTCTTTGGCTAGTATTTGACAGTGTGTATTTTGAATTGGTCTTAGGTATATTTCAACAAATTTTGTCTTAAAATGTAAGCTACACTAAAACTTTAATGTTGAGGGAAGGTTTTTGTTGGGATTCATTATATTAAAGATTTTCAACACTTAGTGACATTTCACTAAATGTCTGCCTTTGTATCTCTTTATGCCTTCTTACTTTCATCTTCCCTTTGAGGATTTGGGATTTTATTTGTTTTACATGTCGATACCTGTGTGCCTTTGAATTGAGAGGGGAGAGTTCTCTGAACCTCTGACATACCCATTTCTTCTGTGATTGTCCTATTAGTAGTATTTTACTGAGATTTGAATCCTTTTGTTTTTTAACATACAAGGTCATTTGCTGTTTTTGTTGACAGGTGCCAATTTGCTAATTGACAGCACAGGTCAGAGACTGAGAATTGCAGATTTTGGAGCTGCAGCCAGGTTGGCATCAAAAGGAACTGGTGCAGGAGAGTTTCAGGGACAGTTATTGGGGACAATTGCATTTATGGCACCTGAGGTGAGAAGCAGCTTTGAGTGTGATGAAAGAAAATATCTGGAGTTCTATGTGACAGAATTATAGCAAATTAGTTTGCGGTGTTATTCAGTATATGCTTACCACTTAGAAGTCCATGAGGCTAAAAATAAGGTTTTAATGGTATCCTTGATTTCAGACTCTTAATCCCTGCCTTTCTATCTTGGTCTTGACAAAATTTTAAAAGATGGGTTTTCGTAGATTTGCTTAAAAGCTATTTCTAACAAAGAATTTTGGGGTAATTTATACTACTTGTTTTGTAGTAAGCCCAAAGTGCACATAATTAGAAATCTTAACAACTGTTCTCTCTCTATTCAAAAGGGAGATGACACAGAAGCAGGACTTAGTAGAAGTTTAAGTAAACATTACAATTCTGAATTAGGCTTCTTTTGTGTTCAGAACTCTTCGTGTTCATATGTAATGTTAACTGGTTGTCCTTTGGCCCCATAGTTAACTTTTAAGTGCACTGGGGCTGCTTTGAAATTCTGTGATGTGATCCTTCTTCAGAATCTCCCAGTTCTCCAAAATATTTTTTGTACCACACAGATTAAGTTTGTTGATGAAATAAATGAGACATCAGACTAGTCCATGAAATTGCTGTTTGTACCATTGTTCTGGTTTGAAATAAAAAAACTAGAATCCGTAACTACAGAATGTCTTTTTTTAATGGATCCTCTTTCCAAATTAACTCTCTTTTTTATTTTAGGTACTAAGAGGTCAGCAATATGGTAGGAGCTGTGATGTATGGAGTGTTGGCTGTGCTATTATAGAAATGGCTTGTGCAAAACCACCCTGGAATGCAGAAAAACACTCCAATCATCTTGCTTTGATATTTAAGGTATTTATGATATAAAAATTACTTCTTTCCACTAAAATTGGCAGGAGGAAGATTTTCATGGGTTCTCCTTAACTCTCAATCTAATGTCCAGGTAGATCTTCCTTGAAATAAATATGTATGTATACATATGCAGGAATTCATATGGTGCGGTGAATGCTGGCAGCATGTACAGTTGGTTCTCATTTTTCACAGTAGTTAGGCTCCATAAAGTCATTGTGAACAATGAGTTAGCAAATAATGAGTCATTGTTCCTAAGTGAAATATGTGTATATCTCAGACTTTCAAGTATAAAAATGTAAAGCTCTTCCTTCCTGTATATATAATCCACAAAGTTTTACAATCTGATTTACTGTTTTCTGTATTTAAAAAATGTACACCCAAGTCAGGTGCCAAATCCTGTCTGTCCATTTCCATCAAAGAATAGTAGAATAGTTGAGATTTTTAGCTTTTGATCCAGACATGTGCTAGGTAAAAGCTAGGGCTTTGCAGCCATACAGACCTGGTTTCAAACCCTGGTTCCATAAAGCCGCGTGACTAGGGAAATGATTTCTGTCTACCCTCTGTTTTCTTGGTTATAAAATAGGTATAATAACAGCACCGACTTCATGGGATTATTATGGGAACAAACAAAATTACCTCTGGGTCTTAGTGAAGCCCTTAGCACACAGCTGTCTGTGTGCACAGTGACTAGTATCAGTCCTGTGCACTGGCTCCCCAGCACCTCACACCTGCCATAACTTCTTCCAGCCCTTTTCACACTCCTACAACTTCCTCATTCAGTGCAGGTGTGTTTCTAATGTACTGGCCAGGTTTGGTCTTGCTCACTTGGAATAGCTCGCTGTGCTGAATATTAGAAAATGCATGATGAAGCAAAGATCACAAAAGCCATACTGGAGAATGAATATGAGTAAAGCATATAGTAAACTGAATACTCTTCCTGTCTGACCATTTTGATGCACTTAGTCTTGTTCATTTGAGACAGTAAGGAAAACCATAGATCGACCTGATCCGGATGTAGTTGATCAATCTAAAATCCTAAAATTTGAAGGTTCTTGAAGGAAGCCTCCCATCCAGCGGGTTTTTGCACAGATTGTCAGAAGGAAGTCCATCCACTGTAGCCTCAGTGCCTGTGTACAGGATGCACATACAGAGGCTTTGAAATCTATGCATATGTACTAATACATCAGAAGTTCCAATCGTGGCAAGTTTCAGCACAGGTGGTTTTCTTACAGATTGCAAGTGCAACTACTGCTCCATCGATCCCTTCACATTTGTCTCCTGGTTTACGGGATGTGGCTCTTCGGTGTTTGGAACTTCAACCTCAGGATAGACCTCCGTCAAGAGAGCTACTGAAGCATCCAGTCTTCCGTACTACATGGTAGCCATTTACACAAACTATAACGGGGACAGGATGCTCATCAAGAGAAAAAAAACTTTTGTGGGGAACCACGTTGATAATCTGCTGGCCTTCATGCCAACGAACAGCTATGAACAAGACCAGTGGGAACCCTTACCTAAGTATGTGATTGACAAATCATGATCTGTACCTAAGCTTAGTATGCAAAAGTCCACAGTTTGTGCAGACACTATAAACTGTGCCTTTCAAAGAACTGGCCATAGGTAAACAGAAAAGCAATGAAGTTTGCATGACTAATGAACAGCAGCATATTTTGGGGGTTTTTTGGAGCACTTTTTCAGCAATATTAGCAGCTGAGGGGCTCAGGATCTATTTTAATGTTTCAGTTATTCTTCCATTTCATATCATGATCACAGGCAGGGGGTTCTGCAATTCCGTTCAGTTTTTTGTCACTGGCTATAAATCAGTATCTGCCTCTTTTAGATCGGAATATGCTATGAGTAGCAGTAAATAAATATATTTTTAAAAGTTGATGACTTCTTTATGAACCACAGTTGACCTTTATTTTTTAAATGCCTGGGCAGTTGTGGTTCACTGTGCATTTTACTGTTGGCCCATTCATTTCGTTTTTGGAAATTATGGTTCTATATTTTCATTTCACCTTCACTTTTGTTTAATATTCAGGGAAAGGTGATCTTTTCAAACCAGAAAAAAAAAATAGAACTAGATGTGAACTAGAGTTTATTAAATATCTTGCTATTGCAAGTGTTTTTTTTAATACAGATTAATTTTGTTTTTTTAAATTGGAATATAATAAAATACTACCTTCATTGAGTCAGTCACTGCTCTTTTCATGCAGGTTAAATATAAATTCAGTGAAAATCAACTATTCTCTGTGATGCAGCTCACAACCAAGATCAAGATTACCTTGAAATTTATTTGAGTTCTTTTAATGTATTGGTTTCTTTTGTAGGAAACTTCACACCATTGAAGTCTTACTTTGTATGTAACAATCCATCATTCGTCATCACCGCTAATAATAACATGAAACTGCTATTTTCCTTCTACCATGCATCATCTCTTTCCACTAGGCCTGGCTGACCATTAAAGAAAAATTAACTAATGACCCAACTATTAATAATAGCGTTTGCACAAAATAAATCTGCTTGGGACTTTGAAAATGTGTTCAGAAAGAAAAGTCAAATGGATTCCACTTACTAATCCTTGAATTTTGCACAATTATCTAATGGTTTTCATCTGAGTGGAATTCAGATACATGGAATCTAGAAGGAAAATGGCAGCTCTTTTATCCTTTTTTTGTGAGTCTTTTAAAATCAAGTACTGATTAAATATTTAATACAGCTTTTTGAGATGTTAAATTTTAACTCTTCAGACGCCAGTTGAATTGTTGCAGAATGAAACAGAATTGGTTATTCTCAAAGACTCAGGATAAACTAAATAAGCTATATAGAGTACATTTTAAATGTACAACACAAATTGGAAGTAAAATAAGTTACAAGTTAAGTTTACAGGGATATATTGCATATAATTTTTAAAAGACAGTTTTGGTTTTTGGGGTTTTTGTTTTTTTGTTTTTTGGGGTTTTTTTCTATGTGAATGTGTCTCTTAGTGAAATTTTACATTCCTTTGTTTTGGAAGATTGGCAATATTTGAAGAGTTAAAAATAGTACCGAAATGTGAAGTTTGGTAGCTCTACATGTGTTGTACTTGACTTTCTTTTTTATTTTCTATCTTTTGTGTGTGACTACTTAGAATTTTCACAACTCTAATAAGATTGTTTCCAAGTTTCTCATGTGCAAGCTTTAACAGATGCACTCTTGCCATTTGATGTACTGGAAGATCACTGGTCAGATCAATACTGTGTCTGACAGAAATGTAAACTGTATAAACTGAGGAACCTCAGCTAATCAGTATTACTTTGTAGATCACATGCCCACCACATTTCAAACTCAAACTGCCTCTAGATGTCCAAATCCATTGTTTGAGTTTGTTTGCAGTTCCCTCAGCTTGCTGGTAATTGTGGTGTTTTGTTTTTTGTTTTGTTTTCAATGCAAATGTGATATAATATTCTTATTTTCTTTGGATCAAAGCTGGACTGAAAATTGTGTAATTATTTTTGTGTTCTTAATGTTATTTGGTACTCAAGTTGTAAATAATGTCTACTGCTGTTTATTCCAGGTTCTACTACCTCAGGTGTCCTATAGATTTTTCTTCTACCAAAGTTCACTTTCACAATGAAATTATATTTGCTGTGTGACTATGATTCCTAAGACTTCCAGGGCTTAAGGGCTAACTTCTATTAGCACCTTACTATGTAAGCAAATGTTACAAAAAAAAAAAAAAAAAAAAAAAATCTCTGGGTTAAGAAAATTTGGCTTAAATGTATCCTTTGTTATTTTAAATATATCGAGATATTTTAATTAAAATTTTTACCCCATTGAACCAATTTTATAGTATTTGTACCTATTTTGGTGTTTTGTCTTTATAGTAAATAAAAGTTTTTGAACAAAGGTTGGTAATTTTATTTATTTTGCCAGCTGCCCCATTATGTCTTTTATGGTTGAAGTATTCACACCACCATCACATGTTCCTAGTAGTTGTCAAGACTCATTCAAATCCAGAACAAGGTGACTGTTTTATAGAGGTCCCTCCATTGGGAATTTCATGCTTCTTCATGACTGGATTCAGAGTATGCCTTTGTGACAGGAATATCACAGAGGTGATGCTATGCTCTTCTTAGTGTGTCTTACCAGGAGGCGCTTACGAAGTCAGTCTGTCCGGATGCTGGTGATATTAATTAACTGATCATCTGAGTAGGCTTCACCAATATAAAGTTATCCTTTCCCTTTATAATTAATATGTAGCTTTATGTTAAGTATTTTGCAGAGGTAATATTTTGAGCCTACATAGTTTGTTCTTCATTCACCATTAACTCTCTGCTCTTTGCTTTCTTGAATTCTGAATTATTACTCTGTTAGTTGCCAGATGGTGATTTTCTAGTTCCTGCATTCCTTCTGTATTTTATTAATGGGCATTTTGCTATAATGACTTATTATTTATAACAAAATGGATTTGCAGATTCCTATTCAGTGAGAGCAAATCCATTATTGTCATCATGTATTTGTTCAAATTGTCATCCTTAGCCACTGGGTGCCTCTGAAAGCTAGCTTCTCTGTCCACTGGCAAGCCACCATTCTTCTCTGAACACTTCCATACTTTCAGACCTATCTTGTGTGTCTTCCACTTCAGCCTGGAGATAAGCCATTTTCCAAAGATTTCTTTGATGGAAACTGGTATTTAAAAACAGGATGGTACTCTCTCTCTCTCTCTCTTTCTGCCTCTCTCAAAATACACTTTATTTAAAAAGTGGGGGGTGCCTGGGTGGCTCAGTTGTTTAAGCGTCTGACTCTTGACTTTGGCTCAGGTCATGATCTTGCAGGTCATGAGTTCAAGCCCCATGTCGGGTTCTGCACTGGCAGTACAGAGCCAGCTTGGGAATCTCTCTTTCTCCCTCTCTCTCTCAAAATAAATGGATAAACTTTAAATAAATCAATAAATAAAAACAGGGTCCCTCTTTACATATTTTTAACTCCTTTCCTGGACAGTAAAAACTCTGACTCCCATTTACCTCAATATATCTTGTTCAAGTCCTCCACCCATGTAACCAATCTCCAATCTTCCTAATCCCCTTGAGGCTACCTTCTCTCCCTGGGGCCCAACCCCTGCTGGACTGCCTTTGTTCCAGCTTACCTATGGGCTTTAGTATATATGTTATATATATATATATATATATATTTTTTTTTTTTAAGCTATCTTACATGTATACATAAAAGTCACATATAGCGTGTGTGTGTGTGTGTGTGTGTGTGTGTGTGTATGAGATTTCCAATATTCCTCCTGGCCCCATTTATTCACAGCCCCCACCCCCCACTATCAACATCTAAGGGTTTTTTGACAAGAAGAGGAACTCTTTAAAAAAAATTTTTTTTAATATATTTTAAGTGAAAATTCTAACTCTTTTTAACATAATCTACCTTATGTGGCTTTACAAGTTATGTACTTTCACATAAATACTACTACTGTTCCCAGGCAGCATAGATGAACCTTAATTGATTCTGTTAATTGATTCTGTTCACACAACTGTTTAAATCGTATGGTGTTTAAAAAAAAAACAAAAACTGTCCTCTTACATTAACCTGCTGAGAATGGGAATGAAGATTTACTCACCAGCTAGTATTTGTCAGTCACACCCTGGAACACAGTGATTATACTCCATTTCACAAATGCAGAAATGGGGCAATTTCAATCATTCTGCAATTCAAGCTACACCAGCCAGTGAGCTCACGTGGCCTGCCCCACAGTTTTAGTCTTAGATTGTACCTGTGGTTATGTACTCATTTCCACTTTTATCCTTCATTTTTCTGCCAGCAGTCATTTCTCACAGGACCAAACTTATCAGAAACAAGATGAATCAACCCTGCAAAACAGGTAATGTCACTGAGTAAGTGTGGGTTCAGAGGACATTTTGTGTCTACATCTGTTTTAAAGCTTCTGTATTATTTGAAAATGTGTGTCTTTTATATAGCCTCTAGATATTACTGCTGAAGGGTACACTAGTGTCATTTTCAGAAAACATTACTTTTGAGAACAGGTTTTTGCCTCAGGAATTAAAATAAATTCTATTGTGGGGCGCCTGGGTGGCTCAGTCGGTTAAGCGTCCGACTTCAGCTCAGGTCATGATCTCACAGTCTGTGAGTTCGAGCCCCGTGTCGGGCTCTGTGCTGACAGCTCACAGCCTAGAGCCAGCTTTGGATTCTGTGTCTTTCCTCTCTCTCTGCCCCTCCCATACTCATGTTCTGTCTCTCAAAAAATGAATAAATGTTAAAAAATTTTTTTTTAATTCTATTGTTCTTTGATTCTATTTAAGTGATGTTAATAATTGTGTAAAAGGATGATACTGTCAGGTTAGAGATAATCTAGAAAAATGCTGGGTGTATCATGCTTACACAGAAAAGCCAATGAATGCATACATGAACTAATACAGTAATACACTTGTTACAGAATAAAATGCAGGAAATACTGAAGCCATTGGGGAAAACAGTGACTAACAGAAACTTTTGCAAACTATCTTTATGTGTCATGACAATTTTTAGGTTTGTCCTTAATTTTTTTTAATGTTTATTCATTTTTGAGAGACAGAGACAGAGAATGAGTGAGGGAGGGGCAGAGAGACAGGGAGACACAATCCAAAACAGGCTCCAGGCTCTAAGCTGTCAGCACAGAGCCTGACTCGGGCTTGAACTCATAAACCACAAGATCATGACCAGAGCCGAAATTGGATGCTTAACCGACTAAGCTACCCCTAGGTTTGTCCTTTCTTAATTTTAAGCTGTAAGCAAAAATCTCAGGTTAAAATGACATAAGGGAGGAAAGTATGGGCCTTTTAAAGTAGGTCATTAGGATGGACCTAGAAACCAGAGAGTATGAAACATAACCTAGATCACATCTGGCTCTGCCAATTGCCATTTGACTCTCTGAACCCCCATTTCTGCTTCTATGAAATCAAAGTGACAATGTTAATGTGAAGGAGAAGAACCTATGTAAGTGACCAAGAATTGCCAGGTACATTGGATACACAATATATGTTTGTATGAATGAATGAGTGACCCCAAGGGCATAGACTCAAATACTTCTTTGTGGCTAGAAGGGTCTTTAGCAGGGCTTGTGGCCAACCTGAGAGTTCATGCCAAATTCACATCCAAGAAAGGGGTCAGAACTCACCACACTGAAATGGGGGAAAAAAACAGAACAAAACAAAAAGTACTGCCAAAGCCTTTAAATTTTCAAAAGAAGCTGGAAATCTGGATTTTATCTGTAATTTCCTGGTTTTTAAATATTAGAAACTAATTTAAAATTTGGATTAGGAACTGTAGGCTAACCAAAATTCATATGCTAGATTTGACCTGTGGCTAGCCACTTATGAATCTCTGATTTTGGTCCAGGCTTATAAAACAAAAGAAGGTAGAAAACAGGAGTAGAATCGCCACTTTGGAAAAGTGGGTCTAGGACTTTTGTCTTCAAAGAGTTATGAGATGGGGAGAAAGTGGAGATGCTGATTATAGATGCTAGAAAACTAACCTCTGAAGAGAAAATCAATGTCTAATTATATGCGCTGATGTGAAATGTTTACCACTAAAGCGTGATTAGCAGGTAGCAAATTCTGCATATGGAGCATTCAAATATACCATTACTGATCTAGATAACTTTGTGAATTTATTTGACAATAGATAGGCATTATCTGTGACTAAAGGACTCCATCCATGACTGAAGCCAGTCTTACCACTTTGTAATTAACCCAGAATCACCATAGCCCAGGCCTCATGGCCCTCCTACTTTGCCAGCCATGTAGAAATAAACTTGGGCTAACCTGATGATGTAAGAGGCAAAGGCATCATGCACCAAGTTCCTTTTCCCACAGTACTGAAATTCCTGTCAGAGTTTATTTTATTTTATCTTTTTTTATTTTAAAAAAAAAAAAATTTTTTTTTTTTCCTCAACATTTATTTATTTTTGGGACAGAGAGAGACAGAGCATGAACGGGGGAGGGGCAGAGAGAGAGGGAGACACAGAATCGGAAGCAGGCTCCAGGCTCCGAGCCATCAGCCCAGAGCCCGACGCGGGGCTCGAACTCACGGACCGCGAGATCGTGACCTGGCTGAAGTTGGACGCTTAACCGACTGCGCCACCCAGGCGCCCCAATTTATTTTTGAGATTACTAAAGGCTATTTCCCCTTGAAGTTAATTTGCTGAAGGAGATTTCTCAACGCGTATAAAGGCATACTGAGGATGAGGGTGTGACTAGGGTGAAAGGGGGAGAAAGAGAAGAGGGAGAAAAAACATGGTATGAGAGATACTGAAAAATCCTTGGCACCAAGTGGCATGACTGCATTTGTATTTTGTAAAGATCACTCTAGTAGCATCTTAAAGAATCACACCAGTTAGTAGCAGAGGCAGGTACAAAGTCAGAAGATAACTGCAGTGTCCAGATAAGAAATTAAGAAGGGAGAGTGACATCACGGCAGCATAAAAAGGTCCCTATCAAAACTGAATCATGAGGAGGGGAGCCTGGGTGGCTCAGTTGGTTTAGCGTCCCACTTCAGCTCAGGTCACGATCTCATGGTTTGTGAGTTCAAGCCCCGCATCGGGCTTTGTGCTGACAGCTCAGAGCCTGGAACCTGCTTCGGATTCTGTGTCTCCCTCTCTCTCTGCCCCTAACCCACTCTCATTCTGTCTCTGTCTCTCTCAAAAATAAATAAAAATATTTTAAAAAATTAAAAAAAAAACTGAATCATGAGGAAAAAGCAAAAGTGAACAGACTGATAAAAGGGGACTGAATCAGTAATCAACTCCCCAAAAAGAAAAGCCCAGGACTAGATTTTTGCACAGGTGAATTCTATCAAACATTTAAAGAGTTAATATCCTTCTCAAACTTTTCCCAAAAAATGAAGACAAAGGAACAGTCCCAAACTCATTTCATGAGGCCACCATTACCCTGATAACATAGCCCTAAGGACTCTATAAGAAAACTATAGGCCAAAATCCCTGATAAATAGAGATGGAAAAAATCAAAACATTATCAAACCAATTCAACAGCACAGGAAAGGGATCATATACCATAAACAAGAGGAATTAATTCTTGGGATACAAGCATGGTTCAACATCTACAAATCAATAAATGTGATACACCTGATAGATGCAGAAAGCTTTTGACAAAATGACAACATCATTTTATGATACAAATGCTCAATAATTTGGGTACAGAAGGAACATATGTCAACATAATAAAGGCTATATATAACAAGCACACTAGCATACTCAACTAAGTTTTCATATCTGTAACTTAAAGTCAATTTATTCAAGGAGATTTCTCAACATTTACATAATATGCTGACAGAATGAGGGTTGTACATAACTTTGTTATGGAGATGAAAAGTAGAAAGCTCTCCCTCCAAGATCAGATCCCTCCCCCCAGAACAATCAGGGGTGCCTTCTCTCACCAATCTTATTCAACAAAGTACTGGAATTTCCTGGCCAGAACAATTAGATAAGAAAAAGAACTGGGGTACCTGGGTGGCTCAGTCGGTTGAGCATCTAACTCTTGATTTCAACTCAAGACATAATCCCAGGGTTGTGGAACAAGTCCCACATCGGGCTTGGTGCTAAGCATGGAACCTGCTTAATATTGTTTCTTTCTCTCTCTCTTTCTCTCTCTCTCTCTCTCTCTCACCCTCCCTCCCTCTCTTTCCCTCTGCCCCTCTCCCCTGCTCGCATGCTCTCTCTCTAAAATAATTAATCAATTAATAAGAAAAAGAACTAAAAGGCATCTAAATCAGAAAGGAGGAAGTAAAATGTCTTTGTCTGCAGATGATATCATCTTACATATAGAAAATACCAAAGACTCCACCAAAAACTGTTAGAACTAATAAATTAATTCAGTGAAGCTGCAGGATACAAAAATCAATATATAGAAATATGTTGCATTTCTATTCACTGAGAACAAACCAGCAGAAAGAGAAAAATAAGAAAATCATTCCATTTACAACTGCATCAAAAAGAATAAAATACCTGGGAGTAAATTTGACCACGGAGGTGAAAGACCTGGACTCTGTCAACTGTGAAACACTAATGAAAGAAACGGATGATGACACAAGTAAATGAAAAGATAAACCGTGCTCCTGCTCTGGAAAAATTAATGTTGTTAAGATGTCCATACTATCCAAAGCAGTCTGTAGATTCAAGGCAATCCCTATCAAAATGCCAACAGCCTATTTCACAGAACAAGAACAAAGAATCCTAACCTTTTTCTGAAACCACAAAAGATTCCAGGTAGCCAAAGCAATCCTGAGAAAGAATAACAAAGCTGGAGGTATCACAATCCCAGATTTTAAACTATACTACAAAGCTGTAATAATCAAAACATCATGGTACTGGCCTAAACACAGAAACATCAATGTAAGAGAATAGAGAGCCCAGAAATAGGCCAACACGTATATGGTCAATTAATCTATGACAAACAAAGCAAGGATATACAATGGGGAAAAGACAGTGTCTCCAATAAATGGTGTTAGAAAAACTGGACAGCTACAAGTAAAAAACTAAAACAACCATTTTCTCATACCACTTACCAAAATAAGCTCAAAATGGATTAAAGACCTAAACACAGGAGACAAAACCATGAAAATCTTAAAAGAAAACATAGGAAATAAACTCTTAGCCATCATTCTTATCAATATTTTTTGGCTCTCTCTCCTTTGGCAAGGGCAACAAGAGCAAAAATAAACTACTGAGACTACATCAAACAAAAAAAACCCTTTTGCACAGAGAAAGAAGCCATCAACAAAACAATAAGGCAGCCTACTGAATAGGAGAAGATAACTGCAAATGATATATCCAATGAGGGGTTAATATCCAAATACATAAAGAACTCATACAACTGAACACTGAAATGCAAACAATGTGATTAAAAAACTATTCAGAGGACCTGAATAGTTATTTTTCCAAATGACATCTACAGAAAGCCAACATACACATGAAAAGATGCTCAACATCACCAATCATCAGGGAAATGCAAATCAAGACCACAGTGAAGAATCACTTCACACTGATCAGAATGGCTACTATTAAAAAGATAAGAAATGACAAATGCTGGCAAAGACGTGGAGAAAAGAGAACCCTTATGCACTACTGGAGGGAATGCAAAATGGCGCAGCCATTATGAAAAACAGTATGGAGGTTCCTCAAAAAATTAAAATTAGAATTACCATATGATCCAGTGATTCCACTTCTCAGTATTTATCCAGAGAAAACAAAAACACTAAATCACAAATATATATGCTTCCCCCTATGTCTACTGCAGCATTATTTTCAAAAGCTAAAATATAGAAACAATCCAAGTGTCCATCAATAGATGAATGGAAATAGAAGATGTGGTGTGTGTGGGGTATGTGTATGTGTATATATACATCCATAATGAAATATTATTCAGCCATAAAAAAATAAAGAATGAAATCTTAACCACTTGTCATAACATGGATAGACGTAGCAGGTATATTATGCTAAGTGAAAAACGTCAGAGAAAGACAAATACCACATGATTCCACTTATATGTAGAATGTAAAAAACAAAACACGTGAACAAATGGACTCATAAATACAAAGAACTTGTGGTTGCCAGAGGGGAGTGGAATGGCAAGAGGGTGAGAGGGGTGATGAGGAAAAAGCTGAAGGGGACTAAGAGGTACAAACTTCCAGTTATAAAGTAAGTAATGGGATCAAAAGTACAGCATAAGGAATACAGTCAATACCAAAACAGGGGTGCACGGATGGCTCAGTCAGTTAAGCGTCCGACTTCAGCTCAGGTCATAATCTCACCATTTGTGGGTTCGAGCTCCACATCAGGCTCTGTGCTGACAGCTCAGAGCCTGGAACCTGCTTCAGATTCTGTGCCTCCCTCTCTATCTCTCTCTCTGCCCTTCTCCTGCTCATGCTCTGTCTCTCTCTCTCTCTCTCAAAAATAAATAAACATTTTAAAAAATTAAAAACAAAATAATTCCAAAGTAACTGTTTGGTTCACCATTTCATAATATATTTAAATATTGAATCATTACTTGGTACACTTCAAACTAATACAAGATTGCATGTCAACTATACTTCAATTTAAAAAAAGTTTTTAAGTTGTAGAGACAAAACTAACAACAAAAGAACAGAAATCAGCTGTTTCTCTACACTAACAATGAAATATCTAAAAAATAAATAAAGAATAAAGAGGGGAGCCTGGGTGGCTCAATCAGTTGGGCTTCTGACTCTTGGTTTCAGCTCGGGTCATGACCTCAGGGTTCATGAGTTCAAGCCCCACATCAGGCTCTGGGCTGATAGCACAGAGCCTGCTTGGGATTCTTTGTCTCCCTCTCTCTCTGCCCCTCCCCCACTTGCTCTCTATCTCTATCAAAATAAATTTTAAAAGCTTAAAAATATTACAAAAAATTTTTAAAAAAGAAAACAATCTCATTTACAAGTGCATCAAAACCAATAAAAGACAAAGGAATAACTGTAACCATGGAGGTGTAAGATCTAGACACTGAAAACTATAAAACTATGATGAAAGAAACTTAATTAAACACAAATGAATGAAAAGATAATCTGTGTTCATAGACTGGAAGAATTAATACTGTCAAAATGTCCATACTACCCAAAGCCATAGAGTCAATGCAATCTCTATCAGAATTCCAGCGATAATTATCACAGAAAAAGAAAAGGCAATTCTAAAATTTGTATGGAACCACTAAAGACACCTAAAAGCCAAAGCAAACCTGACAAAGAAGACAAAGCTAGAGAGTTCCCACTTCCTGATTTCAAACTATACTACAGAGCGATAGTAACCAAAATGGGATGGTATTGGCATGAAAATAGACACATTGACAAATGGAACTAAATGAAGAGTCTAGGCATACACCTCACATATAGAGGCAACTAATATTTGACAAGGGAGTCAAGAATATTCAGTAAGGGGAAAAAAGTCTCTTCAAAATGGTGCTGGGAAAACCTGGATAACTGTATTCAGAATAATGAAACTGACCCTGATCTTACATTACTCATAAAAATTAACTCAAAATGGATTAAAGACTTAAACATATTACTTGAAAATGTAAAAGTCCTAGAAGAAAACACAGGGATAAAAATTCTTGGCAACAATCTTCTGGATAGGACACCAAAGTGGAAGCAACAAAAGCAAAAATTAGTAAGTGGAATACGAAACTAAAAACTTCTATACAGAAAAAAAAATCAACAAAATGAAAAGTCAACCTACTAAATGGTAGAAAATATTTGCAAATCATGTGTCTCATAAGGGGTTAATACCCCAAATATGCAAAGAACTCACAACTCAGTAGCAAAAACCAATCTGATTAAAAGATGCACAGAGGATCTGAATAGTTTTCTAAAGGTAACATACAAATGGCTAGACATATGAACAGGTGCTCAACATCACTAATCAGGAAAATACAAATCAAAATCACAATGAGACATCACCTCAGGGAATGTAAAATGGGGCAGCCACTATGGAAAACAGTATGAAGTTTCCTCAAAAAAACAGAAACAAAACTTCCACATGATCCATCAATTCCACTACTGGGTATTTATCCAAAGGAAATGAAATTAGTTTCTCAACAAGATATCTTCATCCCTATGTTCACTGCTGCATTATTTTCAGTAGCCAAGACATGAAAAAAACCTAACCGTCCATCGAATGGATGAATGGTTAAAGATGCGTGTGTGTCAGTGTGTGTGTGTGTATAAATATTACTCAGCTGTAAAAAAGAAAGAAATCCTACCATTTTTAACAACATGGATGGACCTTGAAGATGTTAAGCTAAGTGAAATAATTACATCAGAAATAGACAAAGACCGTATGATCCACAAATATGTAGAACTTAAAAAAAAAAAAAAAAAAAAACCTAGATACAGAGAACAGATTGGTGGTTGCCAGTTTGCAGGGCAGGGGGGTTACTAGGAGGTCAAAATGGGTAAAGGTGGTTAAAGGGTACAAACTTCCAGCTGTAAGTCCTAGGGACGTACAGTAATGAGCACAATATGGTGACAGCTATATTGTATATTCGAGAGAGTATCTTACAAATTATCATCACAAGAAAAAAATTATAACCGTGTGGTGATGGATGTTGACTTATTGTGGTGATCATTTTGCAAAATACACATATATCATTGTTGTACCTGTAAAACTAATACAATACTGTATATCATTAAAAAAAAACAAACTTATGTAGGAGTAAAAGCAAAGCGAAGTAGTCTAGATGCTTAAGAGGTTCTTTTCATGGTCTGACCTCTGCTTTACTCCATCACCTTCTAAACTATCACCTTCTCATGACCAAGATACCTTCCCTGCTATTGCTATTTCCCAACATATGATATGGTGTCTCTTGTCATCACACTCTTCTACCCCTGCCCCTCTCTTCACTTGATTCACTCCAACTTGTCCTTCAAGACTTACTCTTAATTCCTCTAAAGGTCACCCCTACCCATGCTGAGTCAGATGATTCTCTTCTGTAATGCTTTGGCATCCCTAACTTAACTTTTTGGTCCTCTCACTACTTGCCTATACTCTTTGAATTACCTTTCTTCTGTATGAGACTGTGAGTTTTGCAGCTGTAAGAACAGTATCTTATATCTGTGCCTTCACTGACTAATACAGAGACTGAAACAGACTCAGGTTTGAACTAAATGGCAAGGAGAAATTATTGACTAAAAAAATACAGTTGATTTCTAACTTAATTAAAATATTTATAGCTGAATGGGGCACCTGGGTGGCACAGTCGGTTAAGCATCTGATACTTGATCTTGGTTCAGGTCATGATCTCACAGTTAGTGAGTTGGAGCCCCATTATCAGGCTCTGCCCTGATGGTGTGGAGCCTACTTGGGATTCTATCTCCTTCCCTCTGCCCCTCCCCTGCTTATGCATGCGCTCTCTTCTCTCTCTCTCTCTCTCTCTCTCATAATAAATAAACTTACATTTTTTAAAATATATTTATAGTTTAATGAGACCAGTTTTCTGACTGTATATTCTTGGTGGGATATATTCAAGAACAAAGGAAAGCAAATACATATTTGGTTTCAGTAGTGATGTTGTAATTCTCAAAGCATTTTGCATTTTATAGGATACAGTGAATAAGAAATATTGGGGCGCCTGGGTGACTCAGTTGGTTAAGTGTCCCGCTTCGGCTCAGGTCATGATCTCGTGGTTTCTGAGTTCGAGATCCGCATCGGGCTCTGTGCTGACAGCTCGGGGCCTGGAGCCTGATTCAGATTCTGTGTCTCCCTCTCTCTCTACCCCTCCCCTGTTCACGCTCTGTCTCTCTCTGTCTCTCAATAATAAATAAATGTTAAAAAAAAAAAAAAAGAAATATATTGATGCCACCAAGGAAGAGGGTTTTCAGTGTGCGAGAAGGAAGATACAAATATGAATGGAGGAGGTGGGGAAAAAATCAAATGTTAGTAAATTTCAACTGGATATGAACGCATGGTTTTTAAAATATAGTTTTTAGTAACACTGAGCACACCTAGCTTCTCAATCTTGGTTTCTAAGGCTGAAAACCTAAACGAAAAACAAAACAAAACAGGGATCCTCATATAAACAGCTACTTTCAGATCTGGCACAATAAAATAAGAAGTGAGCCTAGTATATAAGCCTAATGGGACATGTCAAAAGGATGCAGCTCAGGTGCCAGGGTGGCTCAGTCAGTTAAGCATCTGACTCTTGATTTCGGCTCAGGTCATGATCTCACAGTTCATGATATTGAGTCCAGCTTTGGGTTCTGAGATGACAGCACAGAGCCTGCTTGGGATTCTCTCTCTCCCCCTCTCGCTGCTCCTCCCCCACTCGTGCTCTCTCCCCAAATAAATAAGTAAACTTTTTTTTTTTTTTAAAGGATGCAACTTATGGGAATGCAAGCTGGTGCAGCCACTCTGGAAAACAGTAGGGAGGTTACTCAAAAAACTAAAAACACAACTACCCTACAACCCAGAAACTGTACTACTAGGTATTTATCCAAGGGATACAGGTATGCTGTTTCGAAGGGACACATGCACCCCCATGTTTATAGCATCACTATCAACAATAGCCAAAGTATGGAAAGGGCCCAACTGTCCATCAATGGATGAATGGATAAAGAAGATGTGGTGTATATATACAACGGAGTATTACTCAGCAATCAAAAAGAATGAAGTCTTGCCATTTGCAACTACATGGATGGAACTGGAGGGTATTATGCTAAGTGAAATTAGTCAGAGAGAGACAAATATCATATGACTTTACTCATATGAGGACTTCAAGAGACAAAACACATGAACACAAGGGAAGGGAAACAAAAATAATATAAAAACAGGGAGGAGGACAGAACATAAGAGACTTTTAAATATGGAGAACAAACAGAGGGTTACTGGAAGCGGTGTGGGAGGAGGGATGGGCTAAAAGGGTAAGGGCACTAAGGAATCTACTCCTGAAATCATTGTTGCACTATATGCTAATTTTGATGTAAATTTAGAAAAATTACATTAAAAAGATAAAATAAATAGTACAATAAAACAAAACAAAACAAAATAAAATAAATTAATTAAATAAAGGATGCAGCTTAACAGGGCTCCTACAGAATAAATTTGGGGCAATTTGATCAGTAAGTGGGATAACGACGTTATCATGCTGAATAAAAAAAGACCCATGAATCCACAGTGATTACAAGAGGGCAGAGAATGAGAAAAGGAAAGCTGTTTTTTACAAACGAATATCAGCTAATAAACTAATAAATATAGAAATGGGGATCAATTAAAACACATCATTTTGGGACACCTGGGTGGTTCAGTTGGTTGAGGGTCCAACTTGAGCTCAGGTCATGATCTCACAATTCATGAGTTCAAGCCCTGCGTCGGGCTCTGTGCTGGCATCTCAGAACCTGGAGCCTGCTTCAGATTCTGTGTCTCCCTCTTTCTCTGCCCCTCCCCCACTCATGCTCTCTCCCTCTCTCTCAAAAATCAGTAAACATTAAAAAAAAATTAAAAACACATCACTTCATGAACCCCAGTGTAATAACAGACCAGGCAAAAAATCCTCATTGATGCTGAAACCACTGTGAAATGTTGGGGAAAAGGATACTCTCATGGTCACAGAGCATCACTCTAGAGATTACTCATAAATACAAAGGGAAACCATTATCTTCCAGTGAAGGTCTGTTGTCATTTTTAAAAAAGTGATCACATGTAGTATCAACAATACTAGGACAGCCTGAAATGATGTCCCTCCTTGTGTGATGTAGTAAGAAGCACACATTATATATAATATACATCATAAATATCCCTCTCACCAAATGGTGAACATAAAACAGTTATGTAAGACAGCAGGTTTGATCTCTTCGTAAAAGTTTTAGGTCATGAAAAACAAAAGCAGGGGTAGACTAAATTAGACCAGATTAAAACAGACTAAAAGCAATACGTAAACTCTGATCCAATTTAAAAAACAAATAACAAAAGAAAAAATAGCTAGCAAAGTCATTTTTGAGATGACAGAAATTTGAGTATGGACTATATAGTCATGATACTGAATTAATGTTCATTTTAAAAGACAGGATATTGGGATTACTTAGAAAAATGTTGTTCTTGTAAAGCCGATATGGAGAATTCGTGTTCAAATGGAAAGGAAAAAAAGAGAGAAAGGGAGGCAATACTGCAAAATATTAACAATTGGTGAAACTACAAAAAAGACAGATGGCTGTTCATTGTACTTTTCCACAGATTAGAAATTTTCAAATATAAGTTGGTAAAATATTTCTAAATTTGTATATTTTTTGGTTTGGCTTCATTTCTTTTTTATATTTTACCTCGATTTCCTTCTTTTGCAGTTCGTTCCAGCCTTTCAATGGCAATTCAGCCCACACTAATTGACCAACAGTGTTAAGAATTATTTAAGCAATTATATAATTTCCAGAAGAGGGCAGCAAAGTAAAAATTTTCTTTAATAAAGGATGATCTTGGTGTTAACTTTACCAATTATTTGAACATTTGCCTCTAGGTCACCTCTCTCTCATGAATAAAGCAGTTGTGTCAGTGTGCCTCTGAGAAAATTAAAAAGCTCAAAAGGCAATCACTGAGACTTCTATTTTTTCTATCTAAAATCTAGAGTCAATGTTTATTGTCTGACAGGACATTCCTATTTTCCCATTCTGACAGACAGCTACAACCAAGGAGAAGGTGTATCAAGACACTTGGTAACTTCTTTGCTAATCTCCTGAAGACCACCCAGCTCCTAGCTGGCCATTCAAGCTCCCACCCATCCATCCACCATCTATTTACCCACCGATCTAGCTTCCTAAACTACTTCTACATGCTAATGCTCTGAACCTTCAATGACCACCAACCACCTAATGCCTCAAATCTCAACATTTCCAATGATCTTAGTCTGCCTAAACACTTTACTTCCTACCATTCCTAATGCAATTGTTTGCTGCACTCAGATCACTGTAGTCTTGCTCTGTGAACCCATTGTGTTCAATCCCATCTCTGTACCTTTGCTCATGCCAGTGGTTCTCAAACTTCTTGAACTCATAGTTTTGTCTGAGAAGTGGTTGAGAACCAATATTCAAAGCTGCCACAACCAACTGTGTACTACACAATTCTATGGGGCATCATTCACACTACAGTCCTAAAAGAGTTGTGTATTTATTACAATTACTTTCCACTAGATGGCAGTAAAGTGGCTGAAGGAAGAAGTGGCTTTTGCTTAAAAAAAAAAGTGGCTTTTGCTAATCCACACAAAGACTAGCAGAGATCATTTTTTTCTTCTGCTTTTAATGAAATATTTTAGGTCCTATGGCACAAAATAACTTCGAAATATTCTGTGTCTAACTTTATCAATATGCCATACACTACTGTAATTCATAGAATGGGCATTAACTCCAATGAAATGTCTTTCCTCAAAATTTTGCATCACAGTTTGTAGTTCTAACACTCGATTCTAAAACATTTTTGTCTTCAGACTCTATTACACTTTTGAAAATTACCAAGAGTCCCCAAGGAGCTTTCGTTTATACGGGATATATCCATTGATATTTCCTGTATCACATGAAAACTGATGTTTTAAAATATTTACTTATTAATTAATTAAAAATAAAAATTCAAAATCTATTACATCTTAATGTGGATGACATACCTTTATAAAAAACAGTTAATCCATTTCCCCCGTAAGTAGTGAGAAGAATGACATTTTTTCTATTTGTGCAAAGGTATTTTCTTTCTGGCTTAATAAAAGAACTGGATTCTTGAGACAGGGGAAGCTAGCAGAGTAGGGGGGACCTAAGCTCACCTTTCCTCACGAACAAATCTAGGTAACTATCAAATGATCCTAAATACCCCAGAAATCAACCTGAAGACTGGCAAAACAAACTCCACAACTAAAGGGAGAGGCCATATCGAAGAACACAGCAAGTACCGAGACAGGTCTGGGAGAGAAAAACATTGTGGCCACTGCAGTGAGGAGGGAGCTGTGGCCACAGAGAAAAGCAAGAGACAAACACAGAGGGGAGCACACGGGGAAAACAAATCCCCAGAGCAATTGGCTAGGAAAGCAAGAGGGCCCAAATTGCTTGAGTTCTTGCACCCAGTTGTGCTTAAAGCCTACAGTTTTAAAGGTCAGCTTGGCTCTGGGAGAGCTTGGAGGATATCGGGCTACTCTTGAAGAAAAGGCAGGTCAAATACTCTGTAGACTTAGGACATGGAAATAGTTATCTGAAAAGAACCTGGGGCACACATGGTGAGGTTAGTAGTTGCTCATCTCAGAGCATGTCACAGAGAGGGAGTATTCACAGACAGTCCCCTTCTGGAAGAAAAGAACTCACAGGCACCATTTCCCACCCTGTCCCTCACCATAAGCATGGGACCACCTGTAGGAACCAGCACAGACACTTGCTACCTAACTTGCTTACACCAAGGCCCACACCCCCACACTCTGGTGGAGGTGTCCTTTCCTGTCACGCTTGCCTCAGTCCCAACATGGCAGGCCCTTCCCAGACCAGCCCAAACCCATGCTCACACCTCATCTCCTGACATGGGAGTTTGGGGGACCCTTGGTTCTGGCAGCAGTGGCACAGTGGTGACAGGTCTCACATCACAAGCAGACCAGAAGACACCTAGGTAAAACTCACCACATCCAGGCCAAGGACCAAACACTGCCCACAACAAAGAGAGCCTCTGCAGACTACTGGCCTGAGAGATAAAGCCTGTATCTCCCTCTTTTTTTTCTCTCTACCCTCTACTCAGCAACATGAGTGTGGATCCAGCTCAGCCCCAATGCCCACTTTGCCCCAAAGCACCCAATTCTAGGGACTCTTCTCCAATGCGTGAGGTTTATGGGCCTGAAGGAAATTATGCATCCTTGCAAATGTCATCTGCTGAGACCCCACACACAGAGACCATCGCTCCTCTTCCTTCCTCCATGGATCTGCTTGTTCAGTACAGGCCCAATACTTCCACCAGTCCCAGAGTAAAAGTACTACCCACTTCTACAGAGAAGATCACAGGGAAGAAGGAAGATACAGCTCAGGGCAACAAACAGAAGATCAGAACCATCTTATCTCAAACCCAGCTGTATGTACTCAATGAGAGATTTCAGACACAGAAATACCTCAGTCTCTAGCAGATACAAGAACTTTCCAACATTCTGAACCTTAGCTATAAGCAGTTGAAGACCTGGTTCCAAAACCAGAGAATGAAATGTAAGAGATGGCAGAAAAACAACTGGCCAAAGAATAACAACAGGGTGACTCAGCTCTCCAGAATACCCAGACTTCTATTCCTATCACCAGGGATACCTGATGAACACTTCCGGAAACCTTCCAATATGGAGCAACCATTACTGGAACAGTCAGACCTGGTACCCCCAAGCCTACAACAGCCAGGCCTGGAACAATCAGCTCCACAACTGTGGAGAGGAATCCCTGCAGCCCAGATCCAGTTCCAGCAAAATTCTGTCAGCAATTTGGAGTCCATCTTAGAAACTGCTGGAGAGGGGCAGCTGGGTGGCTCAGTAGGTTAAGCATCCAATTTCGGCTCAGATCATGATCTCACAGTTCATGGGTTGGAGCCTTGTGTCGGGTTCTGTGCGGACAGCTCGGAGCCTGGGGCCTGCTTCGGATTCTGTGTCTCCCTCTCTCTCTGCTCCTCCCCCACTCACACTCTGTCTCTCCCTCTCAAAAATAAATAAACATTAAGACAGACAGAAAGACAAAAACTAACTGCTAGGGAAAGCCATAGTGTAATACAGCAAACCACTAAGTATTTTAGTACTCAGGAAACAATAGATTTATTCCCAAATTACTCTGAACATACAGCCTAAAGATGTGTGACGATGAATATATCAATCTCAATGTGGGTGGTGGCTGTATTACTTCTCCTAGGATTTGTCTTTTACGGTCTGTATCTCTTCCTTGATATTGTTTTTCATTATGCTTATTCTGTCAATCAAGGGGGTATGGTTGCAGTCTAATCAAAGAGGATTCCATAGATTTGGCTGCTATAGACAACATGCTAAAAGATGTTTCTGGCTATATATAACTAGATACAATACTAAATTGGACATCTTTCGGCTCCAGAATTCAACCTCAAGAATGGGAAGTAAAAATACAAAGACATGTGATGAAGGATTATTTGTATTTTCTGAGATTGTGAGGCTTGTTAACAACTTCAACTATTATGGTGATGGGTTAAGTTATAATGTGCATCACTGATTTACTCTGCCCCCTGTACTGGTTTAATTACAACTCCTAACTTGTTCATTATTCCAGTATTTGTAGAAAGCTGAGGGCCAGCTTGGCTGGTGGTTTATAGGTTTAAGTACAAATAAATACCCACTTTATCTTTAAAATACATACACACATACATAGAAACAAAAAGAACAGAAGGTCTCAAATCATTGATGTAAGGTTCTACTAATCAAGCTGGAAAAAGAAGAGTAAAACCAAAGTAAGTAGAATGTATAATAGAGAACAGAAATTAATAAAATGGGAAATAGACAAACAAAAGAGAACATTAAGACAAAAGCTGTTTCTTTGGAGAAAAAACCCGAGTTACAAAGATGAAGAAAAAGGAAAAAAAAAAATCACAAAAACCAGGAATCAAAGTGGGGTTCTCACTACAGATCATATATAAGACTATATTTATGAACAACTTTATGTCAAAAGTTTGACAGCATAAATAAACAAATTTCACGAAGAACTTTTTATCAAACTTGAAACAAAATGAAACAGAAATTTTCAAGAGTGCTTCATCTTTCAAGGAAATTGAATTCAGGAGGAGGGATCAAGATGGCAAAGTAAGAAGATCCTGAGCTCACTTCCTCCTATGGACATACCAAAATCTACAACTATGTAAAGAACAACTATCTTTGAAAACAAACTGAAGACTACCAGAACATGTCATACACAACTAAGGAAAAAAAGAAAAAGCCACATTAATATGGGTGGGAGGGGGTGAAGACATTATCTAATTAGTACCCACACCTCCTGCACAATGATCCCCTGCAGGAGGGTATCAAACATACAGGCCCTCCAAGAGAAACAAGGAGTCCAAGCCCCACATCTGGATCCCCAGTTAAGAGACTGGGAGCTAGAGAGCATTATGCTAAGCACGGGAAAGATGAGTGCCCATAATATCTGGCTTTGAAAACCAGTGGACTTATGTGTGGGAGACCCAGAAGGCAATAGGAAACCTATGTTCCATGCTTTAGGGCAGGTGCATAACCTCATTCATCCCAAGTTCCAGAGCAGAGGCAGCAGTTGGAAAAGCACCTGGGTGCTGAAAAGAGATTCACTGACCAATTTCAGGACATGTGCCAGAGGGGCAGGGATCTGTTAGAACATTCTCCAGAGACAGGTGTGTTCCCAGACACCTTTTTCTTCTTCTTCTTTTTTTTTCATTTCCCTTCTACCTAGCTGGTCCAGCCTGGCAGGAGCCATTTCTGACACTCTACCTACTGTGCTAACACCAATCACCTGGCCCCAGCCTTTCTCTGCAGATTGTGCCAGCCCAGCCCAGCACCCCTCCAAAGCAGCTCCCACCCTGCCACACCTGGGGGTGGAGGCAGCTGTACTGGAGCCCTGGCCTCCCACTATTCCCATCCCCAGCAAGCAACCTCCACCCCAGGGGAAAAGAGCCAAATACTAGGGCACCCGCAATAGTCACACCTGGAGGTCACAGCCAGCCACAGTGGAAGCCTATTCCACCCACACACATGGCCACAGTTGCTGCAGCAGGACTTCACAGCCAGCTACACAAGGAGCCAACTCTGACACAAGCATGCCCATAGTGGTTATGGCTTGTACTCTCAGCCAGACAGACCAAGGACCAGCCCCACTCACCAGGACATCCAGAGTCGACATGGGTAGCCCTCACAAAAAGCTGCACAACTGCCCTGCACACCAGGGAGTTCACACCAAGTGCAACCCAGCTATAAAAGAAGGGTACGTGCAGCCCACACAGGAGAGCCCTCTAAGGCACCTGGCTCAAGAATGAGGAGGTGGGAGAGGGGTTGCACAACTGGGCCTGACAGGACACTTTCTGCATAAAGCCAATCTTTCAAAACTGAAAGATATAATTGATTTACCTAATACACAGAAACAAACACAAACAGGCACAAGAAAGAGACAGAGGAATATGCTCAAGACAAGAGAACAAGACAAAACCTCAGAAAAAGAACTAAAGAAAAGAGAGAGAAGCAATACACCTGATAAAGGTTCAAATTAATTTTCATAAGATGTTCACCAAACTCGGGAGAATGGATGAACACACTGAGAACTTCAACAAAGACAAACAACATATAAAAAGAATCAATCAGAGCCCAAGAAAAACTGAAATGAAAAAACACACTAGAAGAAAATACCAGTGGATGAGATGATGCACAAGAATGGATCAGAAACCTGGATGACAGAATAATGGAAACTACCCAACTGGAACAGCAAAAGGAAAAAAGAATCAAACACAATGAGGATAGCTTAAGGGACCTCTGGGGCAACATTCTCAGCAACAACATGTGGGAAGCAGAGAAACATTTGCATAATGGGTACCAGAAGAAGAGAGACATAAAGGGGTCAAAGACCTATCTGAAGAAATATTGACAGAAATTTCCCTGACGTGGTGAAGGAAACAGACATCCCATGCCAGGAAGCACAGAGTCTCAAATAAGATGAACCTAAAGAGACCCACACCAAGACACATAATAATCAGTGTCAACAGTTAAAGGCAAAATCTTTAAGGTAGCAACAGAAAAGCAACTACTTATGTATAAGGGGACCCTCAAAAAACTATCAGCTGATTTTTCAGATTTCACAGGCCAGAAGGAAGCAGTACAATATATTCAAAGTGTTGAAAGGAAAACATTTAAAACAAGAATATTCTACCTGACAAAGTTATCATTCAGAATTGAACAACAGATCAGAGCTTCTCAGATAAGCAAAAGCTAATGGAGTTCATTAACATCAAACCAGCCTTACAAGAAACCTTTAGGAAACTTCTTTACATGAAAAAAGAAAAGGCCATAACTAGAAATAAGAAAATTGTGAAAAAAAATAAAATGTAACTGGTAAAGGTAAACACATAGTAAAGATAAATGATCAACCAGAGTGAGTTATGAAGACTGAAAGACAAAAGTAGTAAAATCATCTAGACCCACAATAATTAAAGGATACACAACATATTAATATGTAAAATATAATATCAACAACATAAAATGTGGTAAGGGTGGTTAAACTATGGTGCTTTTAACTTGAACTTAAATGACCATCAACTTAAAACAGAATGAACCTCATGTTATATATAAATCACAAAACTAAATCCTATAAATAACGGATACACAAAAAAGGAATACAAACATAACACAAAGGAAAGTCACCAAATCACAAAGAAAGAGAGCAAGAGAAGGAACAGAGAAGAACAGCAAAAACAAACAGAAAACAACTGACAAAACAGCAGTAAGTACCTATCTATCAATAACTACATTAAATTAAATGAACCAAATGCTCCAAAGAAAAGGCATAAGGTGTATAAATGGGTTAAAAAAAAAAAAAAGAAAAAAAAGAAACATAAAAAACAAGACCCATCTATAAGCTGCCTACACGAGACTCACTTCAGATATAAAGACATACACAGACTGAAAGTGAAGAGATGGAAAAAGATAGCCCATGCAAATAGAAGTAAAAAGAAAGCTGGAGTAATACTTATATCAGACAAAAACACAGTAACACACAGACTGTAACTGAAGACAAAGAATGGCATTACAAAAGATAAAAGGATCAACCAAACCAAAGAATATAACACCTATAAACATCTATGCACCCAACACAGGGGCACCTAACATATAAAGCAATATTAACAGACATAAAGGTGAGAATTGACAGTAAATGAAATAATAGCAGTGACATTGGTGGATAGATCATCCAGACAGAAAATCAACAAGGAAACAGTGGTTTTAAACGACACGTTACACCAGGTGGACTTAATAGATATACAGAGCATTCCATCCCCAAACAGCAGACTACACATTCTTTTCAAGTGTACAGGGAATACTCTCCCAAGAGATCACATGTTAGGCCACAAAACAAGTCTCAATAAATTTAAGAAGAACTAAATAATATCAAGCATTTTTTCTGACCACACAGTATGAAACTAGAAATCACTTGCAAGAAAAAAAATGGGGAAAAAAACAAACAAACAAACAAAAAACACATGAAGGCCAAACAACATTCTACTTAATAACCAATGGGCTAATAAAAAAATCAAAGGGGAAATTTAAAAAATACCTTAAGACAGGGGCGCCTGAGTGGCTCAGTCAGTTAAGCATCTGACTTCGGTCAGATTATGATCTCATGGTTCATGAGTTCGAGCCCCGCATCGGGCTCTGTGCTGACAGCTCAGAGCCTGGAGCCTGCTTTGGATTCTGTGTGTGTCTCTCTCTCTGCTCTCCCCCACTCATTCTCTGTCTCTCTCTTTCAAAAATAAATTAAAAACATTAAAAAAAAATGTTTTTAAACACCTTAAGACAAATGAAAATGGAAACACAATGGTCCACAACCTGCAGGATGCAGACAACACAGTTCTAAGAGGAAAGCTTATAGCAATACAGGCCAATCTCAAGAAACAAGAAAAATCTGAAATAAACTTACACCTAAAAGAACTAGAAAAAGAACAAACTAATACTAATGTTGTAGAAGAAAGGAAATAAAGATCATAGAGGATATTAATTAAATACAGAGCTGGTTGTTTGAAAACATAAACAAAATCAACAAATCATTACGCAGACTTACAAGAAAAAAACAAAGAGGGCCCAAATAAATAAAATCAGAAATGAGAGAGAAGTTACAATGAACACCACAGAAATATAAAGGATTATAAGAAAAATCCTGCAATTATAGGCTAACAAATAGGAAAAACCAGAAGACATAGGTAAATTACAAACATACAATCTTCCAAGATTGAATCAAGAATAGAAAATCTGATCAAACCTATAACTAGTAATGAAGTTGAATCAGTAATCAAAAAACTCTCAATACACAAGAATCCAAGACCATGACATATCAGATAAAGGGTTAGTATCCAAAATCTATAAAGAACTTATCAAACTCAACACCCCAAAAAAAAATAATCCAGTGAAGAAATGAGCAAAAGACATGAATAGACACTTCTCCAAAGAAGACATCCAGATGACAACCAACACATGAAAAAATGTTCCTCATCACTCATCATCAGGGAAATACAAATTAAAACCACACTGAGATACCACCTCACACCTGTCAGAATGGCTAACATTAACAACTCAGGCAACAACAGACACTGGCCAGGATGCGGAGAAAGAGGATCTCCTTCGCACTGCTGGTGGGAATGCAAACTGGTGCGGCCAAGTATGGAGGTTCCTCAAAAAATTAAAACCAGAACTACCCAATGACCCAGAAATTGCACTACTAGGTATGTATCCAAGGGATACAGGTGTGCTGTTTCAAAGGGACACATGCACCCCAATGTTTATAGCAGAGCTATCAACAACATCAAAGCATGGAAAGAGCCCAAATGTCCATCGATGGATGAATGGATAAAGAAAATGTTGTGTGTGTATATATATATATATATATATATATACACACACACACACATACAATGGAGTATTACTCAGCAATCAAGAAGACTGAAATCTTGCCATTTGCAATTACATGGATGGAACTAGAGGATATTATGCTAAGCGAAATTAGTCAGAGAAAGACAAATATATCATATGACTTCACTCATGAGGAACTTAAGGTACAAAAAAGATGAACATAAGGGAAAGGAAGCAAAAATAATATAAAAACAGGGAGGGGGACAAAACGTAAGAGACTCTTAAATATGGAGAACAAACAGAGGATTTGCTGGAGGGGTTGTGGGTGGGGGGGATGGGCTAAATGGGTAAGGGGCATTAAGGAATCTACTCCTGAAATCACTGTTGCACTATATGCTAACTTGGATGTACATTAAAAAAATAAATAAATAATTTTTAAGAAGGCATCATACTCCCTGATCTCAAACTATGCTATAAAGCTATAATAATCAAAACAGTGTGATCTGGCACAAACCCAGACATATAGATCAACAGAATAGACTAGAGTCCAGGAAAAACCTTACACTTATGCAGTCGATTAATTTTCAACAAAGAAAATAAGAATATACAATGAGGAAGAGACAGTCTATTCAATAATTTGGTCCTGAGAAAACTGGAGAGCTACTTGCAAAACAACGAAACTAGACCACTTTCTTACACCACATACGAAATTAAATTAAACTAAAATGGGTTAAAGACTTAAATGTGAAACCATAAAACTCTTAGAAGAAAACATAGGCAGTAAGCTCCTGGACATCAGTGTTAGCAGTATTTTTCTGGATCTGCATCCTCAGGCAAGGACACCAAGAGCAAAAATAAATGGGACTACATGAAACTAAAAAACTTTTGCACAGTGAAGGAAAACATCAACAAAATGAGAGGCAACCTACTAAATGGAAGAAGACATTTGGAACTAATAAAACAATAAAGGGTTAATATCCAAAATATATAAAGAACTGATACAACTCAATAAAAAAAAATCCAATTAAAAAGTGGGTAGAGAACCTGAATAGACATTTCTCCAAAGACATACAGATGGCCAAGAGACACATGAAAAGATACTCGTTACTAATCTTCAGTAAATGCCAATCAAAACCACAATGAGATATCACCTCACACCTGTCAGAATGGTTAGTATCAAAAAGACCAGGAATAACAAGTGTCAGCAAAGATGCAGAGAAAAGGGAAACCTTGTGTACTGTTGGTGGGAATGCAAAATGGTGCAGCTTCAATGGGAAATAGTCTGGAGTTCCCCCAAAAAATTAAAAACAGAAATACCATACATTTCAACAATTTCACAGCTGCGAAGCAAACAAAATCACTAACTGGAAAAGATATAGGCACCGCCATGTTCACTGCAACATTATTTAAAATAGCCAAGATATGTAAACAACCTAAGTGTCCATTATCAAAACATGAATAAAGAATATGTGGTGGGGCACCTGGGTGGCTCAGTCAGTTAAGCGTCCAACATCGGCTCAGGTCATGATCTCACAGTTAATGGGTCCAAGCCCCGCATTGGGCTCTGTGCTGACACCTCAGAGCCTGGAGCCTGTTTCGGATTCTGTGTCTCCCTCTCTCTCTGCCCCTCCCCTGCTCATGCTCTGTCTCAAAAATAAACAAACATTACAAAAAATTTTTTTAAAAAGAATATGTGGTATAAATATATACAATGGAATATTACTCAGCCATAAAAAAAGAATTCTTGCTATTTCAAAACCTGTAACAACTTTGTATGGTGACAGATGGTAGCTAGACTTCTGATGGAGATCACTTACTAATATATATAAATGTTGAATCACTATGTACACCTGAAACTAATATTGTATGACAACTGTACTTCAATTTTAAAAACTGAATTCATTATCAAAGAAAACTACAAACCCAAATGATTTCACTGGTGAATTCTATCAACATTCAAGGAAGGAATAACACCATTCCTTTACAAATGTTTTGGTCTTTTTTCATAAGTAGAGGAAAAGAGAATACTTCTCAATCCATTTTATGAGGTCAGCAAAAGTCTAACACCAAAACCTGAAAACAAAACTACAAACAAGCCACAACACTGAAAATTTTATAACACACTTCGAAATAAATTTGAGACAACAAAAGCATATAAAAACCTATAGAGTATGACCAATGTGTTACTCATAACTATCTAGCTATCTCAATCCAAGCATGGTGTAACATCTGACAATGTATAATTCATACATTAACAAAAGAACATAGAGAAATTATGTGATCACCTCAGTAAATAGCAAAGAAAAGCATGTGATACTCATCAACTTAAAACAAAAATTCTTGACAAACCAAAACTAGAAGAGAACTTTTTAGATTCGAAGTACACTTAACCAGAAAATTAAATAGTAATAAACGATGTTAAAACCGTAGAAACAGAATAATAAAGTGTAATTATACAAACTAATATGGAGAAACTCCAAAATACATTTCTGAATAAATAAAAGAAGTTGTGGATATTTGTAATAGCTTGAAAACATTCACACATATATGTATGATTTTCTGTAGGAATACAGAACACATAGAAATAAGACTGAAATAAGACAAACACATAGAAATAAGACTGGTAGAAAACACATCAGTCTGATAACTTTTTTTATGTTTATTTATTTATTTTTGAGAGAGACACAGAGTGTGAGCGGGGAAAGGGCAGAGATAGAGGGAGACACACAATCCGAAGCAAGCTCCAGGCTGCGAGCCGTCAGCGCAGAGCCCTACATCGCGCTTGAACCCACCAAGCTTAACCGACTGAGCCACCCAGGCACCCCATAAATTCTTAACAAACACGTACTGATTTCAGAGATTCTTGTAGTTTGCATCCACTGGAACTAAGCGTGGTCTGAACTTCTCCGAAGTGGGTGTGTGTGTGTGCGCGCGCGTGTGTGTAAATACACGAGCGAATGGAGAAAGAAAAGGGGAATAGAGGGCTTCCCTCAGCTATACGCACCTACGATTCAGCCAGCTGAGGTCAATAAAGGAGAGGGACTCAGGCCACAAGATCCAAGGGAGTCCCAGGGCAAAGGAGCAAGGCACTGAAGGCGGAGATCCAAGAGGGGCGGGACGGCGTGGCCTCCGCTCCTCCCCGGACCAAGGCGGGCCCGAGACTGTGACCCACCTCTCCGGCGCTGTCCTCGTTGCAGCGCCGCGGGACGGCCATGCCGGGCCGCCTGCTGCGGGGCCTGTGGCAGCGATGGCGTCGTTACAAGTACCGCTTCGTTCCTTGGATTGCGCTGAACCTAAACCACAACCCGAGGTGAGAGGGCGAGGCCGGCAGACCAGGGACGTCTTCTTTCAGCCCCACGACGCCACCAGGGCCGCTGAACTGGAGGCATGTGGGCCCTAAGTGGGCGGAACCTCCGGCGAAAAGCGCTTTAAACGGCGGTCTCTGGTGGGCGGAGCCTCAGGCGACCCTGGGGCCCGAGGTGGGCGGGCCCGTAGCGAGCAGAACCTGAGGTGGGGCGGGGCCTGAAGTGGGCGAAGCCGAGGCTGGTGGAGTCGGAGGACAGCTGGGATACCGAAGACCGTGGGGAACCTTAGGAGGGTGGGACCTGAGGCCTACTCTCCCAGAGTACCCCGCGCTGTGAGGTCTGTGAGGCGGGCGTCCCTCACGGGCATTGCGGCTCGTGCTCTCCTTTAGAGGTCTTCGCTGACGGGCGTTTCTGTCCGGGCGAAAAATAGAAACTTTTGAAAAAGAGCAAAGTTTATACAGCGTGAGGGTGCATGGCCTTCTCTCCGCCAGGGCATACTTCAAAGTTCCTTAGAAAAGCCAAACTGAGGTTTATTTTCATAGCTCCATAGTTTATATGGTGAAAGCAGCCCGGCTTGGATGTGAGGATAACAACTTGCTGACGCAGAAAAACGAGCAAAATGTCACTAAAAACACGTCCGAATGTGGGGTTTAGAATAGTCCATGCCTGAAGAAAGGGATCTAGTTGAGTGGGTGGCGGTGGAGTCACTGTTAATTCCGGCTCTAGTAAGTGGCATGGTAGCCATCGTGAAGAAGCTCACGTAATGCTCACTTAAATAGGCAAAGCTAGCTCCACTGAAGGCCAGTTAATAACCGAAGAGCTTTTCCAAAGTTTGATTCCGCGGAAACGTGAATTCAGGGCCACCGTTGCTATAGAATTGTGAGGCGGAATGGCTTTCTTTTTGTCAAGAAGTAAAAAATAATACCATTATGCGAGTAAAAATGATGCAGCCATTAAAGAAGTAAGTATTCCCGGGAGAGAATGTGACAAAGCATATGTTAAATTTGTCTTTGTAATTAAATGCCTATAAAATATATGAGGATTCTTATGCGATATTCACATAATGGCCATGGATGTAGTGGGAAGAAGAACTAGTTCTGTTTGAGCTGTGGCTTTCCAGCTTAACAGCTTTAGGATCTTGGGCAAGCACCCCAACGTCAAGCCTCAGTTTCCCTGTCTGCAAAGATGAGATAATGAATGTAAGGACCCAACAGCATTTGGTACAGATAGACTTTTCACAGATAACCGGCTATTTGTAACTTGGGTAGGGATTGCCAGGAGTTAGCGAACTAGAACTATCCCCAAACAATTCTTTCTTGAACTTTTTAGTTTTATGCCCTTCAAACACATGAGAATAATCATCATTAAGCCCAGTAACTTAGAAGGCATGAAGGCATGAAGCCTGACTTTTATCACTTGAAGGGTAGTGAATGGAAACTTTTCCTGTTTTCAGGACCGTCCGATATGTTCCAGAGGAATCCAAAGACAAAGTTATCTCAGATGAAGATGTCCTAGGAACATTACTGAAAGTTTTCCAGGCTCTGTTCATTAATGATTTCAATAAGCAATCAGATATCTTGACTATGCTTCCAGAAACTGTTAAATCAAAATATCATGACCTACTGTCAGTTCAACATCCAAGGGTGAAACTGCTTGAATACAGACATCAACAGCAAAATATCTTTAAACCAGAAGAAATTCTTTATAAGACACTGGGTTTCAGTGTTGCCCGAGCAACTAGCTCATTGATTTCTGCTGGAAAAGGTGTCTTCGTTACCAGAGGATTGGTACCAAAAGGCGCGGTTGTAGCTATGTATCCTGGTAATGACACAATTAGTGCTTTGCCAAGAGTTTCCTATTTATCAGTTAATATAAAGTCCAACAAAATACTTACTCTTATAATCCTTTGAGTAAGGAGTTGAATTAGAAACTGAGATTTCCACACATTTGTAAATCCTGATTTCGAAAATAACTACAAATTATTTTATGTGCTAGAAAGCATCCTTGAGTATTTATTTGAATAAAAGCACTTTTCTTTTAAGAAAATTTTTGTAGTCAATGTTTAAATGTAGAATATAGTATGGCCTACTTTGATAAGATGAATTACTTAGAAAGCACTAGAGAATAAGTCAGTTGGCTTACATAATTGATAACTAAAGGTAAAAATAGTACGGGTTAAAACAGGTATGACAGTTTAAACCTGTAAATCAATAAATACCTTCCTGCCATTTCTACACTTTAAAAGTAAAGCAGCTTCTTTGCAAAAAGATCATTGACTAGAATGCTTAGTAGGGTATGTTATTTGTTAAACTAAGATTACATTATTTGTAAATGTTTAATTCAGACATGTTTTCAAAAAGTCATTCTGTTTTCTAATTTTACATCCCTAAGCAAAAGAGTTGGTTTCCTCCTACACAACTAACTCTGTAAAGGCTAAATAGAACAAGCTGGCAACAAATTAATACTAGAATAAATTTAATAGATTAGGATGCCAGTAACATAGGACACACTCAGTAAATACTAATTTTCTCCTTTCCTCTACTGCTAGCGAAAGGGGAAACAACCTGAATATCAGATTCATTTATTCCCATTTTGTCTACATTATTTAACTGGTTATTAACAAATACATTTCTTAAAAGACTTTTTTTTTTTTTTTTGAGAGAGAGAGAGGGCGCAAGTCAGTGAGGGGCAGAGAGAAACCAAGCTCATCTGAAGCAGGGCTCGAGCTCACCTGAGGCAAAGCAGGGCTCGAGTTGACCGATGTGGAACTCGAACTCACTACTGTGAGATCATGACCTGGGCTGAAGCTCGATGCTTAACCACTGAGCCACCCAGGAACCCAAAAGACTTTTTAATGGATGTCAAATAACACTCTACTTTAAAAAGCAAAAACAAAACAAAACAAAAAGCCCCTATAATTTTGTAAAGCTGAATCTCAAATGTGGTGTTCACATTTTAATTAATCAAAATAGTCACATTTTATTTGGCTATGTGAACAAGTTGATTCTCTGCTCCATTTACTTTTGGGCACTCTTTAAAGGGAAGAAGTAGCCAAAGAGAATGTGATAATCTAGACTGGAGTAAAATATTAGGAAAAGGTAGAGAAAATAAAATAGTTCATTTCATGTTATGTTTATTTTCCAGAGAGAGGTGCTTATCATGATGTTAATAATTTTTACATATTGCTATGTCCTTATCTTATAATAGGTACAGTATATCAGAAGTATGAGCCAATCTTTTTCCAATCCATTGGAAATCCATTTATTTTTAGATGCCTGGATGGGGTACTTATTGATGGAAATGACAAAGGAATATCAAAAGTCGTATACAGGTAAGTTAGTGCCCATGTTCAAACATAACGATAGGACACAGAGCCACAGGAAAATGACCATGACCCTGGCCTTTTCACTTTAAATAAAAATCTGTTTAGACAGCTGCTAAGTGGCAACTCAGCTGCCCTATTGACTAGACAAAACTTTTTTTTTAATTTTTTTTTTTTATTTATTTTTGAGACAGAGAAGGACAGAGCATGAATGGGGGAGGGTCAGAGAGAGGGAGACACAGAATCTGAAGCAGGCTCCAGGCTCCAAGCTGTCTGTCAGCACAGAGCCCGACCCGGGGCTCGAACTCAGGGACTGTGAGATCATGACCTGAGCCAAAATTGGACGCTTAACTGACTGAACCACCCAGGCATCCCAGACTAGACAAAACTTTTTAAGAGAAATTGGATTTGTTCAGTTCTAGGATTAATTTTGTACTTTTGGATTTTACTGTAAGACATAAAAGAACAATCTCTTACCTAATGCTTTCACCTGTTTCAGATCTTGCAATGGGAGGGATCAACTTGGTCCTTTAAAAATGAGTGACAGTACATGGCTAACATCAGAAATTTGTAATCCACTTGCTGTAGGACAGTATGTCAACAATTGTTCAAATGGTAAGTTGACATTATGGGTCTGTGAGACAAGATATAAATATAGCAGTAGTAATTTTCCTCCTTTGCTATATGACTGAGTGGCAGAGGCAGTTAAATTTAACATCTCAGCTTTTCAAAGCCTGTAAATAAATTGTAATGCTGAGAAGGCAGATATTAAAGAAGTTGGGGAAATAATGATATACATTAATTGGAATTCTTTAATTTACTATTTTTCTTCTGGTTTTTCAGTAAATATAGGTAACTGATAAATGCTCCTTTGATCATTATTATTTTAGCATTTTTTAATAGTTAAAAAAAGAGAGCATTAGAGATCATTTTGTCAGAGCCTCAGTAGAACCTTGTAGGTTAAACTAGACTGGTATCCCCTTTCTGTTGCTACTTTTGTGAATCACTTACCTTCTCTAGGGCTTGACTTCCCTAAAAATATAAGTTTGATCTCGCCTACATTTAGCATAGGTTTTGGTGTTAGGGAGATATGAACTTGAAACCTGACTTTTCTACGTAACCTTCAATCTTTCTGGGTCTCTGTTTTCTGATCTTCAAAAAGTAAATAATAAAACATACATAATCTAGTAATGCCTGGAAGGTAATAGTGATTATTAATTTGAAAATGTTATAATAATTTAGAAAACCATGCATCAAGTGTTAAAATTCAGTTCTGTTTTCCATGACCTTTTTTAAAACGGCTATTTCTAAAAATTATATACTTGTTCCTAGACAGAGCCGCTAATGTCTGTTACCAGGAATTTGATGTGCCTGCAGTTTTTCCTTTAGAGCTAAAACAGTATCTTCCAAACATTGCCTACAGCTGTGACAAACAAAGGTTAGTCTTTTCCTATCCCTTGTGTTCTGCTGTACTCAAAAAACATGTATATTCGAGGGTGCCTGGGTGGCTCAGTTGGTTGAGCATCTGGCTCTTGATCTCAGCTCAGGTCATGATCTCACGGTTTGTGGGTTCGAGCCCCACATAGGGCTCTGCACTGACAATGTGGACCTGCTTGGGATTCTCTCTCTCACCGCCCCCCACCCCTGCCTCTCTTGTGTGTCCTCTCTCAAAATAAATACATAAACTTAAAAAAAATTTTTTTAAATATATATATATTCCAAGAAAAAGCTAGACAGAACTTGGAATAATTTCTCTTAGGAAAAAATTATAACTTAAATTTTGATTTTCATCATACCTTAATGTATTAATGTAGGCTCATTTGAAGTTTAATATTTTTCATTAACTTAGCTCATTCTGCTTCTTATTACCCATTTTCGTTCTATGTAGTCCTTTATAAGTATCAACCTTAAAATTTTTTTCAAGTGATTCATTGTTACTTTTCTAGTTACAAAATCTTCAAATACATTTTTTAATCATTTTAAGCATTATGTTCTTCATCTCACTTGAGAACACCCAGTTGAAGAAAAAGGCTAAATTACACTATTCTTTCTTTTGCTCATTTCACTATTCCGTTTGGAAACTTAATGAAAAATGAAATATTCAGGGGCACCTGGGTGGCTCAGTCAGTTAAGTGCCTGACTTTTGGCTCACAGTTCATGGGTTTGGGCCCCGTGTTAGACTCTGTGCTGACAGCTCAGAGCGTGGAGCCTGCTTCGGATTCTGTGTCTACCTCTCTCCCTGCTCCTCCCCGACTCACACTGTCTCTCTCTCTTTCTCTCTCAAAAAAATAAACATTAAAAAAAAAGAGGAAATATTCAGAAAATACATATTATTAATGTAACATTTCTATTCAATAAGTGGAAAGTCTGGAAGTGTTCAAGTAACAATTTCTAAATGTAAGTAATTCTGTAGAGTTCTTTATCAACAGTGCTATAGGAAAATATAATCTTTATGTCATGTCACTGAGCTGCCAGGTGCTAGCAAACTTTATTTTTTATGGGCCCCATTAAATTGTCCTTTTAAGATGAAAGAGATTTAAAACTTAGACTGTTCTTTGGGGGCACCTGGGTGGCTCAGTTGGTTGAGCGTCCAACTTTCAGTTTCAGCTCAGGTCATGATCCCAGGGTTATGGAATCAAGCCCCTTGTTGGGCTTCACACTGAGTATAGAGCCTGCTTAAGATTCTCTCTCTCTCTCTCTCTCTCTCTCTCTCTCTCTCCCCCCCCTCCCCCCCTTCCCTTCTCCCCAACTCCTACTCTGTCTAAAAACACAACAAACTTTGACTATTCTCTGTACTTGATACATACTCTGTCTCTATGTGTGTGTATGTAACAGTTGGGGTTTTTTTTTAGCTATATGCTCTGGAGCATAATATCACTACTGTTCAACAAGTACAGGAAAAGTTAACTGAGTAGGAACATTGAAGGTTACTTATGTCTTACGGTGTTCATAAAAGTATTTTTTTAATCCCAATTAATTTTAAGTAATGTTTTCATCTTTGCAGAATACAAAGATACAAATTAATTTTAAAATGTTAAACCACAGGGGCAACTGGGTGGCTCAGTCGGTTAAGTGACAGTTAAGCGTCTGACGTCGGCTCAGGTCATGATCTCACAGTTTGTGGGTTCGAACCCAGCATTGGGCTCAATGCTGACACCTCAAAGCCTGGAGCCTGCTTTGGATTGTGTCTCCTTCTCTCTGCCTCCCCCCTGCTCATGCTCTGTCTCTCAAAAATAAATGTTAAAAAAAAATGTTTTTTTTAAACTTACTGATTTGTGGTCTCCATCAGGGATAAGAACTATTTCTTCATGGAAATCAAATAGCTAAGACAATAGTAAAAAATTTGAATAAAATTATGTCTATAACAGCTAAATTGGTTATATTAAAAATATGAGCTTGGATTTGTTAATACTTCTAACTTTTGTGTATTCTTTTTGTCCTCAGCCCACTTCGATGTGTCATTCTTGTAGCACTCAGGGACATCAAACAAGGAGAAGAGCTTTTTTCAAACTACTATACAATTGTCAGCTAACTATGAATTAGAAATTAGGTTTTCTATTCAGCTATTTATTCTGAATGTTTTTGTTAATTGTATCTCTGAGTTCCACCTATAGAACAAATATTTTGAGGCCTAATTGGAGTGGGAATTTTTTTTTTATTGATGTTAATGTGTTTATATTAAAAGCTATTTCCTTCATTACAATTTCAAATTTATAATGCAATTATAATTTTAATTGGTTTTCACCTAAAAACACAGTAGCTTATTAAATTAAAACCTACTGCCTGACATTAAAATTTCAATTTTTCTTTTATTTTGTATCTCTGTGGTTTATAAAATTTTAACCAAATCATCACCATTTCTTGCACTGTTGATGTGTACAAACTTCTTTAAAAACTCTATTTTTAGACCTACCCTATGACCCAGCAGTAGCATTGCTAGGAATTTACCCAAGGGATACAGGAGTACTGATGCATAGGGACACTTGTACCCCAATGTTTATAGCAGCACTCTCAATAATAGCCAAATTATGCAAAGAGCCTAAATGTCCATCAACTGATGAATGGATAAAGAAATTGTGGTTTATGTACACAATGGAGTACTACGTGGCAATGAGAAAGAATGAAATATGGCCCTTTGTAGCAACGTGGATGCAACTGGAGAGTGTGATGCTAAGTGAAATAAGCCATGCAGAGAAAGACAGATACCATATGTGTTCACTCTTATGTGGATCCTGAGAAACTTAACAGAAACCCATGGGGGAGGGGAAGGAAAAAAAAAAAAAGAGGTTAGAGTGGGAGAGAGCCAAAGCATAAGAGACTGTTAAAAATTGAGAACAAACTGAGGGTTGATGGGGGGTGGGAGGGTGGGTGATGGGTATTGAAGAAGGCATTTTTTGGGGATGAGCACTGGGTGTTGTATGGAAACCAATTTGACAATAAATTTCATAAAAAATAAAATAAAATAAAAATAAAAACTCTATTTTTATATTATAAACTAAAGCCAAAAATATATGTTGTTGCCATGAGTTGTGTGTGTGTGTGTGTGTGTGTGTGTGTGTGTGTGTGTGTGTGTGATTTAAGGATTGTTTTAGCTTTTAGCATGGAAATAAAGTCATAAGATAGTGGTGATGGGAGGAACATGTATTCCCCATTCTCTTTTTTTTTTTTTAAGTTTATTTATTTATTTTGAGAGAGAGCGAGCGAGCAAGCAAGCAGGCTCCTTGCCGTCAGCACAGAATCCAATGCAGGGTTCAAACTCACAAACTCTTGAGTACATGACCTGAGCTGAAACCAAGAATCAGACACTTACCCGACTGAGCCACTCAGGTGCCCCTCCCCATTCTCTTATTCCAAGGGGGAGCACTTCCAATAGTGATGCTCCTGGCCTCTCTCTATACCCATTGGAAGAAGAATGATTTTCTGAAATTATCTTTGGAGGAGAACTAGGCACCCATGGCCCAGACCCCTGTATTTTTTTTTTCTGTGGACTCTGCCAGCAGAGAGGGTGTCCTGGTCTTCTCTCTGCTCAGCCAGTGATAGAGTGAGTCTAGTAGTTCGGAGGTGGAGTATTAGTGAGCTCACCTGGCCACAGCTCTGAAGCCACATTCTCCAGTGAGTTTCATTCGTAATCTTTCCTTGATCTCCATCAACCTGACTCCCACATTTCTCAGTTCCAATCTTGGGTGGAGAGGACACCTCAAATCCTAACATGGAACCAGATTTTAACCACCTTAACTGCTACATCAACAACTTTCTTCAGTTTATTGCAATTTCAATAGCATCGTAATTGCCTTCCCTTGTTTCCACTCCTGCCACTTTTACAGAATTGATCACCCAGAGAGGTTCTTGTAAATGTAACTCAGATCTTGACCTACCTCTGCTCAAAATCCTCTCATTACTCCTCATATACTGGAATAAATGCTAAAGTCCTTCACATATATGATGTAGCCATTCACTACCTCTGATCTCACCTCTTGCTCGTTCTACCCCAGGCACATCTGCCTCCTTCCCACACCTTGAACCTGTTGGACACACGCACACTTTCAGGGCTTCTGCACTAGTTTTTTGTGCCTGCAAAGGTCTTCCCCTTTTTTGTCACCTTGCCAACCATCGTACAATCACTATTCACAATCCCTAAGTGCCAGCCCTGAAACTTCCTATTACACTTTTTTTCTCTATATGTATCATGTATAAATAGTAAATGTACATTTGCGACAGCATCTGATTCTTTTTCTTAGCCTCCTTTATCTTCTATTTGTGTCAGTAAGATCCTTAAAACCAGGAGAAACTAATCTTATTTGGAAAAAAAACCCAAAACAATCTACTTGACCAAGAAGATCCTGTTACCCAGAACCTTATATAAAATACAGAAATACTAACTCCTGTGGACATATTAGGAGGGGCTGTAGGATGGGCTGGAGTTTTTAGGAGTGAACTCTTGAAATGTCAATGACTTAACTAGTGCAGGGAAAAAATATGTTATATAGAAAAAGATCAAATATGGCAAAATGTCAGTTCAACCTGGTTTGTTCATTATACTATTTCTAATTTTTGTCTTAAAAAGTCTTTCTTTCAAAGCTAGGGGACAAGTCACCATTAGTTTAAGAGTAATATAGGCCATCAAGCATTCAGTGATACCTACTAGGTGAAGGGTCCTGGGATATACAAAGAATAAAACATGGTTCCTCATAAAATGCTCACAGTGAGAATATAAAGCTTGCCTAGTATCATGACTTGGTTTGCACTGGAGGGGTGAATTTATTTTTTAATGTAACACTGACATTTTAAAACATAGAAAAACCATGTTATCTTTTTTCTTACTAAAATTTTTTTTAGATTTATAAATGGCTAATTTCATTTCTGACATGCTTACAAAATGCTTTTGAGTTCTATACCAGAAAACAACTTTGTAGCAGTATTGCCTTTACCTTTGCGTAAGCATCTCATCAAAATTGAGTTACACAACAGCCTGTGTATCTCTCGAAAGTGAATGTCAACTAATGTATTAAACGTAGAAAAACGTGAGCACTCCTGGTCTAGAACCATGAATTCAGTCCCCTAGTACACAATTTTGCCAGAGAATCCACAGAGACACAGAAATAGACGGTGAGGATTAAAGAACGCCTACCTGGATGGGAAATGGTAAACAGTGCTATGTACCAGGGGCTAGTTTAAATTCAAAGCGTAGGGGCGCCTGGGTGGCTCAGTCGGTTGAGTGACCGACTTCGGCTCAGGTCATGATCTCATGGTTTGTGAGTTCGAACCCTACATCGGGCTTTGTGCTGACAGCTCAGAGCCTGGAGCCTGCTTCAGATTCTGTGTCTCCCTCTCTCTCTGCCCCTCCCCCACTCATGCTCTGTCTCTGTCTCAGAAATAAACATAAAAAAATTTAAAAATAAATAAATTCAAAGTGTACATAATGAAATAGGTAACTTACAGATACCCTGAGGCCTTTGAGAAGTCAGAGAAGCTGCAGGCTCAAAGCCTATCATTGATGAAAATTATGGCCAAGAAAGATAAAGTCTACAAGTCAGGAGAGATTATTCTGCTCCCACAAGGCTCTCCTCTCTCCCCTAAAAGCCTTAAGTACTTTGTAGCTCTCACATGGTACTTGGCCACATGCTTGGCTGGATTGAAAACATCTGTACTTGTCCCCACCTGAAGGCACTACTGTGTTGTGTCCACCACAGACCCCTGAACATTTATGCTCTGTGGCATCTGTGCAAGAAGGAATGTGATTTTAGAAAAGTAACCAAAGCAGAGGAGTCAAGAGCGTTTGCTTTCATTTTATCCTCTTTGTGTCCTTGTACAAAATCTGGACCCTATGTGCTATCTGATCACTACATATTAAGAATGGACTAGGGGCGCCTGGGTGGCTCAGTCAGTTGAACATCTGATTCTTGATGTCGGCTCAGGTCATGACCTTGCAGTTTGTGGGATCAAGCCCCACATCAGGCTCCCCACTGGCAGTGCGGAGCCTGCTTGGGATTCTCTCTCCCTCCCTCTCTCCCTGCCCTCCCCTCCGCAACACCCCCTTCTCTCTCTCTCTCAAAAAAAAAAAAAAAAAAAAAAAAGAACTAGATAAAGCTCTGCTCAGAGGAAATGAAATATGCGAACAAATTTGTGAAATTAGACTAAGAGATCTTCAGCTTGAAAGATGAAGGTTTTGAAAAGATATTTCTACGAGGCTACTAAACTATGTATACTAGGATAAGAAAGACTAGTTTACCATAAATACATTGTCAAATAACAACACAATTAATAGACATCACGTCTTCCTAAAAGACATACTTACCTAGAACAGTGTTTGAAACAAAACAGACATTCAACAAATATTTCCTGAATTACATTGAAAGTATAAGCTAGCCTCATTTTGGGATGGCTGTTTTATTCCATATGGAAATTTGTTATAGAGGATTTAAAGAAAAAGTATTTTATCTGCCATTTGTCACTATCAAATATCTTATTTACTGCCTCAAAAAACCAACCGAACAGTGGTTAAATATCTACCCATGTCCCATGAGTTATAGCTTATGATTCATTAAACAAAAATCTAATTGTGGCAAATACTCACACGAACCAAGAAAAAAAAAAGATTTCCAGATGTTTATTTCTGGAACTGTACACCAGGTATTAAAGTACAACAAATACAAAATAATGCTCAAAAAAATCAGTGTTTATGTACAAATATTAAAATCAATGCAACAATAGCAACTTCCTCTTGAACATCTGATACTAAAACTTGTTGTGATTGTCACTAATTAATCTCATATTCACAGGATACTTATTTCAAACTGGGACAATTGGAATCACTGGTCATCTAAGAGGAATTTTAATATCTACCATATTTAACAATAAAACTAATAGTTTCCTCCTTTTAGTGAAAAAATTAAGAACTTTTTAAAAAACATAGTAATGTCAATATTTTTATAAATTATTTCAATTTCCATTTGTAGACAATGTGCTTTGAAACTCTGGGCAAACAATCTCCTTGGTGGTCAGGTTTATTCATTAGTTTACATTCAAAGTTGAAATATTCACTAGAGACTTTGGTTAAATTAAATAGTATCACTATGCTCTATTAAATCTGACGTTCTCAAATATTTATGACCCTCAATTTTAAAAATTAAAAAGGAAACAATTGCACAATTCTTTGACCTAATTGTACACACTTTAGTATTGTTTAAACAGTATTCTACATCCTTCAAGTAAATTCAGCAGTTGACCGTGACAAGAGGAAAACTAAACATTTAAAATGCTAGCATGGAAAAGATGACGTACGACTAACAAAAGTATTGCTATAATCACAGCACCAGTTACACTCCTAAATGGATCCGTTGTCCTCTTCAAATTCCCTGTACATAAAAGATACATCAGCCAACAATGCAACTGCTCACCATGGATTTTTGGTTTGTTCATAAGAAAATAATGCGGCAAAAGAAAACAAAAGAATTTATCACAGTTTGTTATAAGAATTGTGCTTCACACTTGATAATAAAGGCATTATTGTTTCTTCATAAAATTGCAAATCAGTTATTTCATGCTCTCAAACGCAATTCTTCTAATAAACAGTAACAAATTCTCTGTTAAGATGCTTAACTGGAGGAAACAAAACCCAGTAAATCCAGCTTTTAAAAGAAAATTCAATAAATAGCTATTTTACATGGATAAAGTCATAGTGGTACAATTTATGAATGTCACATCAAGCATGCACAAAAATGGTATTATACATGGCGGAAGCAGTCAGAAAATATTGAATTAGATCTAAAAAGATATGAAGAATTTACATATATATACAAAAATCTTGCAAATTATTGCCTCATTTTAACAAGGAATTAAAAGTAAACGTTGCCAGCTAGTTAGCACTCTCTAAGAGGCTAAAATCAGATTGACATTTAAAAATCTATTAAACTAGCTGGAATTTATTTTTCTCTCATATCATTTTCTGGATTTTGGTCAAAAATCTTTATTTAAATAACTAAAGTGTCCATTCAACTTGCTGATAATCAAAACTTTAGATAAGAAACACTGTTTCCATCTTATATCAAGATCCCAGCAATGCATAGATAAACTGACTATGTTACTGCATCAGCTACTGAGAATGGGCATGTTCATTTAAGTGCAACTGGTATTAGCATTCAGTCATCTTTGTGTAAATTATTTTATACAAACCAGCCACTGTAAACCCAGAGTGAAAATTAAAGTTATAACAATGGAAGATTATGGCCAGTATCTTACTAAATTATAAAAGGTATACTGATTTTTAACAAAAGAAATAAGGTTCAAAGTTTAGCACAACACCACAGCAATAAGAAGCTGATAACTTGGATAAAAATATCTGAAAGCAACATAGAGCCCAGGCTACCCATTATTTACTGTGTGCATACAGGAATGCTAGACTTTAGATGTATAAATTAGAGACTGATTTTAAGTTATTAATTTAACTACTTTTGTCCACTGTGCTAAACTAAATTTTATAGTAAATATGCTACTGCGTAAACACTTCAAAGCAATCTTCATTAAAATGCTGCAAACAAAAATAAGAATACACATCATCCAAAACTAAGGATGTCATTGCAGTTCACAGTTTGTATAATAAATACCCTCCCTTTCCATCACTACTAAGGTCACTACAACCTATCTACTCATCAGCACAACCTTGAAGCGACTTATACTTACAAATATCAGCAATGCAGCCAAACATTTAAGTTTTTTGCAAAGCACGACAACTAGCAGAAATTGAAAATTTCAACTAAGATGGTGCAAAAAAAAAAAAAAAAAAGCAAAATTCCATTGTAACTGAACTATAAAAGCAAAGCTTATTACATCCTAATACTGTACTGTGTATCATGTGAATTCACCTTTTAACTTAAAGATGCGTATCTATAGAGCAAAAATGGCCAAAGTTTATGACAATGGCTTCTCATTCACAATGTCTGGAATACAAATAAAACTGAGTGTGAGATGCATCTGAACGTCTATCACTTTTTAAAACTTAAAGTGGTAAAGTACCATTCTATGTCAATAGACAGAAACTCACATTTTTCTTGCCAACTGTTCAAGCTAAACAAAAAAAGTTTAAATATACTTCAAGGTTCTACTGCATTAAGTGTAAAATCTAGAAGTCCCTCCAAAATATGAACACTTTGAACTGCAGTGCTACAAACAACATAAGAAGTGTCCCAAATGTAAACCATTGAGTGGCAACATCCTAGGCTCTGTAGACTGTGTCCTGCAAGTCAGTTGCCTCAGGATAAACTAAATTATCAATACCAGTATGATTTTTAGAATTATAATCTTGACAATGGTGGACAAAACCCCATCTAAATACCACATCTTAAAAAGCCAAATTTTCAGCCAATCAATGAAGGTACACAGAACTCTTCCCACAGTAAAATGACAGATTCTGTGTAAGGTAGCCCTGGTCTAGAATTTTGAAACAGGATCCAAGCAAGTGTCTTCATAATTTGCACGCAGTTCCTCGTGCTGGCTTCCATAAAGATGGACTTGCTGTTTTGTAAACTGAAGTGCTCTAGTTGAATAACATGAGAGAAGTTTCCATTTTAAAAAAATCCTTGCATGTTTGTGCAGTTTAAAGAAACCTACCCCTGCTTTTATTTAATTAAGAAAATAAAACCAAAAAATGCTACATTGAGCAGGGATTGGGATCGGTACCTGTAAACATTGTTATTCCACTGCATCCATTACGGCAAAAGGAATTTACACGAAAAGAAGCCACTCCATTCAGTTCAGAACATCTGTGCTGGTTTTGAGCCGGTGGCCTCTGTCTACAGGTTTTAAAATTGGGAGTGAGGGCAGTGGGGAACAGAAAAGAATAGAAAAAAAGGGAGTGGAGAAGAGGTACTGGGGGATGAGGAAGAGATAAGCAGAGCTTAAAGCTGCACCACAGAGTTCAATCTTAGTTCCCAACTCTGCTGATCATAGTTCATTTCCACATTTATGGATTGAAAAATGAAAATACTCTTGATAAATCAAGATATAGTTCTATACATACTGACATCACTGATGTCATAGTGAAAAAGGTTCAAACTTCCAGTGAAAGACTAAGCAAACCTGATCCTTTCCTCAAGTTTACTGGTTCTGCACACCCACTGTTTCTGGGCTCCTCACTCGTGTCACTCAGAGTGAAGGGCGGCATGCTGATGTAGAGCATGGGCACTGATGAAGCCATTGGTCTCACTGGCAGACAGACTGCCAAAGTCAGCCACAGAGACAGCCATTTTGGCACTGGTGATGTGATGTGTGTGATTTTCAAAGTCCACACCCAAATTATTTACAGAAACCTCATTCATAAAGGATTCAGGAACAGCAATGCCCATTTTCAATCTCTTTGCTGGTCTTTCTGACTCTTCACTGCACATGTTCATGGGGTTTAGCTCCGAGTGATAAAATCCAGTCTCAAATAAATTAAAACAATCACTTTCCCCGTTGCTAGGCAAGGTGAGTAACTCTTCCGTTACGACAGGCACATGATTTACTTGTCCACGGGGTGTGTTGCCCAATGGAGGAAAGCTATCATCCAAACAATTAACATCCGTGGGGTTGCAGACGGTTGCTACGCTGTTGGTCAAAGCTAAAAAGAAATGGAAAATGGTTTAAGTAAGTTGTCCTGTGTCATGAAACAAAGAAGACACAATTTTGCCCTAAGCTGAAGAACACAAAAAGATGCTCATTTTACCTGTCAAGTCACTGGCAGTGAAGGAGTTGAGAATGTTCAGCTGTTGATCAGGAAGAGGCTCAGGTCGATTAGAAGTTAAGGCTGAAGAATTTACTGTCCCTCCCAGAGCTTCTGTTTCATCTACCAAACGATCCATATAGTCCCTGAAAAACATACCCCAATAATTTCATGACTGCATATCAGAGTTAAAACAAAAGTCTCTAAAGCCCACGGTACTTACGTAACTCCAGGGTGATGGTTATATCGTTTCTTTCCAAATCTTGTCTGTTGAGCAAAGTAATCATAACGTTCAGATTTCTTCCACATATAGTAGAATGCTACACATTCAGCAACTGTTCTAGTTCTCACCTAACAAAAGAAAGTTGAATTTTTCAGTAGAAACCAACAAACCCAATCCATTTTTTAGTAATTTTTTTAATACAACTATAGCTTTAATCCATGGGTCTTATTTTCTATCTCCCGAATTATGAAATTCTGAACATTTTATTAGAAAAAAATGTCTTTATATTTATACTATTTAATAATAAGGATACCTTCAAAAGGCCAAGGTTTGTTATTTCAATCAGAATGTATTAGTTTATAAAATAAATGTGTACCCAGAAATGATGCTGAAAATCCTAAAACACTGGCAACCTTTACTTTTTTCCTCACTGAACACTCATTGTGATTCTGACTGCAGCAGGAGTCCTTAACCCTGAGGGGTCCATGAATGGGATTAATGGGCATCTATTAAATCCGAAAATTATATGTAGGTACACTTTTCTGGGGTAAAGGGCTGCAGCTTCATCAGATTATCAAAGGGTTCCATAATGCAAAAGAGATTAAAAACTCTTAGAAAAGGGATCAGCACTCTACTGCATCTGCAATTTAAAATGATTTTCTAGCTAAAGGCAGGGTGTTTTCCTTCAACGTGGGTTTGGTTCACAGCTACAGGACTTAGGTAACAACAACAACAAAAACAATAAAATTTGAGCCTCACCAACGTGTCTCCACATCCAGACTAGAGCTGTTCAAACTATATGCAGCTAAAGGTATGAGTTCAAACATACAGACAAAATTCTGTGTCCTTCTCTAATAAATACTTTCTCCACTGCTTAATCAGTATCCTATGAGGAACTTTTAGCATCTCTATCCTGATTACTGATCATGACATAAGTGCATAACATAAGGAACAAGCTTTCTTTTTTTTTTTTAATATATGAAGTTTATTGTCAAATTGGTTTCCAGGGAACAAGCTTTCTAAGCCAAGAAATAAAGTGTACATTTCAATAAACATCATTAACTAGAAGTCTTTGTGGTGAACATAGGCTTCTTGGGAACAGAGAACTTTCCTGTCTTATTCACTGATGTATTCCTAGTGCTTAAAACAACGTCCAGTAAATTGTAGAACTTCATTATTTATGGAATAAACGAATAAATTTCCTAAGTCACTGTAAAACTTATGTTTTATTTTGACTTCAACAACCCAGCCTTATTTAAAAAAGTTTTATCTATTCACTAAATACTTCATCTCATCTTTGAGAAAACATAAGATTTTCATACATACAAAAAGGCATTAAACAATTCAACATCATACTGGAATATCTAGCAAAAGCAATAAGAAAAATAAAAGGTATACACATTGAGAAGAAATAAAACTGTCTCTGTTTACAGATGACATGACCATACAAAGAAAAATCCAAAGAATCCACAAAAAACTCATGGAACTAATAAACGATTATAGCAAGATTGTAGCATACACAGTTAACACACAAAAGTCAATTGCTTGCCTATATACCAGCAATGAACAAATGATATTTGAAATTTAAAAACACAACATTTACATTAGCACACCCAAAATGAAATATTTAGGTATAAATCTAACAAAATACATGCAAGACCTATGTAAGGAACATTATAATATGATTAAAGAAATGAGAGATATAAATAAATGGAGTGATATCCCACATTCATGGATAAGAAGACTCATTACTGTTAAGATGTCAGCTCTTCCCAACTTAACCTATAGATTCAGTGCAATTCTAATCAAAGTCCCAGCAAGTTATTTGGTAAATACTGACAAACTAATTCTAAAGTTTATATGGGAAGGGCAAAACAATACAAAACAAAAACAGAATAACCAACATAATACTGAAAGAAAACAAAGCTGGAGGACTGATAGTACCCAACTTCAAGCTTACTATAAAGCTACAGGAGTCAAGACAGTGTGATACTAGTGAAAAAACAGATACCCACATTAATGCAACAGAATAGAGAGCCCAGAAAAAGACACACAAATGCAGTCAACTAATCCTTAACAAAGAGTAAAGGCAACACAATGAAGTCATCTTCTAAACAAATGGTGCTAGAACAACTGAATAGCCACATGTAAAAACAAATAAAAAAACAAGGAAGAAAGGAAGAAAAGACACAGTTCTTAAAAACTTTCACAATAATTAACTAAAAATGGAATACAGATGTAAATGTGTAATGTGCACAACTATAAAGCTCCTAGAACATAACATAGGAGAAAATCTAGACGACTTTGGGGATGACATGACTTCTAAGATGTAATACTAACAACATGATCTATAAAAGAAAATTTGTTAGGTTGAAGTTCATTAAAATTAAACACTTCTACTTTGCAAAAGAGAATGAAAAGACAGCCAAAGACTGGGAGAAAATATATGTAAAACACCTATGTGATAAAGGACTGTTATTGGAATTATGTAAAGATCACTTACAACTCAATGATAAGACAACAAACCACTCAGTTAAAAAATAAGCTAAAAAAAAAAAAAAAAAAGGCTAAACACCTTAACAGAAGACACCTCCTTACAAAAAAGAAATACAGATGGCAAATAAGCAAATGAAAAGATGCTCCACATCATATGTCATCAGAAAAATGCAGAAAACAAGATACATTACACACCTATTACAACACCCAAAATCTAAAACACTGACATCAACAAATGCTGGCAAGGATGTGGAGCAACAGGAACTCTCATTGCTGGTGGGAATACAAAATGGTAAAGCCAATTTAGCAGACATTTGGAAGGTTTTCTACAAAACCAAACATACTCTTACCATATAATCCCACTCACTGGCATTTAGCCAAAGAAGTCAAAAACCTTCAACCAGATGTTTATAGCAGCTTATAACTATCAAAACTTGGATGCAACCAAGATGTGCTCCAATAGGTGAATGGATAAGATGGTATATCCATACAATGGGATAGAAAGAAATGTGATAAAAAGAAATGCACTTTCAAGCCATGAAAAAAAATAGAGAAACCCTTAAATGCGTTATTACTATGTCAAAGAAGCCAATCTGAAAAGGCTACATACTATATGATTCCGACCATATGACATTCTGAAATGGCAAAAGTATACAGACAGTAAAAAGCCAGGTGTTAGGAGTAGGGCTGCAGGGAGGGAAAGAATAGGGTGGAAGAGGTTAGACTACACGGATTTTTAGGGCTGGGAAACTATGCTGTATGACACTATAATGGTGGATATCATTATACATGTAATGGTACATGTCATTACACATTTGTCAGAACCCATACAACACAAAAAGTGAACCCAAATGTAAACCATGGACTTCAGTTAATAATAATATATCAATATTCATTCATTAATTATAACATATATCACACTAATGTAAGATATTAATAATAATGGAAGCTGTGTATGTGGGGGTAAGGGGATACACGGGAACCCTGTGTACTTTCTGATCAATTTTTCTGTAAACCAAAATGCCCGAGAAAACAAAGTCTATTAATGAAAAAGGCAGAAAATATTGACCTACCCATCTAAACACTTCAGAATCTTATGTTCCTTTAGGATAAAGAGAGATAATAATAAACAAAGCATACTTTAATGAAAATTATTACAAACTACTAGAATATACACACACATACACTTTTTTAAAAGTACTTTATTTTTTAGAGCAGTTTTCAGTTCACAGCTGATTTGAGCAGAAAGTCCAAGTTCCCATATACATCTCCTGCTCCCAAACATGCATAATTCCCTTCACTATCAATTCCCCACCTCAGTGGCACTTGATACAATCAATGAATCTATACCAGCACGGGTTTATTACCCAAAATCATTTACATTAGGGTTCACTCAGTCATTACTTATTACATAGGTATTGAAAAATATATAATGACATACATCTATCGAGTATAACATGATACAAAATAATTTCACTGCCTTAAAAATCCTCTGTACTGCACCTATTCATCCCTCCCTCCACGAAAAATTTTGAAACCACTAATCTATTTATTGCCCTCATAGTTTTACCTTTTCCAGAATGTCATATAATTGAGATCATACAGTATATAGTCTTTCCAGATTGGTTTCTTTGCCTTAGCAATACACGTTTAAAGGTCCCCCCATGTCTTTGTGGCTTGATAGCTCATTCTTTTTTAGCACTGAATAATATTCCATGGAATGGATCTGTCAGTGTATTTATCCATCTTCCTCTCAAAGTGTGTTAATTCATCTATTCAAAGGACATCTTAATTATGTCCAAGTTCTGGCAATTATGACTAAAGCTGCTATTAATATTTGTGTGGAGGTTTCTGTGTGGACTTAAGTTTTCAACTCCTTCAGGTAAAGACCATGGAGTACAATTGCTGGATCATATGGGAAGAGTATGGTTAGCTTTGTAAAAAAACACCAAACTGTCTTTCAAGAAACTGTCAACTGTCTTTTTAAGGTGGCCATACTATTTTACACTCTCATCAGTAATGAATGAGAATTCCTGTTGCTCCACAACCTCCCCAGCATTTCATGCTGTGGTAACATTTATAGTTGCTTTTAGTAACCAATGTTTCTTCTTTCAACAACTGCAGTTCTGGCCACTAAAGGGAAACATTTCTGAGGCCACAAACCTCTGAATAGCTTAGAAAGAAATCAAAGTCAAGGAAAATGGTAAAAGACTAAGACTACCTGGAAAATATAGTAAATCCATTTTCTTTTCTGTTTTAATGTTTATTTTTGAGAGAGAGAGAGAGAGAGAGAGACAGAGTGCAAGCGGGGGAGGGGCAGAGAGAGGGAGACACAGAATCTGAAGCAGGCTCCAGGCTCTGAGCTGTCAGCACAGAGTCCGACGCAGGGCTCAAACTCATGAATCACGAGATCATGACCTGAGCCAAAGGCACACACTTAACGGGAATGAGCCACCCAGGCATCCCAAGTGAATCCATATTCTATGAATATGACAACTATATGTGTCAAAAGATAGATGAGTACACTATCAGCATTCCCAGGAGTAGGTGTTGGCAAATCCCAGTCATGTTTAGAGTAATATGAGAAATGTTAATGTCAGGAGAGCATTAACAAGTTCTTCCTTTCTTTTGTCCTAAGTGACTTAAAACTTATTTGTTTATATTCATTGTAATTACTAAGCAATCTGTACTAATCTGCCTAATTTACCTTATTCTTCTGTATAAGATGAAAATCTTTTCCAAAAAGCATGAGTGCATGTTCAAAGCTCCGGCATTCTTCTTCTGTCCATGCAGTCATTCCTTCTAAAGAAATGTTAAAAAAAAAAAAAAAAAAAAAAAAAAAAAAAAGATGTATTCATTGACCTCACATCTTTCATGTGAATTGCTAGTTTACTTTCAGTATGTTTCCCCCTATAAAAGGCCATTAACTAACTCCTTTCCTCTCCCTCTCCCTGTACCTCCCTCCCTCCCTCCCTCCCTCCCTCCCTCCCTCCCTCCCTCTCTCTCTCTCTCTCACACACACACACACACACACACACACACACACACACACACATACACACAGTTCTGTAATCCAATGATTTCAGTTAGGATTACCTAAAGTATACACATTATAAATATTACTTAAAAATCTACAATACCAAAATATAAAAACTAGGTTTTTTTTCTCTGCATGAAAGGATAAGGATGTAATTTTTTTAACTTATGCTCATTGTTTTTCTAATTTTTTTTAAACTATAAGCATGTATTTTTTTTTAATTAGAAAAAAAGGTTATTTCCTTTATGGGAAAAAAAGTTCCTTATTTTGCTATTATATCAAAACCATAGTGCTTTAAGTAGAGACCATGAGTAATCAATATACATTTATTTAAAGTCTTTTTGCACAGTGCTACACTCTGGAAATCTAACAGGAATAAGAAACAGCCCATGTTCTCAAAACACTAAATCCCATTCAACTTCCCAGAAGACACTAACAATAAACTCAAATCTATTTGGGGCAGAAAAGACTTGGGAGTTTTTTCCTCAAAGACATGGGAGACTACATCCCCATGAAGAATAGTCCACCATAAAGATAAAACATAGTTTGAACTCAAGAAAAAAACCCAGTATTTAGTTCTCAACATTAGGAGAGCTTAAAATAAGTTTTTTAAAAAAACAACTTTTATAAGGAAACATTCCAAAAGACTGTCTCAACCGACAAGTTTAAACATACTCTTTTCAGCTTTTCTGTTTTTGCCAAGCCATTTATATAATATTAGAGTATTATTTCTTTACCTACTTACTTAATGAAAGCCATGGTGCATGCAATTCACTTATATAATCACAAAACTACTGAAATTAAAGTTAACCATTTTCCTTGACACACACAAAGCAAAACCTAAGCGCTGTAAAAATTTTATTACATGATTACTAAAAACACCCTTCTTGCAATAAATTCAATGGAATATTTTATACATGTTTCTTTTTTATCTTTAATCTCCTTTCCATTTCCTGTTTGGTTTAAAAAAACAACTTTTTGTTCAGTGAAATCATAAAAATCATTCTTTTTAATTACTTTGGATATATTGTCATCTCTGGGGTCTGCTTTGTTCTGTAACTATTTCTTCAAGAAAGTAGAGGTGACAGGGGGGTAACTAATGTGTATTTGAAAAATCTCTGGTACGTCTAAAAATAGAGGGCAAGAAAAGGAAATAATTATTCGCTATGAAGATGAACACCGATCTTACAAAAGTGTTACAGGACTGCCCCATCCTTTATAATACTTTGCTTATTCTACTCCCCAAATGAGGATCCCCTGTCATTTCCCTCTCTTGATCCCAAGCTTTGCTTACCTTGAGATGCCTTTCCATTGCAGCAGTACCTTTCAATTGCTTCCTTTATATTATGGTTACACTTGAGAAGTTCATATAATGCCTACAAGAGAAAGAAAAAAAATATTCAATAAAAATTATCAGAAATTCATACTTAATAGCATTAAAACAGACAAACAACCAGGACCAGTAACAGTCCTGACAAATACTGTCTGAAATGCTCTCTAAATATGTAAGACATTTGAGGGTATGTTTGTCCAAACATTTAGTATACATACCTACCCTGATGATAGACTCAAGTATCTCAGAAGTTTGTTCATTTTCACTCTACCCCTCAGAAGTCACCCACTGGTATCACTCTTGACTTTATTTTTTATTGTCAGGCCATCTGAGCTGGGGAAATTTCCCTATTTTAGGTGATTTTTCCAGTTGGGAAAAATCAGTATAAATATGGTCTTGTTCTTCACATCACCTACTCCCTGCCTTTTAGAGTGTCAATATAAGGAAACAGCAGCTAGCCTGGAAGAGGATGCGTATTTTAGTGACTTGGGTTTATAACAGTCTCATTGTCTACTATGAAACATATCATTTTTTAATACTGTTTAAGATTCTTCCCCTCTCTCTGCCCCTCCCCCACGTGCTCTCAAAATAAACAAATAAAACCTTAAAAAAAAAAACCAATCTAGCTGCTAAAAGAGCATCTGGTAAATCAATATCCATTTCTAATTTAAAAAAGACAGGGGCACTTGGGTGGCTCAGCTGGTTAAGCGTCCAACTTCAGCTCAGGTCATGATCTCATGGTCTGTGAGTTCAAGCCCCGTGTCGGGCTCTGTGCTGACAGCTTGCAGCCTGGAGCCTGCTTCAGATTCTGTGTCTCCCTCTCTCTGCCCCTTCCCCGCTCACGCTATGTATGTGTCTGTCTGTCTCTCTCTCTCTCTCAAAAATAAACATGAAAAGGGGCGTCTGGCTGGCTGAGTCGGTTAAGCGTCTGATTTCAGCTCAGGTCATGATCTCACAGTCTGTGAGTTTAAGCCTCACGTCAGGCTCTGTGCTGACAGATCAGAGTCTGGAGCCTGCTTCAGATTCCGTGTCTCCCCCTCTCTCTGCCCCTCCCCTGCTCATGCTCTGCCTCTCTGTGTCTCAAAAATAAACAAAAACATTTAAAAAAATTAAAAAAAAATTTAAAAAAAAACATGGAAAAAAAAAGACAAAAACTTTTTTCTTCATGTTTATTTTTGAGACAGAGAGAGAGAGACAGAGTGTGAGCAGGGGAAGGGCAGAGAGAGACAGAGACACAGAATACGAAGCAGGCTCCAGGCTCTGAGCTGTCAGCACAGAGCGCGACGCAGGGACTGAACTCACGAACTGTGATATCATGACCTGAGCCGAAGTCAGACGCATCACTGACTGAGCCACCCAGGCGCCGCAAAGACAAAAACTATTATATGTGTAAGCAGAATGTTACTACCTTACTATAATAAAGACAACCTATATCAAACCAAGCACCAATATTCTTCTTCTTTTTTTTTTAATGTTTATTTATTTTTGAGAGACAGGGAGAGAAGGAGAGAGACAGAGAGCAGGCGTGGGTGCAAAGGGTAGTTAGAGAGACAGACAGATGATCCGAAACCGGCTCTGTGCTGACAGCAGACAGCCCGACACAGGGCTTGAACTCACAAACCATGAGATCATGACCTGAGCCAGAGTCGGTCGCTTAACTGACTGAGCCACCCAGGTGCCCCACACTGGTATTATTCCTAATGTAAAAACCTTAGATGATTACTTTCCATCAAAAGCAGGCCTCAAATCACTATCACTACCAAACATCTCTGAGTTATGGCTACTTAAAGACTAGAAAGCCTGATAAAAACAACTGAAAAATTATTAGTTTCAACAGCTTGAGGAAAAAATAAATTTTTAAAAATTGGTATTTCTCTATATTAACAACATACCATTATAATAGAGATCCCATTTACAAAAGTATTAAAATCACATATTTCAAATACTGAAGAATTAAGTTAATTAGATGGATGTGATACCCAAACAAACAAAAACATTTGAGTGATTAAAAAAGTAAAATAAATGGAAAGTCAGACCATGTTCTTGAACTGGAAGGTTTAATGTTTTAAAGGCACTAATTCTTGCAAAATTAATTTATAGTTTCATGGATTATCAGTACAAAAACCCAATGGGATTTCTTTTTGACAGGTGAAAGATACTCTGAAATTCAGTTTCTATAACTTCTCTATGTTACTTGGGAATTCAAGGCTGAGTCCAACTATCACTGGATATTCATTTCAGTTAGGATCACCTAGGCTAAAGATACAGGGTGAAGAGTAATACAAGAGGGGCAAAATGGTATCAGAGGGCAAAACTAGGGGCATCCAAAAAAAAAAAAAAAAAAGCCCTAATAGGTATTACTCCCAGCCCCATCCCACATACAATCAGGAGTATTCTGCATCTATAGGTACACAGTGCTTAACAAATGCTCCTAAAGCAAATTTATACAACCTTAATACAAAATACTTTCAAACATTTCCTGAATAAAGTTCGAGAGTAATCCAAAGAATATCTTTATTATAAAACCTACAAGTCTAAGCATAGAGAATGTTTAAGTTAAGTGACATTATAGCTACAGATGGAATATATAAAATCATCAGGAATGAGATACTAAAGAATTTTCAATGGCAAAGGAAAGTAAGTGACTCAAATTAAGATGTGCACATATACATAGAAGAAAAGACCAGAAGACATCAAACAATATGGAATGGTTATCACTACCAGCTCTTGGGACTTTTTATAAGCCAGTATTTTCCAAGTTTCAAAAATCTATCAGGGGGCACCTGGGTGGCTCAGTTGGTTAAGCGTCCAATTTCGGCCTAGGTCATGATCTCATGATTCATGAGTTCAAGCCCCGTGCTGGGCTCTGTGCTGACGGCCCAGAGCCTGAAGCCTGCTTCACATTCTGTGTCTCCCTCTCTCTCCCTGCCCCTTCCCCACTCACGCTCTGTTTCTCTCTGTCTCTCAAGAACTAAACATTAAAAAAAAAACAAACTGGGGCGCCTGGGTGGCTCAGTCGGTTGAGCGTCCGGCTTCGGCTCAGGTCATGATCTCACAGTTTGTGGGTTCGAGCCCCGCATCGGGCTCTGTGCTGATGGCTCAGAGCCTGGAGCCTGCTTCAGATTCTGTGTCTCCCTCTCTCTCTGCTCCTCCCCCACTCATGCTCTGTCTCTCTCTCCTTCAAAAATAAATAAAAACATTAAAAAAAATTAAAATCTATCAGAAAAAGAGATATCCAGTTCACATGTAAGAAATATTTTAATCGAATATAAGAAAATCAAGCAGAGACTAGTTAGCTGCTGTTTCGACAAAATTTGAAGAATACCTGTTCATTGTCCCTTGTGTGTGTTCCTGCAGATATCCTATCCATTATTTTTTCATTTCCAGTTCTTAATGAGGTCTCAACAAGGTACTCCTTAACTTTGCTCTCCAAAACCACACCAGGACGCCAAAGTAGCTGGTCTTCATTTTCATACACTGATAAAGAAAATCCCATTAACATACTAAATAATGAACATGCTCATAGATATATACAAACTGTTCTTCCTCTTCTTTGATATGCTACACACTGGGACTATTTGAGGACACAAGCAATTTGATTGTCTGGCAAGGTGAGTCCTTCATTGGTAAAGGTTTAAAAAAATTTTTTTAACTTTATTAAGGGCCAAGTGTTCCAGTGGCTAGAGCAAGTAGCTTTCTCGCTGGTTGGATTTACTATCCAATCAGAAGGCTTTCTATGCCCTGTAAAATCTAATGTAAAACTCAGAGGAGAGGTTTTATACTCTCCCTAATGAGGGAGTAAAAATAACCTGTGAAAATTCTTTAATAACCTCACTGAACTCCCTGTCTTTATGATGATTATATACAGGTTAAAAACGGTAAAGAAATAAAACAAGCAAACAAAGATCAATAAAAACCAAAATATCTGCCAATAATGAAATACCTAAGAAAGGTAGGTTTTTACTTTACTGATTTCCTCCCAAAAGGTGAATTTTATTTAAAGGAGGAAGCAAATTAATCAAAAATGAATGATTAACAGTAAGAGACGTAAACTTTCCAAAATCTCTTCAAGAGGCTGATATACTAATGAGTGACATGTCACTCAAATAAGGTATATATTCTATCAATGTCCACATTGCCACCATAATTAAAGCTTCTACTTCACAAAATTAAGTAACACAGAGGCCCAAGTACTTATCCCATTGCTTCAAGTGCAATGCATTCTTCAAGTGTGTAATAAAATAATTTGCTGAAATCTCACTATGTACCAAGGACCGTGATAAGTGCTTTACATTCACAACTGTTGGGAATCACCACAGGAATCACCACTCCCAGTGAGCAGGAAAGTTAAAAATAAAATATGCCTGTGAAATAATAAGACTGACTTTTCATGTAAATTTCTGGAACGAGTTTCTTTCCTCTTCGGTCAAAACTGAAATAGGTAAAATAGTTTGGGTTTATTCCCTCTAAGTATAGAGAAGGTACATCTTTTCTTCTGAATGTGTAGAACTGAGAAATGACTACCTCCATTACGTCTAATCTAAGAACTGACAGCTGCTAAGCATGTATTTGACTTCCAGGGTTTGTGTGGCATTTAGGTGGGCAACTGGGGCATCTGAAGGTGATCAACTACTGTTTGCTTCCCTGGGAGAATATCACTTTGAAAGCAGTTTAGGAAAATGTTGTTGGTTGGGACTGAAAAGGCTAAGAACCCTAGAGTAGCCAGTCCTTCCTTCCTTCCTTTAAATAGAGGATGAGCTAACAAAGAAAAGGAAGAAAGACTCAGGAAGGGTTGTATCACTGTGACACTTTGGCCCCATCATGTCATAAGAACAAATAAACTCATTAGGGAAAAGGTCAAATGCACATGGCCAAATCTACAGGCTTCCCAATTTCAGCTAGAGAAATGTACCTGTATCTTTATTTTCCACCACATTTTCAGAACCAACTGTTAACTAGGATCTAGCAAAATTGTGAAGAAAAAACTGATTACACTTAAGTAGGGGTGTACAAAACAAGAAGAATCCTTGTATTCTACCACCTTCTCTTTCAGGCCTCACACAAAATTTCATCTATATTCTTTATTCATTAAGAGTTGTCTTTCCAAGAGGATTTTATCTCTCAAATACTCATTATCTCAAGTGGTAAAATTCTACCCACTTCTACTAAAGTGGGATGTGGGCCAAGCAGCTGCACCCTTAGAGACATTCCACTACTTTAGCAGTTGCCTTCGCATACCTGTAAGGCTAAGAAGCACTGTACGGAGAAGAGAGTGGTTCTCCAAGCTCCGAAGTTCATTTCGATATATTATTCCTAAGTCAGTCCCAAACTTTCACTGACTCCAAATTTATCTTTATACTGCCAAGGCTGGTATATAATCAGATAACTAAACAAACACATTAAGGGGTAACAGCCTACCAAATATTATCAATATCAAAATCAAAAGCCTCCTTACCTTTCTCATCACCATCATACTCTCCAAGGTACGGAGGAATCTCTGCCTGATATTGTAAACCAATCATTATTTCCTACAAGAAAATTCAGAAGTAAAAACACCCTATAAAAATAAATTCTGAAAAACAAGTTCCAACTTATTAATCAGTTACAAGTCAAAAGAAATTTCATCTTGTAACAACAAAATTATCTTAAGTTACTTCAGAAATGTTTTTAAAAGTTATGTTAGTCCAAACAGTCCATTAACTTCTGATGGTAACTCAACTTACTTTCCTCAAATCTTCAGGTGAGTTACCACTGTCTGTTTCAACATCTTCAGCTTCTGATTCCTTATCTCCATCACATGTAGTATTTGCTTAAAAGAAGAAAAGTAAATTTTAAAAAGGTTTTTTTGCCTACTTTTGCAGCACCCGGAAGAACAGCTGGCACACGGTACATTATAAAAGTCTGAATACATGAGAGTAGCAGAAATATACTCAACTTCTTGTACTATTCTCAGATCTTAATACCAGTCAAAACAAGACACTGAAAATACTAAGAAAGTGTATATATCCTTAAAAATTTTTGGTCTAGTCATGGGGCACCTGGGTGGCTCAGTCAGTTAAGTGTCCAACTTTGGCTGAGGTCATGAACTTGCTTTTGTGGGTTCGAGCCCCCCATTGGGCTCTGTGCTGACAGCTCAGAACCTAGAGCTTGCTTCAGAATCTGTGTTTCCCTCTCTCTCTTTCTCTGCTCTTCCCCTGCTCGTGCTCTGTCTCTCTCTCTCTCTCTCTCAAAAATAAAGATTAAAAATTTTTGGTCTTGTCAAAGAGTTTGGGAAGGTAAAAGGAAAACCACTACGGTCACCTTAAAAAAGAACAGAAAGCACTAGAGGTCTTATTATATACTAACCCAGAATGGGACATAGACCAAGATGCACATTAAATCCATCAAAATTATATTTTTGTGCACATACAAGCGTGTATGTATTTGCATTTGTTAAGTGAACAGTTCTTCTACAATCAAAATACCTAAAAAAATAAGCAAGTTTGCAGATAAGAAATTATTTCACTTCAAAAACCTTTCAATATTACTGATATACATTAAGAGATAACACCAAGAACTAAAACGAAAAAATAAAGAAATAAATCGCTAAAAAATACTTTTTGAGCATCTGATAGTTTTCAAAACCAGGAGAGTAAAGAGCCTTTTAAGAGAGTCCAAAAAATGTCCATGAAATTTCATGGCTGAAGAATTGTTTCCCATAGTAACAGATGAATCTTGGGAAAGAAAATATACAGCCTTGCAAAACTAAACAAATACTTTAGGTTTTTAAAGGACATATTAGTTTACCTCTATCCCAATAAAAAAAGTGATAATCTTATTTGGATTATTAAAGGACTGCACGTCAATTAAAGAAAACACTTAGAATATTCTGACAAACTATTGAATGCCATTAAGTGTACCTGAGCTAGAGTATCAATGCTACTATTAATCAGTAACGATTGGGTTTCTTACATCGTAAAGGCCTAGGAAAGAAATCGGAAGTTTCATGGGATGTCACAGATGGTGTCAGGTCATCTGCAGAAGACTGAGTTTCCTCATCATCACCGGACAGCAGGTCTTTAGCAATTTCCTCCTATAAGAATAGGAATGCAGTGTTAGAGTTAGAAATTATTACATCTCATAAAAATATTTAAGAATTAAAAAAAATTTAATAAAAAAATTATTACAACTCATGAATTTAAGAAAAAGTCTTCATGATATTATTCATAAATGTATTACTATGGTATTATGATACAAGTAAGAATCTGTTGAAGCCCCCTTAGTTTTGAGAGAAGTCTGAAATGCTCTTATAATTTACTTCATATACATAAATAGTGGTAACACTTAATATTTAATTACATATAATACTTAATAACTTTACTGCTTACACACTTTTAACAAACAATTTTGCTTAACTTATGGATAAACAGAAAGCTCATATGAAGCTGCAGGCTAAGTTTTAGTGACTTTACAACAAAAATAATCTTACTTCTAAATGATTAATAATTAAACTCGGGGCTTCTGGGTGGCTCAGTCGGTTACGTGTCCGACTTCAGCTCAGATCACAATCTCGCAGTTTGTGAGTTCGAGCCCCGCGTCGGGCTCTGTGCTGACAGCTCAGAACCTACAGCCTGCTTCAGATTCTGTGTCCCCGCTCTGTCTCTCTGCCCCTTCCCCACTAGTGCTTGTTCTCTCTCTCTCTCAAAAATAAATAAACATTAAAAAAAATTTTTTTTAACAATTAAATTTTCTGCCAACATAAATAAAACAAAACCAAAAACTTCTCCAAACTCTTCTCTTCCAATAATTTAAAAAATCTAACTAATGAAAAGCTCTGACTAGTGATATAACTTTAAAAGAACAGATTTGAATTTATTATTTAAGTATATAGTTATCTTGTGCCTGGTACCTAGTAGGCACTCAATATCCGCTAGGTGACTATAGTCATTAAGGTATGGTACAGTAGTAGTATCACATTTGCCTGGAAAGGGAGAGCAACAAAACTCACAGGAAGAGGTTCCAAGATGTGGATTCCTCTCCCTGCCTGATATCTGAAAGGCAAGGAAAGCTTTCCAAAGACCAAAGAAAGTTAGCAGAGACCATGGTTGTGTGAACTTTTCTCAGCAGGAACTATGCCTTCCCCACAACCAACAATGTTACAGATACATCACAATGGCCTTGTCTACTGTGGCTGCTGTCACTCACAGAGCCCAACAAAACAGAACTTCTCTCTAACCACTCCACATCTAAGTCAGCTTGGTTTGAAGGCTTCTGAGGGATTTATTAATCAATGCAATCAAGTAGTCAGAGGATCAAAAGAAGTGAGGGCAAAATCTAAGTTTAGACACAATATATCAACATAGGGAAGAAAAAATTGGGGGAGAACATTCAAACATACAAAGCAGCGGGAAGCTATTAGTACTTTTAAAGTAGTGTGATCAAATCCAAACAATATTTAAATTGGGTCACCAAAATGACAAGAGCAATGGGGCCAATAAGAAGTTTACATTTCAGAATTATAAAATGCTTTCAATTAAAAGGAAACTAATAAAAAACAACCAATGATAATGGCTATTTTTGGATCTGGAATTTTTCTTTTAAATGTTTGTTACTTACTTTGTCTAGTGTCATGTCTGGTAGTTCATCAGCAAGTTCACTTGGGGAGCTATTTGCACTGGAATTTGCAACTGCTGGAATTGTAGGTTCATAGCCATAGAATGCCAGTAAATCTTCTAGAGGCATGTTTCCTTCCTAGTCAAGCCAAGGCACAAACATAAACTCAGTAAATGCCACAATACAGAAGTACAGATAAACTTAATGTTCATAAAACAGATTAACAAAACAGCAGTATCAAATCAAAGCCAAGTTTTAGTTTTTCTTTTTGTACTACTGCTAGAAAATAGGCTTAAAGACTTAGAGCTTTTATTAACGTATTAACAAAAGCCTTAAAAATTAACATCTTCATTTTTATTTTCCAGCATCATTTCACTATTTTTTTTAATGTTTATTTATTTTTGAGAGAGAGAGAGAGAGAGAGAGCGAGAGAGAGAGAGCGTGAGCAGGGGAGAGGCAGAGAGAGAGAGAGGGAGACACAGAATCCAAAGCATGCTCCAGGCTCTGAGCTATCAGCACAGAGCCTGGTGCAGGGCTCAAACCCACGAACCAGGAGATCACGACCTGAGATGAAGTCAGATGCTTAACCAACTGAGCCACACAGGCCCCCCTATCATTTCACCCTTTAAAAAATTCCTCAAATATTTGCTTTAGTGACTTTTATTTTTTTAGCATTCACACTGGTATAATGATTTGCCTTGAAAGCATTCACAATTAATCAATCAATAACTTCATGTAATTTTTAGCTTGTTTCTTCACAATTAACAGTTGACCACTTGGTTTATTCTTCATATTAATGAAATGATACCTGAAGGGAAACCACTGCTGAGCATTCACTAACACCAACAATATTTATATATTACTGTTAAAAATTATCCTTTTATATTACTACTATCATAGCTATATTCTGTACAGTTGTTTTAGGTTTCTCTTCCATAACCATCTACTGAAGTTTGTATCATTACCACCATTTTACAGGTGACAAAACAGAAGGCCCAGTTCTGGGTTCAAATCCTAGTACCACTTACTGGCAGCACTGCTCTGATAAAACCACATACTTTGGCTGCAGTGCTTCCTGTGTAATGAGTACCTATGCCGTGCCACATACTGGCACCCTCTTCCCCCAACTAATCCATCAGAAAATAAGGAGTGTATTTCCTTTTTAAAAATATCTTAATTCAACTACTAAAGTGTATAGAACTATTTATAATTATTCAAATATATAAACACAAAACAATGTATCTATAGACTAATTTTTTCAATATTGTAAAGATGTTTATGCCCATCTATTAAGAGATTCATTAAGCTTGCTTATGGGTTTAGTTTTCTTTTTAAGGCAAAATGCCTAAGTCATGATGCAAAAAGCATGAAATGCTAAAGCAGAGTATGTAAAATATATCCTCAGCATATCACAAAGTGAGCTGAGAGAAGCCAGTGATGATTCTAGAAAGCCACTGATTGCCCACCAGGCCCCACAGGGAATTCAGGCTCTGGGGGTGCCCAAGAACCTGACCTTCACCTTTATAGGTCTACTAGAACTTACATTTTTCACTGTGCCTTATTAAAACAGATTCAAGCGAAATGAATTTGGAATAAGGTTTAGGACAGAATGCTACTTTGTAAATTTGCTGTAGGAGACATGTGCCTTTTGCAGTGACCATACCAATCATGTCACTCATGAAATCCTTTCAGCTTGGGATTGAAATCAGTTAAAAAGCTGCTTTGGTAGCATGGAGTCAGCACAAATTGAGTTGGATGGTCAGGATGGACAGAAGTTCACCCATGCCATGAGGAAACCTCGTGAATTATTCTTCTCCTGAATCGATGAACAGAACCCCTCAAATGTGCCCAGAACCAGATTTAGAGTCTCCTTAGCCCTGCTCCTTGCAGACTCCATGCAGCCTATTCCCTTTGGCTCATATTGGTTTTACGAGGAGACTAGGTTGCAGCCTTTGCAAACCATCTGTCATCAGTATTTCTCCAAAACCTCAGAAGTTTCAGATTCTCTCCGTGACCTGAGGAGATGTCAATTTTCACTCATCATACACAGGCAGGTCCACTTTTCCATCAATACAGAATTTACTGCATTCTAGATACTGTGCAGAGGCTACTAGCTATGGATAGAGAAAAGAAAATTTATAGAAAAATCCCTGCTCTCAATGACTGTACTCCTGATGGAAGAAACTGGTAAGTTAACAACTATAATACAATGTGTTGGCTGCATTAATCAATTCTGGAAATAGCACCATACACTGTTGAGTACAGAGAAGGGAAGAACTACAGTCTGGGAATAATGGCATTTCCTCATGGGAATACATGAGGTTAGGAAGGTACCACATAGGATGGAAAGACTGAGCTAAGTCTTGAAAGATGAAGAGGGATTTGACAGATGAGGGCTGTATACTAGGGACTCGTGGTATATCATAAGAAACACTGACTGAGCAGTTACTGTGTGCCAGTAGGCCAGTGTGCCAAGTGCTGGTATGAAAACAGGTCTTGCCCTTCTACAGTTTACAGTCAGTGCAAAGGGTGGAGGGTGGGGGGTGGGGGGGTGGGGGGGGCGGGGGCGCAGAGATAGTGACAATACACAAATACAGAATTGCCAATTATGATGAATGCAATGAAATAAACAGGGTCCTGAAATACAGAATAATGTAGAGAATCTACTTTCACCAGGTCAAAGGAAAGACAGTGTCCTTTACTCCCAGGACAGTGGGAAGTAAATGGAGACTTAAAAAAAAAAAAGGCAGGTGGGGAGTGCCATAACTTCATTTCTTCTTCATTGCTGGGCAGCTACATAAAGAAAAGTGTGAGAAGATGGAGAGGTAAGAAAAAAGCAGGGAGACCACCTAAGAGCCTCATGCTGATTAAGGTAGTGATACAGACATGGAGAGAAGTAAATAGATGATATACATCCGGAGGTGGAATCAAATGAGTTCCGGGATGTGAGAGTGAAAGGGGGAGACAAGGAGGATTCCCCAGATTTCTATTTGGGCAACTGCCTGCATGGTGATAACTTTTACTGAGATAGAAAGGACTGAAGGAAAGGTTTGTGAAGGAAAAAAATTAAGAGTCCTGCAGAAGACACGAGTTAAATTTGAGAGGACTATGAAACATCTAAGCAAAAGAGTCAAGTTGGCCAGGAGCCTGGTGCTTAGAGGATCAAGCTGGGCTAAAGATATAAATCTGGCATTCATTAGCATCTAGATGATATTTAAAGCCACAGAAGCTGACAGGGTAGACAGAAAAGAGAAAGGAATATATAGTTTATTAGAAGAACTTTCAGATATATTACCCTAAAGGCAATGGGACACATCTAAAAAATTTTAAACAAAATATGCATTTTGAAAGTAACATTCTGGGGGGAGTCCAAGAATGAGAACCTCAACTAAGGAAGGGAATTATCTGAGTGAAATTAAGAAAAAAGAATCTGTTTCTTGGTCTACATGATAAAGTGAAAGTAAGTGACAGTGAAGTCTACATGAACTGCCCGTTTCTGGCCCAAAAAGGCTAAATACTTATAGCACCATTATGAAACAGAAACATCAGACAAATGAACTTGAGGGTGGAGGGTAGGATGGTAAATAATAATTCAAGGCAAAAGTTGAAGCAGTGGGCCTGAATGAGATCATCCAGAAAGGCCATACAGAGTGCGAAGACAAAATCTAGAGGCCTGGGGAATGCCATCAGTTAAAACATGGGCAAAGGAAGAAAAGCTCATAAATACAACAGAGGGAGATACTGGAGAGCAGAACTAGGTGAAAGCAGAATTACATAAGTTAAGGAAGAAACAACTATGGAGAGACCAAAGATAGTCACTTAAGTCAAATATCAAAGAGAAATCAATTGAGATATAGAGAGACATGAATTCTCTGTACCTATCAATCAGGAATTATTGGTGACCCTACAGACTATTGGGAGAAACAAAGTTGAGGACTGAATAGAGGGGGGAAAAGTGCATACACTATAAAAAAAGAATCACTAAAGATAACACAGGTTAAAAAGAATTTCTTCTAGGGCTCCTGGGTGACTTAGTCTGTTAAGTGTCTGACTTGATTTTGGCTCTGGCCATGATCTCACCATGAGATTGACCCCTGCATCAGGCTCTGTGCTGACAGCATGGAGCCTGCTTGGGATTCTCTCTCCCACTCTCTCTCTCTGCCCCTCCCTCACACAGTCTCACTCACTTTCATTCTCAAAAAACATGAACATGAAAAAAAATTTTAATAAGTCATTTTAAAAAAAGTTCTTCCAAATGTAGGAAACATATGAGTAGGACTTGCTATGCTGAAATAAAAAAAAAAAAAAATAAGTGGGAAGAACAGACTCAGAGCATGAGGGATAGAATTAAGAGTTAGCCTGGGATGTGGCATATACTCTAGGGACAGTAAAGAAAGAAGAAAGAATGAGTACAAAAGTTATATTTGTATGTGTGGGGCAAACAGGAGATTCTAGGTAGTCATTCATGAAAACCCTACTTTCTCTATAAAAATAATTATGATCATCTGTTGAGAAAGAAGGTGGGTATCTTAGTGGAAACTTCACTAATACAGTCAAGGAATGGCACTAGTTACTAAAAGGGAGCTGATGTTAAAATACAGAAAAGGTGAATCTAATCTCTGAAGCACTTTACAAATGAAGTTTCTATTAGAGCCTATCAACATCTTAAAAGTTTGATCTAGCACCTTATTCCAGGTAGGAGGATTTTTCTCGGGTACTTTGTTGACCCTATTTAAATTTTAAGGAGCACACTGAGTCTACTCCTAAGGGAACTGTTTTTTAATGCAAAGGTTTTATATCAGAAAGAACATAAAATTTAGAGGCAGAGGACTCAGTGTCATTACCATAGACAAATCACCTAAAATCCCTCACCTCCATTTCTTTATCTGTAAATAAAGAGTATCATAATTTCCTTGATCCTATGATACATAACTTCACATACCACAATCAGGATGCATTCCATTACCAACATATAGATTTCCCATAGTACTGTTCGTCTCTGCCCCCATCTATATAATTTCTAAATCTATGGTACATTTCACAATCAACAAGTCCTCTTAACCAAGAAAATAATGCTAATACTCATTCAATCCATCTCATGGTGCTGCTAGATTGGTCAACAGAAATGGTCTAAGTGAAATGTAGATCACTTTTCACATAATACCAGTCTGATATCATAAAACATGCAGAATACACATAGCTTTTTTAAATAATTAAAAAAAAAAACCACAAAACAGGAAGGATCTATACCAGACTTTAAGTGGTAGAAAAGGTGATTTTCACTTTCTCATTTCACAGTGAATATCAAGGGGGAAATCTACATAATAATGTACAGAACTTTTCTAAAAGTGATGGCTCTAGACTATTAAAACCTTAGCAAAAATTAACATGAATAAATTAAAATATAAAGACATGATGTAAACCTTATATGTTCAAAGACATAAATGTAGTCACATAATGTATTCTCTACTTCTAAGTGCTACTATACAAAGTGGGGTTTTTTTTTCTCTTATTTTCCATAATATCTAATGTAACTAAAAATTTATAAGCACTAAAATACAGGTCATATTTACAGACTACAAGCTACCGAGTTTGTTTACTTGCAGAATAAAAATTTACTGTAATTTTTGTATTTTTTTTAAAAAAAAGTTTATTTATTTTGAGAGGGAGTGCAAGCTAGAGCTGGTGAAGGGTAGAGAAAGCAGGGGGAAAGAATTCCAAGCAGGCACTACGTTGTCAGTGTGGAGGCTGATGTGGGACCTGAACTCACGAACTGTGAGATCATAACCTGAACCAAAATCCAGAGTTGGATGCTTAACCAGCTGAGCCACCCAGGCGCCCCTTACTGTAATTTTTAAAAACAAACATTAACATCAAGCCCCTAAGACTGTGAACATGTAATAATAGCTAAAACAATGTTCCAATAATAAAAGACTAATAAAATACATTAAATGATATAGAAATAATTTTAAATTTCTTCTAAAAATAATCTTTACTCTTTACACTGGTATCTCTATCTACTGTTTCTTTTATTCATTTTCATGTTTCATTAAACATCAATAAAGAACAGGGACCACATTTACATAGTTATGCTTTACTACACATAAGAATTATAGTTCAGAGAAACTGGGCTGTCAGTCACTCTTAGAAATAGCTCCTCTTGGGGCACCTGGGTGGCTCAGTTGGTTGGGCGTCTGACTTCAGGTCAGGTCATGATCTCACAGTTCGTGGGTTCGAGCCCCACGTCAGGCTCTGTGCTGATGGCTCAGAGCCTGAAGTCTGCTTCAGATTCTGTCTCTGACTCTCTGCCCCTCCCTCACTCACGCAAACTCTCTCTAATATAAATAAAAACATTTTTAAAAATTTAAAAAAAAAAAGAAATAGCTCCTCTTATCCATTGTTCAATGAGAGAAGATTAGGCTTCTAGATGGAGACACAGTTCTTTGGTCTTCACTAGAAGCTGTTTCAAGATCACCTGTATCAGGGCACATGGGTGGCTCAGTCAGTTAAGTGTCTGACTTCAGTTCAGGTCATGATCTTGTGGTGTGTGGGCTTGAGCTCTGAATCGGGCTCAGTGCTGACAGCTCAGAGCCTGGAGCCTGCAATGGACTCTGTGTCTCCCTCTCTCTCTCTCTCTACCCCTCCACCACCTGTGCTCTGTCTCTCTCTCTCGCTCTCAAAATAAACATTAAAAACAGTTTTAATAAAAAAATAAATTAAAGATAACCTTTATCTTTCTGTCCCAATTTCTTTTTTTTTTCTGTCCCAATTTCTAAGAATGTGATAGAATACCAAGAAGCCAAACTGTCCAAGTAGAAAGAAGCTGAAATATCTAAAGACCTATAATTTTTCTCAATCTACAAATTCAGTGACAGATATCATAGAAAGCAAAAAAATTAATTACCCGTGTTTATTAAACAAAATGAAAATCATAGGAAAAGGACTAGGTATTTTTGTGAATAGCTCCGTAATTCTTTGCTGTTCATTATTTCTCCATATCTTCCCCAATGTCCTTTTAAAACCCACTAAACACAGATCAAAGCAGCTATTACTACAATCTCTAGAAGAGTAAAACCTACACATCTGAAAAACAAAATCTTAAGAGCCCATAAAAATCTCTACCAGATTACTCACACTCAAGTAGTAACTGAGTTATCACATTAAATGAAATTTTAAATTCTTACTACTTTACTGACAAAAAGACTATTTGCATGTCTAAAATGCAGTCCAATTCATTTATACCATTTTCCTATGTCATGGTGTTAACTATGCTGTCTTCCCATGTTTAACAACACATAAACAAGGAAGACACATTATGAGACCACCTGAAACTTTTGCCATAGGCCCAAAGCGGTGTCTTCACTTAAAACTGTACAAGAGAGAACTCTCTATTCTAACAAGCATTCCATGAACTTCCACATTAGGCTAAACACCATTTACTATACACATTCTTCCACAGCTCTCACTGCTTATTACCTCCATAGTTTTTTGGTTTTTTGTTTTTTTTTATATTTACTTATTTTTGAGAGAGAGCGAGCGAGTGAGCGAGCGAGCAAGGGAAGGGGAGGGGCAGAAACAGACAGGGAAACACAGAATCCCAAGCAGGCTCTGCGCAGTCATCCAGAACCTGACATGGGGCTCAAACTCACAAACCACGAGATCATCACCTAAGTGGAAATCAAAAGTCAGATGCTTAACCAACTGAGCCACCCAGGCGCCTGTCTACCTCCATAGTTCTTAGCATATCATATTAAAATTCTTTGTTCCCCTTTGTCACTCCACATTAAACTGTAAGCTGCTTGAGTTCAGGGGCACTGTTAAATTGCTCATTTTTGCATTCCCAGAGCCTACCACAGTCCTGACTTAATGATAACAGTAGCTGAATTATAATTCTGTTATTCTAGACCCATTCATAAGAGGTAGGAAGCAAATGCCTGCAAAAAGCCAAGGCAGAGCTCGAGACTTCTGGGCACCTTTTTTTTAATCAAAAGGCAACATTTTATTATCACCCCTGAAAGGAGCAATAGCAAAACTTTTCTTCTTAAGTATTTCACAACCATTTTATCTCTATATTCCCAAATGTTTGGCTATAAGTTGGTGGGGGTTTAATGATTAAATCTAATAACAATTGAGTTGGATTACTCTGCCAAGTAAATGAACACGTTTAGAAATTTTCAGGTCCACCAGAGTGGGTCGAGACCCTGAAGAATGCCTTCAGTTTCCCTGTATATTAATGCAAAGGGAGAAATGCAATAAGAGCTCATCTCTGTCTCACAAAGATAGCAGAAGAGATTATTTAAGAAAGCGTCTTGTCTTCTTCAAGAAAAAGAAGTATAAAAATTCAAAGGATTATTATTATTCAATATTATTCCTGAAAGCTTTTGTTATTCTGGTCTGATTAGAGATAAGGTTAACTTTTAGTAAGCATAATCCTATTTTTTTCAAGTGACCCCTATGGAGACCTCTCTCTGCAGTCCAGGTATAAATACTTGTTTAAAATCCAGTTCAGTTCAAATTAGACTGATTTGGGATTTAAAGAGTTATACACTACATTTACTCTTGCCAACTTTTAAAAAGATGACTAAAAAGGGTAGAAAAATGGGACACTATTACATTTAAAAATAGAATTAAAATTTTTATCTTTCAATGTTCCTATAGTACTTCTCCCTGTATCTACTGCAGTGTTTAGTTAAACTCAAGTGTGACCCTAAGTAGAATAGTGTGGTATAATGCACTGGGCTGGACTAGGACTCAGAACCAAGTTTAGGGCTGATAGTTCTCTATATCCCAATATTTTCATCTGTGAGGTGACCAGATGTACGTATTTTACTGTGCTTCCAGAACTTAAAAACTAGATTAAGACATATAAAACAATTTTGAAAAATTAAATGAGAATTTACTCATTTATTAGACTTTCCCTCAAAATAATGAAAAAATCAGTGAAAATCTTTAAAAGTTAGGTCAAAAACAAGGATGCTGAACCTAATTTTATTTCAGATAGACTGTAAAATAATTTATAGTACAGTTTCAAAATCTTTACGTTATTAAGATATGAAAGTAAAATCCTTTACCTTTTCTAAGTCTTCAATTTCAGAACTGAAGTTTTTACCCTCATCCATCATTTCCTCTTCTTCAAGAGTTCTTTCATCATCATAGTCATGGACCAACATCTCAGCAGTGGGGTCAAAATCATGATCCTCAGAAGACAAAGACCCAACTGGAATGAAACAAACTACATCACTTTACACATTCACAATGCTACTTACAAAAGAAAATAATTTGTGTTCTTCTGCCAGTCCCTTTTAATGTTTATAAGTAAGGTTTATTAAATGCATTTACTATATACACTCAACAGGTTATAAAGACCAACAGTTCTGAAAAGATATCTAAATCAGCAAAAGAACAAGGCAGAGTAATTTAACAACACTTTAATAAGAAGTCTAGTCCATGAGAACACAACTTATAATAGTAGCAAAGTGATTTAAATGGAGCAGTCCTTAAAAAATGATCTAAGAGAAAAGTTGAACCTGTTTATCAGTTTAATACATTTGTCTAAAAGCAAAAGAAAAATGTTACAAGGACTATGAATGGAAGATTTCACAAGAATCTATTATACACTAAAGCTCAACACTTCAGGCAAAGAGAATATAAATTCTGCCCAATTATAACCCTCAAAGATACAAAACAATAGGAACAATAGAAATCTGGTTCCCAGAACAAATAAAAGTTTTTTTGAAGCAGCTATACAGCAAATCAATCTCTAAAACTACTGTCACTTTTCATGTCCCCTGTATTTCAAGCTCCCCAGCATTAACCAGACAGGCATTAAACTGTAAGAGCACACTTTTCTTTGGACTACTAATAATTAGTTTTTAAGGGTATGTGAAGGAAATAACAGAAAATCATATCTAAAAGTTTCTGGGAGATGTATCCAGTTGCAAGCTGTTTTGGCCAATTCATATTTGTTTATAAAATTGTAATGCTTTTTAATAGCAAATATGAAGTCAACAGGATACTCTTAAAACCAAGTTGAGAAATGAATAAGATCCACAATCCCAAGAGAATGAAACCAAATTTATGAAAACTGGAATTTTCTCCATTTTACTCATATCTAATTCAATCAGACCAGTGACTCTCAGAGCATAGAAGGAAAGAAGTACCAGAATCTTTGGGTAGAGGAAAAGAGAAGTGGAAGGAAGCAGAGTCAACATAAAAAGTTTGGTCTGTTTTTCGTCAAGCTATTTAACATTTTAAATTTCAAACATTTAAGGACAGTGTGAAATCATTACCAAAATGCTAAACAACACCAAAGATTTTTCACTATGAAAAAAAACCACAGACATAATTCAGTAATTTTGATTCTGAGTTTGGAGAACTATAATCATCAGTTCTAAAAATAACACAATTTCTATGGCACTTAATTCTTTAGGAAGCTTACATTCATTATATGATGTTATGTTTTTAATGTTAAAAGATTATCTGTGCATTTTAAAACCTGTCGAAGTACAGATTTTAAGTACAGAGCTTAATTTTAAGGAGAAAGATGAATATTTATTAAAGAGCTCAAAAGCAGAACATCCACCATTATGAATTTTCTATTTTGAGGAATTCCTGGAAACCTCTGTAATATTACTAAGGGTCAGGGATGAAATAGATGGTAACTTTTCCACCTCTTTCAGGCACAGCACTGTCCTCTTTTGTAATCCCCGTATCACTTGTCACAGCACTCTTCCTTCTTAAACTAGAAGGTATTCAATAAGGGCCAGAAAGCAAAGGGCCTGAGGTCTACTCTAGGCTTTGTCCCTGGCTTGCTGAGGACCTGAGGCAAGTCATTTCAACTTTCTGGGCCGAGTCCAGTTTTTCATTTGTAAAATGCATAGTGCTGGCTTAGATGACCAAGAGTCTCTTCTAAGCTTTAAAATCTTCTTTAAAATTGGGTAAATGATTAAAAACAGGTTATAAAAGTTTGTTTAAACACCAAAACTACACAATCTTCTTGCTATTTAGATTGCAACTTCTTAAAGGCAGACAGTGATGCAAAATGGAAAAATTCCATTATCATCCAGATGTTTGGCATCATGTATATAAATATTCCTTCCTGAAATCAGTTATGACAAGGAAATGCTTGTCTCAAAATTAGAAAAACTTTTTAAAACAATTTTTAAACATAAAAACATAGATGGCTATTTTAAAAACAACCACAAATTTCTTCTACTCAGTGAACAATTATTTTATACTTTCAATGATAATCAAGTGAGACCTTAAAAGACACCTAAATATTGTACAAAATAATACACAAGGAAACAGGCTCTTCACTCTAAGGCAACATGTTGTAAGGGAAGATTTCCGAACTTTTCCAGGCTCTATTAACTAGGTGACTCTCAGTGGAGTTATTTAAAAGTCTTCTCAAGTGTAAAATAAGAGAGTTGGCGTAGTTCAGAGGTACTTTTCCTGGAGACTATTAGAGGGGAAAGAGGCAGCCAAAATGGGGCTGGAAAGGGGGTGAGAAATTAAACAAAGCTGTCCTCTCCCTGATGGGATTCAGGGGCTCCAAAAGCCCCAAAATGTATGCAATTATGCATATGTGCAGACTTCTGGAGACCGTCTCTTGCTGTCATCATATCCTGACAGAAGTTTCTGATTCCAAAAAGGTTAAACACTGTACTAGATGATCTAGGGTCGTCTGACCTCAAAAAGTCTGTATTAGCACTTTTCTGTGTCAAACTTGGAAATTCTATGTTTCTTTTAAGGTAGCTTTACCTAACTCTCATATTCCAATTTTAATAGAGCCCATAGACATTTCTCAATTATGAAAAATTTAGAAGAGAAAATAAGGGGAGATAGGGAGTCATGGTTAATAATCCATATAAGTAATCCCAAAGTTTCGACAAATTAAAGAGTCGGTTTCTCGGGGAAAAAATTATTATCTACACTAAATTGCAAAAGTTAGTGGAAAGGTGATTTGGGATTAACTGTTTTGGGCTTGGACAAAAAAAGACATGTGAGAATTAAAGATATAGTACTTAAAAAGAACACCTGTCAGTTAGCAGCTTTGTAACAAGTTATTTTTTCAACACGCAAGAAAAAAAAAGAGAAGTGTAACAGTTCCTTCCTCGAACAACTCAATTACCAAAGTGATGAAAAACTCGCAGGACAAATTTTTGTGGGAAAACCTGTAGCAATAGATCTCTGAGCCCCCCGTTACCCTTTGGGAGCCACAGAAGAGGTAAGAAAATAGGACAAACCTGGGCTCGAACTTCCAAAAGAAGCCTAGGAGAGAGAAGAAAACGTGAGGTTAGATCGCTCAGCCCGGGGAAGAGGCAGCGCCGGCAACAGGGCGCAGAGGAGGCGGAGCCCAGCGCTCCTCCGCAGCTGCCAAAAGTACAAGACGTAGCTTCGCTCCAATCGCTCCCAGCCCCTTTCGGGCCCCTCTTGGCTGCCTCGCCTTCCTCCCGGAGTCCCCAGTGTGCAAACTCGCAGACCCGGGACGAAGCCCAGAGTCTAACAGGCAACTCCAAGCCCCCAAGCCGTCCTTTGGAGCTCAGCAAGTTACAAAGCGAAGAAGCAAAACCCAGAGCCGTCGCCTCGCAGTCCCGTCTCCGACATCTCGGGGTCTCCCAAATCCCACCTGGCTCCCCACGGAACCAAACACCACCTCGCAAAGCAACACCGTTTCCTGGAAGGGAATCGCCCTCGGAGCACCTAGTCTACCCCCTGGGGCCCGGGAGCCCCAATTCTGAGGCTGTCCTCTAACCCGAGCGTAGGCCAGCTCGAAACAGGACACTCGCCCCCAAACCAAAGCGCAAGCCCCCCATTCTCTCTCCCAAAACTGGAAACGCGGCCCCTCAGTCCCAGAGATGCTAGTTCCCTCCAGGGTGTTTAGGCCCTCCATAGAGCCCCTCGCCCTAGCGAGCTCCAGTCCAAGGGGCTCCTGCAGCGCTACCCCCTCCCCCCAGCTCACCAGTCCCGGGGGACATGACCAGGGCAGGTTTGCTCGCCCTGCCTCCTTCCTCCAGGCCAGAAGAAAGTGGGGCTACCGAGAGCCCCCCGGAAAAAACGTCGAGAGTCTTGGACAGCCGCCTCACACCCAGGGGCTCCCGCACCTCCAGGGCTGCGGGGCGAGGAGTCCCGCTCGCCTCCCGCGAAGCCCCGCGGCCGCGCATCCCGCTTGCCTCCGAGCTCGGAGCAAAGTGGAGCGTGAGGTTCCTAGGCACCGCAGCCCTGACCCGCTGGGCCGGGGGCACAGAGCACTCCTCCCGCAGGACAGTGGCGCAGCCCGCTCCCCGCTTTGCAATTCGGCCGGGGATGGGGAGGGGGGGGGGGAGGGCTCGGCCGGTTTCCACCCACTCTGGCCCTAGAAAGCGGCGCCGAGGCTCCGGCGGCCCGCGTCAGCTGCCTGGGGGGCACGGCACGGCGCTGTCCCCAGGCCAGGGCTCGCTGCCGCCGGTCGCCACCTCCCGTCCGGCCCCGTCGCCCGGCCGGGTCGGGGCCGGAGCCGCCGCGGCCTAGTCCCGGAGGGAGACCGCTCCCGCGCCCGCTCCCGCCCCCCGGCCGGCCCCGCCACGGCCCGTTGCCGCCCCGTAGCCCCCGCACCGCCGCGCCGCTCCCACGTTGGGCCGGGGGATGGGCCCCGGATCCCCCAGGCCGTCTCCGGGGCCGCGGGGGACCGCCGGGCGCCCGCTCTAGCCCGGCCGCTCCTGCCCGGTTTCCCTACTCACCTCCGCCATATTGGTACCTTTAGGGCGAACGAGCAGCGCCGAGCCCAGTCCCCGGATGGGGCGCCTGAGCCAATCGCAGCCGCCGCCGCCGCCGCCGCCGCCGCCGCCGCGGTCCGCCCGGCACCCGCCCGGCGGCGGAGGCGGCTCGGCCCCTTATAGGGCAGGGCGGCCCGCGACGCCCCCGGCCCGCTCGCACGCCCACCCCGCCCGGCGCCCCACGCCGCACCCCGCGCTCGCTGCGGACGGGCCGCTGCACACCCGCGCTCGCCCGCCCTCCCCATCTTGGTCGGAGTAAAGTTCCTGCCGAATTGTAGGCAAGTGGGGGACGGATGGAAACTCGGGCGTGGGACAGACCCACGTCCAGGCAGCCGAGGCCGAAGAGCTGGCCGGGGCAGCGGAGAATCGACCGACTGACCGACACTCTAGTCCGGTAGGACGTTGGGGGAGGCCGGCAGGAGACGTGGAGGGACAACTCGACAGACTTCCCTAAGTAAAAAGAAAGAAGGTGACCGATGGAGTAGACTGATGGACACGAGAAAACCCCGGGAAATGGGAGAAGTGACTGATGGACGGCAGGGTCAGTCCAGAATGAGAGGCGGCGACCGGGCACCTTGCGGTTTTCCCGAAGAGACCTGAGAAATGGGGGATACAGGTCAACATGCACTGGCTCGTGGAGTGGACGATGGAAGTGATCGTTTGCCAGACAGGCTTTGGAAGGTAGTGACAATAACAGAACAGGCAAAAGATCAAAAAGGCAAAGAATGATGAGTAGACTTGCACAATTCAGAGAAGACACTCAAAATATAAACTGTGCACGTACCCCAAAAAATTAGATCTTAAGAGGTTTTGAGTCACCAAATAGTCCAGGGCACACACTTGATAGAACAGTGGAAAAGCGAAAATAGTAGAATCAAGGCCCTGAGTCGGGTCTCAAAAATTCTACCTCCATCCCAGAAAGCCAAACATTTGCTTAAAATGAAAACTAGGTCAAAAAGAAAACTAGTGCTGTGGGCAAGTGGATGGATGGAGAAGGGAGGACAAGGCTTAACAGATACACATACTCCTGCACGTGCCTTCCTCTTCATTGGAAGAGGTAAATCTAACTCCTGGCAGATTCATATCCACCTGAACAACTTTAAGCAAAGTACACAGAAATATTCATTAACAGTTCATGGGTAGCCCACAGAGGTAAATCCTGCAAGCTTCAAGCCATCATGCCAAATTGCCTTGGAACACCATTGTCTTAAAGCAGGAAGCGAGAAATAACAATACATATGGAAAAGAAAGTTTAGAATGTGGAAGAGAAAATTTTGGCACATCCATGGGTAAGTCAGATATAAATACAATCAAAAGTATGGCAAGACACCCACAGAGAGACATGCACAGGAGAGTGATCTCAGACATAGAGCTCTTCTCCCAGTTGTTGCTAACACATGTAGTATTAAATGATAGAGTTGAGGTTTTTGCTAAGAAATTGAGAGCCTTTTTTGAATTCTAAAACTTGCCATACTTTTAGTCCAAACATGACAGGTTTGCTTTTATGCTGGGATCACCTTTGATTCTCCCCTCCAAGAGAATACACGGACGATGTAGCTGAAGATATGATTATGGATAGGAGAGCAAAGGGTTACTTTTAACATTTTGCCAAGGCATCTTAGAATTACAGTTACTCCCCTGGCAAAAGTTATTTATTTATGGAAATTTTAGGGAAAAATCACTTCAACCATTTCAAAACATTATAAAGACATGGAAAATTACACTTTCCCTGCTGTGAAAGATATCTTTCGACCTTTTGTCCAGTCAAAGCTGAACTTTGAAACCAGAGGCTTGGCACACGCTGTATGTGCTGTCCTCAATGAGGCGTTTAGAGTTTTCAAAGTAAAAAAAAAAAAAAAAAAAAGTTGCTTGAAATTAAGTGCAGGTGATTAACTTCAGAAACGTTGCAGCAAGCACGCCCTGTGGACAGAGCCATTAAACAGTGCCCTGATCTGCTTGACCACAGCATGAGCCCCCATAGACTAGGTCAGGGATCTGAATCATGAAGTGTCTCCAACAACCTGCCTTGTACTTAACACTAGGAGAAACGTTTTCCTCATAGCAAAATTTGGCTAATCCAAACTACCTGTGGTCTTAGGTTCCATTTTGCCATGTCTGAGAAATACAGAGACTCATGTACTCGGATGAACTTAGTAGAGCGTCTGCAAATTCTTTTTTCATTAAACTGCAAAGATTACATATAGGCATTTATAATTTTGACTGCTTATATTCTCTCCATCAGAGTACACTGTTTATGTAGCCTTTAACACATATTAAATAAGGATTCACAGAAAAATAGTGAAACTAAATAAATTTGCAGTATAAGGAAGCACAGCTACTTTCTCACCTTCCAATCACTAGAGAAAAAGTTTACTGCCCAGTCTTACATAACACATTCCTTTTATGATAAAGTGTGTAAAGTCTACTTATGTACATGGATCTTTCATTCTCTTTGACGACAAGACTTCCAGGAGTTGGTATAGATATAAAGTCCCCTGTAACAGGGAATGGAATAAAAAATTATATTTTACTGTTGTTTTTATTATCCTGTCACTACACAACAGGTGGCATTATATAGAGAACAAGTCCTATGCTGGACACTAGGCAATACAGGATCACCATAAAAGTCCTTGTCTCTCCGGTATTTCAGTCCTTGTAACTGAATAATTCTTGTATGTGGTGGATGGGACCAAGAGCAAGAAGACTCAAAACTAAAATGATGGTAACCCTCTAAAGAGAACCAAAATGTAATAGATGCTCTAGCCATCTTTAGAAATGAGATAAATCAAGAATACTTTATAAATGTGTGCTTTGAGATGTTTTACAATAAATACATAAAAAAAGAAAATGTAAATATAAAAAAAGACCAGTAAAACAAAATGCACTAGGAGGTCAACACCAGAGAAAAAGTTACAAAACAAGAATATTCAAGTAATGAGATGTAATACAATATGAAAGTTAAACTATAGATGTGGTTTGCAGCTTTCTGGAGACAAAGCAAATAAATAATGGCTATCAGTTGCTTGATTCTCATTGTCTTGGAGGAGAAATACACAAATTCTTCAATGGCAACAAAGCTTTTCAGGACACTTTAAAAGAAATGTCTTGCCTGTACTACACAGCAACATAGTAATGTAGAGGTTAATACCCTTTACCACCTCTTCAAATTCACTAACTTGTTTTACAACACTGTTTCTTTTAGTGACCATCCATGAAAGTTGAGGGTACATTATGGGTATATGACCTACCAAAAGCAGCTTTAATGGGAAGACAGCAATGCAATGCAAATATTTAGCTTTCTACAGATTCCATCTAACCCAAGGGAAAATAATAGGCTATCCAATGTTAAAGTCTATGGTAGTCAGGCAGGTATGATGAATAGGTAAAGTAGGCTAATATGAAGACAAAAGTGGGGGCCATAGCAAACCAAGAGATAATAACCCTGCCTGAAAGGGGCAGCCACTAACTTAGTCTCAGACTGGCCTTTGCATTGTAAGAATGTAGGCCCAGTGCTTCCAGACGTTTGAATTTTCCAAAAACAACTAGAAAGTTGGATTTTTATGTGAAATCTGTTTTTTTAAACTTGCCAACTAATTAAATTTTTAAACACAGTGTAGGCCATATATATCACATTAAGTAAATCATGGTGTGAACTTCCAGTTTGCAGACCCTAAAGTAGAACATCCAATTAGTATTAGTTCTCAATATGGCTTGAGATAAGACTGTAATGCCAGCAATTCAGCTCTCCATCGGATTGAACTACTTGCATTTTTTGTAAATATATCCACTTCTCCTGAGAGATACTCAAATATTTTTTGTTGGAATGAATGACTAGTCTCTGAGAAGACTAATTCATTATAAGTTTTGCCTAAACAAACACTGTTAACGGAAGGGGGATGGTCTTCAGAAAAAAAGAAAAGAACATTCACAGAGATGAAAAAAGACAGCGAATCCTCAGTTCATTACAAAGAAGAAGAAAATCTGGTCCACAGACATGAGAATCTATCTATCTGACCCATGAGTTACGGCCATCCTTCAAATATGATAGATTTGGGGCACCCAGGTGGCTCAGTTGGTTAAGTGCCTGACTTTGGCTCAGGTCATGATCTCACGGTTGGCAGGTTCAAGCCCCAGGCTCTCTGCTGTCAGTGCAGAGCCTGCTTCAGGTTCTCTGTCTCCCTCTCTCTCTCTCTCTGCCCATCCCCACGCTCTCTCAAAAATAAACATTTAAAAAAATTAAAGAAAATATGATAGATGCATCAGGCTAACACACCTTTGTAAGGTGACACAATTAGATCTTCAAACTCAGTAACTTTAAATTTAAGGGATCTTCTCAAAAGAATTGTGAATACCTATACCCCTTTCCACATATCCAAGCTGACATCTAATTTTTCCATTATAAGTTTAAAGAGTTGCAAAGGATATACTTCCCAAAATATTGTAATGGTGGCCCTTTAAAAAGAAAGCCTTCATTTAACACTTTAAAATGCATGCAATGGAATCTAAATACCACAGCAATTTGATATGTCCATCATTCTTTTTTTATAAATAAAGAATATGTTTCTTCTTTAACAGTAGGAAATTTTATGATTTCTTTTTCTCTCTGATCTCAAATTCCCATTCTTTTTCATCCAAAGAACTTTATCCCAGTGTAATATGTTTAAGCCCAAAAGTCTTTTGGTGATGCCCTACTATCTTTTTCTGCAACAAAAAGATCTCTATAAATTGACACTCAAAATTAATGATTTCCCTCCAGATTACATTATCAGTCCAATTATTATTAATTCTCGATCAAAACAATATACATGTATTACAAATTTTGATTAAAGCTTGTTGAACAAAAATCAAAATTGAACTAGATATCAATCTCTTAATAAGATGGATGGGACCTGAAAAAATTAGGTCCTGTACCTGTGGATAAATTTTATATAACACTAGAATGAGAATGAGTTTAGCATCAGTTCCATTCTTATTCTTTATGTGTATGGAAGTAAACTCTGAGAAACCATATTCACACAACAGGGTTTTGTTGCTAAACCATCACTGAATTCTTTGAACTCCTTAGTAATATATCATGTAGTGATCGTCCTTCAAACGTTATTGTTTATAATCTTACACTGTTATTTTGATCATCTTCACTTGTGTTGAAAGCAAATAATTAAAAGCTACCTGACTTAACAAAAGGATTTGTTACCCAGTCCTCACGATCCTTCACTATAATTCACATCAATCTTGATGAATACCAAAAAAAGACTTTGCCAAAACTTATCAAATGAACGATTGTACTGGTTATTTTTTTCTCTTAGAGGCACACATTTAAGCCAACACCCTCAGAAAAGGGAGGGCAAATGGACATATTTGTAATTTTAATACTTTCTTGTCAATATAGTATTTTTAAATAAAACCTTTTTCTTTTATTTTATTTATATTGGTCACATTTTTAAAGTTTATTTATTTTGAGAGAGAGAGAGCATGTGCGCTCCTGAGCAGAGGAGGGGCAGTAAAGAGGGAGAGGGAGAATCTCAAGCAGGCTCTGTGCTCCCATGAACCGTGAGACCATGACCTGAGCCAAAATCAAGAATCGGACGCTTACATCTTATCACACATTTTAAATACATTTTTGTCAAAACCATGGAGCTTCATATTCAGCCCTTTCAGATTGTGGAAAATATTTGCCATACAACTCAACCAGCAAAAACTGTCCCCTTTGTCAAACCACACTGCCAGGTCAGATTTGCTTTCTTTCAAAGAAAATCTGACTTCACTTTCTAATTTCACTGCCAATCCTAATGAGCATGTTAAATCTTATTTTGAAGCATATTAAAAATCATTGAGAAATAAATTACAAACCATGTGCTATAAAATAGATTACTAAAAGGCAATTCAAGATTAAAATGAGGTAAGATTTAATAGAATGTATTCATTTTATCATGTTATAAAAACAAGAGTAATCAATACACAGTTCCTGATTACTTAGTTTGTTTTCATTTAATGTAATGTGTAGCTAAAATTGATAAGTTATTTATTTTGCAAAGGATGTGGTAAAAGGCACAGTAATCCTTTGGCAAATATGCATGTGTGTGTACTGAACTTTGGTATTTGCTTTGGAAATAAAGAATTATGAGTAAAAAATCAGAAATACTCCACTAATTTCATTTGTGTTCAAACTTTTCTTATATATTTGATGATATACAAAGGTATGTGCTCCTAAAAATAATCAGTCCAGGAGTTAGCCTTTCTTTTTATTTTTAATAGAAAGTGGGAAAATCTTAGATGAAATTATATAAGGATTTTTATCTGTGACTTTTATCTAGTGTTCCTAGAAATGTAGAAATCTGAAAAAATTTGTTTCCTCTTGGAGTCATGTTTATTGAGACTAATTGAAAATACTTGCTTAAATAGTGTTTACTATTTCCTATCAATGCTTGCTTCTGTACTTTGTTCTTTCTAGAACTCTCCTTCAAAAGCATTCTATTTTTTTGACAGTGGTCAGAAAAGAAAGTCTTTAAATGAAAATTATTCTGCCTCTCACTACTCCACAACATACTGTCTCTGTTATCAGAAAATCCCAACAAGGACCAAAATACTCCATTCTTCACACCATATTTAACTTAAAAAATATATAAGACAGGAAGATTTAACATGCATTAAATAATTTCTACAAGCTTATTATATATCCTTCATTTTAATGTGCATTTCTAAAACTATACGGTGAAGATATCTTCTTATATCTTGGTCACTCTAATTGTAAAAAAAAAAATTCACTTCTTTAAGACTGACCAAAACAGGCTGAACAAAACAACTGTTCAAGTACTGACAAGTGCTTCATAATTCTGTTGTGCTGTATTAGAATAGAAGCTAGAAAGAGTATTAAAAAAGCTTAACTGACAATTTCAGAATTTTAGCACTAAGTAACGGGCAACCCGTTTGGAGAACTGGGTTTGTGATGGAATGCACAGGGCATGGAAAAACAGGGACTTCTGCTGACCCAGGATCATTAGCAGGGTATTAACAGAACTAGACTTATTTAATAGACTTATAAATTATCTTGAAGAAAGAATGTACAATTCAAGGAATGCCAGTGACTTTGCTCTCCATCCCCCTGATGAAAATATTCTGGTTTTATCTTGAGATGAAAAGACTTGAATTTTCCATACTCTTGGTTGGCTTCTCACAGTGTAAGCATCTTGCTGCACTGACTGTAATTCTGGTGTTTAAAGATACTTTTTTTTTTTTTTTTTGGTACAGCATGGCCTGTAAATACAAAACTCCTTCATTGTCTGCTGTTAAACTAAAGAGATACCAAGTTAATACTGAAGGAAAATTGACTTCACTGGATTTTTTTGAGAGGCTGTATGTCCACCTTCAATGTGGAAGTTTCCTAACTTTTTTTTTTTTCATTTCAATTTCTTTTCAAATTATTATTAGGGGGCACCTGGCTGGCTTACTTGGTGGAACATGCAACTCTTGATCTCAGGGTTGTGAGTTGGAGCCCCATGTTTGGTATAGAAATTACTTTACAAAAATAAAATCTGGGGGTCCTCAAGTGGCTCAGTCAGTTTAGTCTCCAGCTCTTAATTTCAGCTCAGGTTATGTTCTCACACTTTGTGAGATCTAGCCCCATGCCAGAGCCTGCTTGGGATTCTCTCTCTCCCTATATCTCTTTGCTCCTCCTCTGCTCCTGGTCTCTATATAAATAAATAAATAAATAAATAAATAAATAAATAAATAAATAAATAAACAAACTAACTAACTAACTAACTTAAAAATAAAATAAAATCTTTAAAAGGTAAAATAATTATTATGAAATGTTTTAGGAATATCAAAAAGTATGCCATTTAAATAGCTTTTTATCTTCCTTTCTCTTCATTTAGCTTGCACAAACTAAATGTAAATACAGTGCTGATTCCACATGATAAGCATTTATTGAATACCTATTCAGTGTGTATCAACCACCTTGGAGGTTGGTATTGTCTCTGTATTATAGATAAAGAAACTAATAGAGAAATTGAAACTTACCCAGCTTGTGAATGACAGTTAAATTTGGGCCCAAATCTGCCTAAGCTGTTTTCTTCATATCAAAATATTAATGAGTAAACCAAGAACTATTAAAAAACAAAAAGCATTTAGGTGAAACCTTGGTAATTAAGAGACTGAGCAAACTCTGTTGAAGGAAAAAACATGCTTAAACTAAGGGACCAGCTTTAGAAATAACCTATAAAACTGGATAATAGAAAAAAATATGTATCATATCAACTTATTGTAATGCTCATACAATTAGGTAAAATAATCTGAGTTATATTGTACTTAAAAGATAATAAGCTGAGAGAACACAGACTGTGTCCACTTGAGTCCCTCTTTGCATACACTTGGCCTAGCACACACACTCAGTAAATATAAGTTGGATGAATGAGTAAATCAGGATCCGGTTCGACTACAGCCACTTCCAAATAACCCAAGGTATACAGTAATGACGATAACAGGCAATGTGTCCTAGTGCATCACTGGAAGGGTATTTTAGAGGCAGCAGTCATTCACTTATTAATCCATTTACAAATCACTTCCATCCCTGGCCTTTGGTTGGATAGGGCCTCCCCATGCAATAAGTGTACCAGGAAGACAAGTCAGGGACAGGAGCTGTCTGACTTCACTGTGCAGTCAGGCAGCCCTATTGTTCACTTGTTCTGACTTGTTGCAGTCCAGCTCCCTCCCCCACCTCAGATAACTAACTCCCCTTGATGTCACACACAGAGTAATGTTCCTAAGGGCCCCCTTTTTTGTATGACTCACTGGAACATGTTCCCTTGGCTTTCACCCACTGTGTTCCCTCTGGGACCTCCACTCACCCATAACTGCAGGTTTTTCCTGGTCCACACAAGCCACGTCAGCGCTCTACCTGGCCCTCTATCTCGGAGAGGAAGGGACATAATGAGCTCCCTGTGCTAGGCTCTCTAAGTGGATTCACCACAAAACTATAATCATTCACCAACTTGTATTTCAGCTTTTGAAATACTTACATGCCAACACTTAATTTTACACACAAATGAATACCCCCCATCACTGAGTGGATTTCTATCCAAAATTACCATGTCAAAGTTGTGCAAGAACAAGCCTATTTGGGGGAGGACTTTTCGACATAGAACTTTCTATCAGAAGCATTTATGTGCTGTATTAGTCTGCTGGGCCACCATAATAAAGTACCACAGACTGGGTGAGTTCAACAGCAGAAATTTATTTTCTCACAGTTCTGGAGAGTGGAAGTCCAAGACCAAGGTGTCAGAAGGATTGGTTTCTCCTGAAGCCTTTTTCCTTGGCTTTTAGATTCTCCTCACATGGCCTTCTTTCTGTGTGCACATATCCCTGGCATCAGTGTATTCAAATGTCCTCTTATGAGGACATCAATCAGACTGGATTCGGGCCTATCCTAATGGCCTCATTTTAACTTAATCACACCTGTAAAGGCCCTATCTTCAAGTATAGTCACATTGTGAGGTACTACAGAATTCAACATAGAAACTTGAGGGGACACAATTCAATCCATAACAGGTGTCCCCTCAGATTCTTTCAACCCAATCTGCCTCTCACACTTGTAGCTTCTGCCCTGGATGATCAACTCCACGCAAGGAACTGCATTCTGGTGTCTGGAGTCTTCTTGCCACTTCTGCACTTGGACACCAGCACCAGCTGCAGAGCACAGAATCTGGCTTTTTGAGTAACTGCTGGAGGGGCTAGATGGTGTAAGGCAGAAACATGGAAGTTTTGATTCTATATCAAACTTTCATGAATGGGGACATGGGAGACAAATTTTGATGAATGGGGACATGAGAGACTGAAGGGTATCTGGCAGTTAAATTTCCTCTCCTCCTTCCCTTGGATGGATGACTCTGGGGTGCTGGTTCCTCCTGCAACCTGTCCTGAGATGTCCAGTGTGACTGAGAAGATGCATCTGCTGAGTGACCTGCTGGGCCTCCTGTGGCTTTGTCACAGAGCAGTGAGCAACATGATTATGCACCACTTTGCAGTGCTTTCCATTCTTCCCTGTTTAATTTCCCTTTTTCCATCCTCTTGCTGCCATGGTTTTCCATCTCCCAAATACTCACAAGTACATCATCACTTAATCCTTGCCTCAGGTTCTGTTTTCTAGGAAACCTGAGCTAGAACACTGGCATACTTGACAAAGAGAAAATGAGACTGAAAAAAAAATCCTGTTAATTAGAGACAAACACTGACAAGGAATCTTGGGGATGATTCTGAGTAGAGTATCATTTAATCAATAATGTGGCCCTACACTATACATGTTGAGCTCAGAGGACTCATCATCACTCTTAATGAAATAGAAGATTAGGAAGTATATCAGCCAGTTCCAAATAGAAAATGAGAAAAACCATTCTAAGATTTAAAACAGAAGAAATTCAGGGCGCCTGAGAGTAGCTCAGTCAGTTAAGTGTCTGACTTTGGCTCAGGTCATGATCTCACGTGGGTTTGAGCCCTGCATCGGGCTCTGTGCTGACAGCTGAGAGCCTGGAGCCTGCTTCAGATTCTATGTCTCCCTCTCTGTCTGTACCTCCCCCACTTGCATTTTGTCTCTCTGTCTCTCTCTCTTAAAAATAAATAAACATTAAAAATTTTTTAAATAAATAAAACAGAAGAAATTCAAATAAATAAACAGAGGAAATTAATCCATGAATGGGTTACACAAGTCTAAGATTCAAAACAGAGTACTGTGAAGTTATTCAGAGATTTGCAGAAAGTGCCACCACTCTTAAGCTGGAGGGACAAAAAGCATAATCAATGTTACCACAGCCCGGGGGCCAGTCAGTAGGGGAAGCCAGAACTATGGTATACTTGCCTAGCTAGAGCTGTACTGGAGATGTAACCAGAGACAGAGAAAGAGGGACAAATATCCTGGCTTCTCTCCTTCTCTCTGTGATTTATTACCAGTGCCTTCCATTACCTGAACCCAAGAAGAAGCCAGCTAACCCAGGAGCCTGGGAAATGGAGCTTGTAGGAATTGTTGCCCCTGTCATATGGAGGAGTTCAAGAGAATTAATGACACAGGCTAAGGACTGACCCAGAAAACAAGATTGGTCAACTTGGAGAAATTGTTAGAAGGTCAGTAACTTTAGGGGTGCCTCGCTGAACATGGAAGAACATGCTACTCTTGATCTCATGGTTATGGGTTTGAGCCCCACGTTGGATGTAAAGATTACTTAAATAAATTTAAAAACTTTGAAAAAAAAATAAACGAAAAAATAAGGTCAATAACTTTATGGACCAGGGAAGTGTATCTTGGGAGGAAAAATATAACACAGATACAACAGTGAACGTTGGAATAAAACAGACCTGAATTTAAATGTTACTGGCATGTGAACTTGGATAAGTCATTTAATGTATCTGTACCTCAGTTTCTTTTTTTAGTCTGTGTTGTACCCCTCTTAGAGTGTGTAACTCTTTAGAAGCGTTCCACAGAGGGATAAAGAAGTTGGAATTATATCCACCAATTCCCATCCCCATTTGCATCTAATTCTTGGCATTAACTCTCAGGCACTTTCGTCCTGACCTTCGGGAAGGCCCAGCCTGCTGTCTCAGCCAGATAACTCTCATAGGCAGAGATACGCAGGAACTAGGTGTGTAAGGTGCTGTCTGAAGGTGACTCCAGGTGGACTGAAAAATATGGATCAAGCGTTGGCAGTATCTACTGCTGACGGATAGCTAAAAAAGCTCTGAAAATCATAATGGACCAGAATCCAGCCTTAAATGAGCACAGTTGCACTTTCACGTTTTCCTATACCAGTGCTTTTTACACTTTTCTGACCAATACCCACACTTGGAAAGGTATTTTGACATTGTGACTCAGTACACGTGTGTAGGTATATATACATGTATATAACTGAAACAAAAGATTCATACAATTATACTCATTCTAAATAGCACATACTCTGATTTTTTTTCCATTTCATTACTTTTCTTTAACAAGGTTGCAAGTCTTGAATTGATTTCATGACCCTCTAAAGACCCTCGGTTCATATCCTAGCCACACAAAGTGTGGAATGCTGCCATGACAAGGAACTGGAGCCAGAATGCAAATAAACTATGTCACTATACACTAAAGTCATCAAACACTAAATTCAGCTGACATTTCTTTCATAGCAAGACGTTCTCAGTGAAGGAAGCAGTATGTTGATTGATATTTTATTAAAGCAAAAAAAAAAAAAGTTTTCTAATACGCTTCTTTATTGTTAAAAGATCCTAGCCCTCTAAAATCTTGTTCAGTTATTTCTTAGCATCTCTAAGGAACACCTCTGATGCTGCCATCAAACTACATTTGCAAAAGATTCCCACCCTCTCCTTAGTGCTGATGGCTAGAAGCAACGGTGAAGACCACTACCCACTCCTACTCACCCTTGCAAGAAGGACCACATGGCCCATACCCCTGGGCTCCCTGCTGCTGTCACCATCTAGCCTAGTGGGAAACGAGACTCAAGTTCCACTTCTGTGGACTTAAAAGAGAAGGAAAATTGGGTCCCTACTATGACTATAGTTTCCATACTTCAGGTTTCAGATGATGTCTGTGAAGCTATCCTCCTTCAGGACAGCAGTCCTCAAACTGGAGTACCCTAAGGCAGTGGTCCTTAACCAGGTGTATTTTGCTCCCCAGGGGGACATGTGCCAGTGTGTGAAGATATTTTTGGTTGTTACAATGCGAGGAAGGGGGTTGCTACTAGGATTTGGTATGTAGAGATTAAAGATATTGTTAAATATCCTACAATGCACAGGACAGCTCCCCTCATGACAAAGAGTTAAAGGACCCAAAATGTCAATAGTGCTTAGATGCAGAAACTGTGCCCTAACAGTGCACATATGCTTCCATGCAGTGAGCAGGCACCGATTGTTTTAAGCTGACTGGTTACAGATCTTTAGTTTCCATTTGTACTCTTTCCTGACTTTGGGCTGCTACAGCCTGCCAATACTCCTTTCCAGCCTTCCTTTCCTGATGACGCTTCTCCCAAATCCCATATAAACCTGCCCAAGTTGAGGGGCGCCTGGGTGGCGCAGTCGGTTGAGCGTCCGACTTCAGCCAGGTCACAATCTCGCGGTCTGTGAGTTCGAGCCCCGTGTCAGGCTCTGGGCTGATGGCTCGGAGCCTGGAGCCTGTTTCCGATTCTGTGTCTCCCTCTCTCTCTGCCCCTCCCCCGTTCATGCTCTGTCTCTCTCTGTCCCAAAAATAAATAAAAACGTTGAAAAAAAAATTAAAAAAAAAAAAAAACCTGCCCAAGTTGAAAAACCTAGAGAGCACCTAAAAAAAAGTACATGAGATTGTGTGCTCTCTCCTGTGAGGAGCATCTGTGAGGCAGTTCCCTGAGGGCAAAGCAGAAGAGCTTCATAAAATTAATAAAGCATCAGTGCCTTGGTTCAAGCAGGTAACAAACTGTCTGGCAAGCCCCTGGCTTTATGCACCCATTTATATGTTTTAGAATTGGAATCCAAAAGTAAGATAAATCCATCACAGGGAGACCTAGGAACACATATATATGAGTTGATAAATGAAGTCAGACTCCTTCTGACTGAAAATTCAATCTGGCTAATTGGTTTAAGAATGAAGACTGGCTTTGCCATTTAGATTAGATAGCAGACATTTCCATAAACGAAATAGGTTCAATCTGCAGGCCAAGGTACACTATATAATATGCCAGGAGTGACATCCTTTGAAATTCTTTAGATTTATAATAGAAAAATCTTCATGTGAACTGAAAAATGTGAGACGATGGTGATAGAAGTCAGAAGAGTGGTTACCTACAGGAGGGAGAGGGCAGGTATCAACAAGAAGGGAACATGAGGGAACCTGCTAGTGCTGGAAATGTTCTACATCTTCATCTTGATGGTGATAACATGAGTGTACAAATATGGAAAAGTTCACTGAGCCTGTACATTTAAGATTTAGGTACCTTAGAAAATTTATATTTAAAAATTTTTTTTATTTTTATTTTGAAAGAGACAGAGAGAAGTGAGTGGAGGAGGGGCAGGGAGAGGGGAAGAAAGAATCCCAAGCAGACTCTGTGCTGTCAGTGCACAACCTGATGTAGGGCTTGATCTCATGAACCATGATATCATAACCTGAACTGAAATCAAGAGTCAGACGCTTAACCAACAGAGCCACCCAGGTGCCCCAGAAAAGTTATACTTGAATAAAAACAACAACAACAAAAGTAAAGGAGGTTTTAAAAATCTTATGTGAGTCTATTCAAGCAAAAAAGTTTGAAGACCACTGCTTTAGGAGATTGGGAGGAGGAAGTTTTCCTGCAGTTGCAGTCCAAAATATGTCTCTCCTGTCCTATATCCTCAGAACCTCTCCTTCTTAACATGTCTTCTTTTCCTCCCAAACTCTTCCACCAAGCCTCCAGGAGTCCTACTCTGTGATCTACACACCCCTGATATCCTGAACCACTTCCCTGAGCATTTCTCCCCACCACCTGCCTTAACTGAAATTTGCTCTTCTCCTGATCCCCCACTGCCCCCACCCACCCAGGACATCACCCTTTCAGACCATACAAACTTCAGGGTCAGGAGGTGAGGTCCATGTCCTTGTTCCTCTGGTAGGAAGCCAGGATGCTCCACCCTCTGAGAATCCTAATATTCACTCATACTATCTTCATTCCTGGTCACTGTCATTTACTGATTACATGGCCACTGTCCTTCACCAACATAGGATCTGGTGTATACACTGCCTTCTCCCCCCTAATCCCTGCTATTCTCTTGGTTGCATTTATACTTGAAGAACAAAGATTTTAATTTTGATGAAGTCCAATGTATTAATTTTTTTCTCTTATGGTTGGTGCTTTTTGTAGCCTGTGTAATTTTTGTCTTCTCAAAGTTTTCCAAGATTTTCTCTGATATTGTTTTTCAAAGTATGTTATAGTTTTAACTTTAACATTCAGGCCTATGACCCATTTTGAGTTAATTTTTATATATGGTGTGAGTTAAGAGTCAAGGTTATTTTTTTTTTCAATATAGATACACAGTTGTCCCAACACTACTTGTTGAAAAACTTTCCCCATTGAAATAACTTGGCACCTTTCTCAAAAATCAACTGAATATAGATATAGATATAGATATAGATATAGATATATAAATATTTTTGATGGTTCATATATATATCAAAATTTTTTTCAATTCATATATATTTATGAAAAATTGTATGTGTATAATGCCTATTACTAGGGTCCATATATTTTTTCATGATTCTTGATGACTTATAATAATAAGATTCATAATAAATCTTGAAATTGGATAAGACAATTCTTGATAATTTACAATAATAAAATTTGTAATAAACCTTGAAATCAGGTAGTGAAAGGCTTCATCTTTGTTCTTTTTTTAAATTATTTTGGCTATTCACTATCCTTATTTCCATATGAATTTCAGAATCAGTTCATCAATTTCTACAAAATTCCTGCTAGTATTTTGCTTGAGATTGTATTGAACCTATAGATCAATTTGGAGAGAATTGCTATCTGAACAACAGCAACTCTTCCAATTTATGAACACAACATATCTCTCCATTAACTTAAGTCTCATTTAGTTTCTCCCAGCAAAGTTTTATAGTTTTCAATGTATAGATCTTGTACATCTTTTACTAAACTCAACCCCAAATATTTTATGTATTTTTGATACTATTTTAAATGGCATTTAAAATTTTCATTTTACCATTGATTGTTGCTAGTATATAGATATTCAATTAAATTTTGTATATTAATTTTGTATCATACAACTTTGGAAATTTTATTTATATGTTAGCGGCTTCTTGTAGACTCCTTAAAATTTTCTATTTTCACAAATATGTCATCTGCAAATAAAGACAGTTTTACTTCTACCTTTCTGATCCATATATCTTATTATTTTTCTTGCTCTATTGTGACTGCTAGGACCTCCAGGATAATGTTGAATTAAAATGTTGAAAGTATTGGGGCGCCTGGGTGGCGCAGTCGGTTAAGCGTCCGATTTCAGCCAGGTCACGATCTCGCAGTCTGTGAGTTCGAGTCCCACGTCAGGCTCTGGGCTGATGGCTCAGAGCCTGGAGCCTGTTTCCGATTCTGTGTCTCCCTCTCTCTCTGCCCCTCCCCCGTTCATGCTCTGTCTCTCCCTGTCCCAAAAATAAAAAACAAACAAAAAAAATGTAAAATTAAAAAAAAATGCTGAAAGTATTTATTCTTCCTTGTTCCTGATATTCCTGGGGGAAAGCATCTCATCTTTTACCTTTGTGGTGGTTTTGAAATGTAGTCACTGTTTCTCTTATACTCCTCCCCTCAGAGAGTGGAGTCTTTCCCCCTCCCCTTGAATGTGAGCAGTAGTCACTTGCTTCTAATGAATAGATTCTGGTGGAAAGGCTATATGTGACTTCATAAATGGTCATAAATGGTATTGTAGCTTCCTTCTTGCTTTCTCTTTTTCTTGGATCACTACTCTGGGGGGAGCCATTTGTCAAGCCATGAGAAGACTTATGAAGAGATGCATATGGTGAGGATCTAAGGCCTCCTTCAAGTAGTAAAGACCTGAAGGCTTATCCCAACAGCTTTGTGAATGAGCTATCTTGGAAGCAAATCCTTCAGCCCTAATCAAGGTTTCAGATGACGATAATCCTAGCTGATATCTTGAATGCAACCTCATGAGAGAATCTCAGTTAGAACTACTCTACCAAGTTGCGCTCAAATCCCTAACCCTAAGAAATAGTGAGATGTTAAGTGTTTATTGCTTAAGCTGCTAAGTTTTGGGGTAATTTTTTACACAGTAATAGGTAACTAATATAGCCATTAAGTATGATGTTTCCTGTAAACGCCCTTTATCGTATTAAGGATATTTCCTTTCTATTACTAGTTTGCTGAGAATATTTATTACAAATGGGTGACAAATTTTGTCAAGTAACTTTTTTTGCATATATTGAGATGATCACATTCTTTTTCACCTTTATTCTGGTGATTGGTGATTTTCAATGTTTATCCAATCCTTCATTCCTAGGATAAACTTTAATTTGTCATTTTGGTACATCCATACACTAGAAATAACATCAAGCAGTAAAAAGGTATGAAAACAGATACAAGTAACAACATGGATGAATCTCAAAAACACTCTGGTTCCAGTTATATTAAATTCACAAAATACAAAATTAATCTAGGAAAAGAAGGTAAATTTGTGTTTGCCTGGGACTGGAAAGTGTGTGGGGACTGACAGTAAAGGAACAGGAGGGAAGGTGATAGAGATGCTCTATATCTTGATCATAGTAGTGGTTACACAAATGTATAACTCACTAATCAGTACCCTTAAAGTGGGTGCACTTAGGGGCACCTGGGTGACTCAGTCAGCTAAGCATCTGACTCTCGGTTTCAGCTCAGGTCATGATCTCATGGTTCACTTCATAGGAATGAGCCCTCTGAGCTGGAAGTGCAGAGCCTGCTTGGGATTCTCTCTCTCTCTCTCTCTCTCTCTCTCTCTCTCTCTCTCCCTCTCTGCCCCTCCCTGCTTGTGATCTCTCTCCCCCAAAATAAAAATTTTTTTAAATAGGTGGTGCACTTAAATGTTAAGTGAATTATACCTCAAGAAAGTTGACGTTTAAAAGTTTATACTTGAATTCTACAAAACTATATAGTTTCAGAATGTATGTCCTAATCATGCACATTAAAATAAAAATGCTAAAACGGTAGGTGTAGGTTATCTTTAAACATGGTTTTCTGTGTTATACCTAATGCTAGCAATTTGGTTAATAACCACAGTGAGGGAGAAAACACTGGCTTAGTTAATGGATTTAATCTATTCCTGAATCTAAACGGTTGTTAAGTAAAGCCTTCAGCTGTGTGTAGAATTGTTACTGAAATAAGTGTACTCACTGAGCCTGGTTTCCCAGGGTAAAATTCAAGTACGGTTGAGAGATTCAAACGCAAGTCAATTTTCCAAGTCAGAAACCTCTACTTAAGTCATCCCAGCCTAAGAAAAGAGGGTTAAACAGAAACACAATCCATGACTTTTCTGATGGCCTTTCTCTTTGTGCTGACAGGTTTTCTCTTTCAGCTGTGGTACTATTGAAATCTGTCTCACCCCAAACCAGGACTCTTCAGCCTGGAATGCATAGAAGGTACTAACACCAACAGTTGTTTCTAAATAAACCAGCCATAAAAGAGAAGTCATTGAAAAGAGGAATGATGAACATTATCAGTTGTAAGTTACTGTCAGCAAAAACCAGTTATTTATTACTACCTTACCTAATGCGGAGACTCCTCTCCCTTCCCCTTTGCAGCAAATAAAAAGACCGAAGGAAATGAGAGTCCGCCTCTAAACTGATCATTGCACTGGCTGTTCCATCTCATCCTTGCCACCCTCAGGTTGGAATTCCAGAATGATTGCTGTCCCATCCCCAGTTCAGCCCTTCCTCGGTCCCTCAGCTAGTCACTCCAGCAACTGGAGTAGAAGAGAAAGAAAAGGGGTACTGTCAGTCACATTTAACCTTCCTCTTTCTCTCCTCTTTTATTTTGGGGGTAGCATCTGAGAACCCCAATATCTGCCAGCCTTATTCCTTAGTGGAGGAAGTCAAGGAGTCTGCCAGTGTGATGGAGAATGACTTTTACAGGAAACCCAGAAGATGTCTGAAATCAAGGAAGTGCAGGATTCCTAAGGTCAGTGAGCCAAACAGGCTCTAGGAGCCAATAGTGGGAAGTAGGGTGCCATAATCAAAAAGACAGATGATAGCAAGTATTGACAGGGATGTAGAAAACTGGCACCCTTATACACTGCTGGTGCGAATGTAAAATTCTGCAGCTGTTTTGAAAAACAGTCCGGAGGTTCCTCAATAGGTTGGATATAGACTTGCCACATGACCCAGCAATTCCACTCCTAGGTGTACACCCAAGACAAATGAAAACATATGTCCACACAACAAGTTATATACAAATATCCTAGCAGTATTGTACGTAACTGCCCCAAACAGGAAACAACCCAAATGTTCATCAACGGGAGAAAAGATAAATAAAATGTGGTATATTCATATGATGGAATATAATTTTGCAACAAAAAGGAATGAAGCACTGAAACATGCTACAACATGGATGAATCTTGAAAACATCATGCTACATGAAAAAAGCCAGTCGCAGAAGACCACACATTGTCTAATTCCATTTACAAGACATGTCCAAAATAGGCAGGCAAATCATTGAAACAGAAAGTAGAATAGTGGTTGCCTAGAGTGCGGAAGGGGATGGGGAGTTTGGTGGCAGAAGGATTGGAGGTTGCTGTGTTTCTTTTGGGGATGATAAAGTATTCTAAAATTCATTGTGGTGATGGTTGCCCAGTTCTGTGAAGGTACTAAAATCCATTGAATTGTACATTTTGAATGGGTGAATTGTATGCAAGGTGAATTGTATTTCAATAAAGCTATTTAAGGGTGGGGAAAAAAAAAAAAGAATCATGAGCCGAGGGCAGGAATAGAAAGCCGAGGAGCTAGCCTGAAGGGAGGGTTGAAAGAGAGAGAGATGGTAGGCAGGTGGGTGGCCTGAGGCAGCTCCGAGGCTAGTGCTGGGAGTTGCTGTTGCTGGTGTCTGTACACTGCAACAACAAGAGGCAATTATAGGTTGAGCAGAATGTAAAGGACCAAGAGTGGGCATCTACTGTTCTTAGGACAGAAGACTGTTTCTATAGTTGGTATTACAGAACTCCAAAGAGGCTGCTTTTGCAGGGTTCTTTTTCTTTTTTGTTTTTTATACCAATTTTATTTTATTTTTTAAATATAATTTACTGTCAAATTGGCTTCCATACAACACCCAGTGCTCATCCCAACAAGTGCCCTCCTCAATGCCCATCACCCATGTTCCCCTCTCCCCCACTCCCCATCAACCCTCAGTTTGTTCTCTGTATTTAAGAGTCTCATAGTTTGCCTCCTTTCCTCTCTGTAACTTTTTTCCCCCTTCCCTTCCCTTATGGTCTTCTGCTAAGTTTCTCAACATCCACATATGCGTGAAAATATATGGTATCTGTCTTTCTCTGACTGACTTATTTCACTTAGCTTAATTCCCTCCAGTTCCAACCACATTGCTACAAATGGCAGGATTTCATTCTTTCTCAATGCCAAGTAGTATTCCATTGTATATATAAACCACATCTTCTTTATCCATTCATCAGTTGATGGATTTTTGGGCTCTTTCCATAATTTGGCTATTGTTGAAAGTGTTGCTATAAACATTGGGGTACATGTGCCCCTATGCATCAGCACTCCTGTATCCCTTGGGTAAATTCCTAGCAGTGCTATTGCTAGTCATAGGGTATTTCTATTTTTAATTTTTTGAGGAACCTCCACACTATTTTCCAGAGCAGTGGCACCAGTTTGCATTCCCACCAACAGTGCAAGAGGGTTCCTGTTTCTCCACATCCGCCAGCATCTATAGTCTCCTGATTTGTTCATTTAGCCACTCTGGCCAGTGTGAGGTTGTATCTAGTATGGCTTTGATTTGTACTTACCTGATGATGAATGACACTGAGCATCGTTTAATGTGCCTGTTGGCCATCTGGATGTTTTCTTTAGAAAAGTGTCTGTTCATGTCTTCTGCCCATTTCTTCACTGGATTATTTGTTTTTAGGGTATGGAGTTTGGTGAGTTCTTTATAGATTTTGGATACTCTTTATCTGACATGTCATTTGCAAATATCTTTTTCCATTCTGTCTGTTGCCTTTTAGTTTTGTTGATTGTTTCCTTTGCAGTGCAGAAATTTTTTATCTTGATGAGGTACCAATAGCTCATTTTTGCTTTTAATTCCCTTGCCTTGGGAGATGTGTCGAGTAAGAAATTGCTGCAGCTGAGGTCAAAGAGGTTGCTTGCTTTCTCCTCTAGGATTTTGATGGTTTCCTGTTTCACAATCAGGTCTTTCATCTATTTTGAGTTTGTTTTTGTGAATGGTGTAAGAAAGTGGTCTAGATTCATTCTTCTGCATGTTGTTGTACAGTCCTCCCAGCACCAATTCTTAAAGAGACTGTCTTTTTCCCATTGGATACTCTTTCCTGCTTTGTCAAAAATTAGTTGGCCATACATTTTTGGGTCCAATTCTGGGTTCTCTATTCTATTCCATTCACCTATGTGTCTGTTTATGTGCCAATACCATGCTGTCTTGATGGTTACAGCTTTGTAGTAGAGGCTAAAGTCTGGGATAGTGAGGCCTCCTGCTTTGATTTTCTTCTTCAATATTACTTTGGCTATTCGGGATCTTTTGTGGTTCCATACAAATTTTAGGATTGTTTGTTCTAGCTTTGAGAAGAATGCCGGTACAATTTTGATTGGGATTGCATTGAATGTGTAGATTTCTTTGGGTAGTATTGACATTTTCACAGTATTTATTCTTCCAATCCATGAGCATGGAATGTTTTTCCATTTCTTTGTGACTTCTTCAATTTCCTTCATAAGCTTTCTATAGTTTTCAGCACACAGTATAAAGCTTTATAAGCTTTCTGTAGTTTTCAGCATACAGATCTTTTACATCTTTGGTTAGGTTTATTCCTAGGTATTTTATGGCTCTTGGTGCAATTATAAATGGATCAGTTTCTTTATTTCTCTTTCTGTTGCTTCATTATTGGTGTATAAAAATGTAACCAATTTCTGTACATTGATTTTGTACCCTGCGACTTTGCTGAGTTCATGTATCAGTTCTAGCAGACTTTTGGTGGAGTCTGTCAGTTTTCCACGTAGAGTATCATGTCATCTGCAAAAAGTGAAAGTTTGACTTCTTCTTTGCCAATTTTGATGCCTTTTATTTCATTTTGTTGTCTGATTGCTGATGTTAGGACTTCCAACACTATGTTGAACAACAGCGGTGAGAGTAGACATCCCTGGCATGTTCCTGATCTCAGGGGGAAAGCTCTCAGTTTTTCCCCATTGAGGATGATATTAGCTATGGGCTTTCATAAATGGCTTTTATGATGTTTATGTATGTTTCTTCTATCCTGACTTTCTGGAGAGTTTTTATTAAGAAAGGATGCTGAATTTTGTCAAATGCTTTTTCTGCATCGATTGACAGGATCATATGGTTCTTATCCTTTCTTTTATTAATGTGATGTATCGCATTGATTGATTTGCAAATATTGAACCAGCCCTGCAGCCCAGGAATGAATCCCTCTTGATCATGATAAATAATTCTTTTTATATGCTGTTGAATTCGATTTGCTAGTATCTTGTTGAGAATTTTTGCATCCATATTCATCAGGGATATTGGCCTGTAGTTCTCTTTTTTTGTTGGGTCTCTTTCTGGTTTGGGAATCAAAGTAATGCTGACTTTATAGAACGAGTCCGGAAGTTTTCCTTCCATTTCTATTTTTTGGAACAGCTTGAGAAGGGTAGGTATTAACTCTGCTTTAAATGTCTGGTAGAATTCCCCAGGGAAGCCATCTGGTCCAGGACTCTTATTTGTTGCAAGATTTTTGATAACTGATTTAATTTCTTCACTAGTTATGGGTTTGTTCAAATTTTCTATTTCTTCCTGTTTGAGTTTTGGTAGTGTGTGGGTGTTTAGGAATTTTTCCATTTCTTCCAGTTGTCCAGTTTGTTGGCATATAATTTTTCATGGTATTCCTGATAATTGCTTGTATTTCTGAGGGATTGGTTGTAATAAATCCATTTTCATTCGTGATTTTATCCATTTGGGTCCTCTCTCTTTTCTTTTTGAGAAGCCTGGCTAGAGGGTTATCAAATTTAGGGGATGAATGGTGAGCACTGTATTAATATGTTTATTTAGGTCTTCAGAGTCAGGAACCTGAGCTACTCATGCTCAGTTAGAGACACTTTATCTTCACTGATTCCATGTAAGGCCTTTTTTTGTATGTTCCTTTATGTTAATTCCTTTTTACTTCCATAACCTACCAAAGCAACCATTCTAATGGGCATGATGAACATCTTTTTTTTTAAGTTTATTTTGAGAGAGAGAGAGAGAGAGAGCATGAGCATGAATGAGAAAGAGAATCCCAAGAAGACTCCACTGACAGTGCAAAGCCCAACACAGGACTAGATCTCAAGAACCCCAAGATCATGACCTGAGCCAAAATTAAGAGTCAGTTGCTTAACTGACTGAGTCACCCAGGTGCCCTGAACATCTTTTGGGTTGTATGTATACACTTGTATATTGAGTGTTACTGTTTTGTATGCATGTATTCATACAAATATTCACTCTACACATTGTTTTTTAGATTCATCCATGCTGTTAGGTATACCTCCAATTCTTTGCTTTTAACTGCTCACTGATGTGTGTCCAGTACATATTATGTATTTACTGTCCCCATAATGGACATGTATGCAGTTTCCTCTCCCTGCTACCCCCAATACTGTGTGCCATCTGTGAGAATGCTCCTCACAGGCCTCTAGCCCCAGCGAGTGTAAGTGACCGAAGGCCCCAGCTGCTGTGCTCTGAAATCTATCTCTGTGCTTCACCTAAGGTCACACTTCCTGTGGGCTGCTCCCAGGAGGGAGCAGAAACACTAAGACAGACCCATTTCTGGGTAACATGAGAGTCCTCTCATAGCTGATTTTTCCTGGAGGACACCCAGGTGGACTTGAAAAACATTCCTTAGATCACAAGGCAATTGAGGACACTTCCACCAACATTTTTTCCCTCTCTTCTTCATTCAGGACCAGACTTGCATCATGGAATGAAGGTTATCCCAGTCCTCCCAATTTTCTTTCACAGGTACCTCCTCTACTAATATCTTTGGACATTTAATTCACATCTTGGTGTCTGTTTTTCAGATGACCCAGGCTAATCCATAATGCTATATTGAGCATCCTTGTTCATGTTCCTTGATAAAGTTGTGTAAAGATTTCTCAAGGATGTACATCTAGGAGGAAACTTTTGGGGTCACTTGGTGGGGCCAGGTTGCCCCCAGAAGGGGCTGCTGCCCCATCTCTGTTCTCACCAGCAGCACCTAGGGCTCCAATAGCTTCTCACCCCCGCCTCCTTGGGGTATATTCCAGCTAATGTCTGCCCATCTAATGCACACAGTGATGTCTTTGTTTTATTTATTTATTGATTGCTTGGTTGATTATTTTATTTGAGAGAGAGAGCATGCACATGAGCAGGGGAGAGGGGCAGAGAGAGAGAGAGAGAGAGAGAATCTTAAGCAAGTTCCACGCTCAGTGCGCAGCCCAACATGGGCTCCATCCCAGGACCCTGGGATCATGACCTGAGCAGAAATCGAGTCAGAAACTTGGGGCACCAGGGTGGCTCAGTTGGTTAAGCTTCGGACTTCAGCTCAGGTCATTATCTCATAGTTCGAGCCCCACATCTGGCTCTGTGCTGTCAGCTGAGAGCCTGCAGCTTGCTTCAGATTCTGTGTCTCCTCTCTCTGCCCCTACCCCACTTTCTCTCTTTCTCTCTCTCTCTCAAAAATAAATAAATGTTAAAAAAAAAAAGCGTTGGACACTCAAAGGACTGAGCCATGCAGCCGCCCCATTCATCTTTGTTTTAAATTTCTCTGATCACTAAAATTATCAATCATGTCTTCAAATGCTTATTAGTCTTCAGAGATTCCTCTTCTGTAAATTATCCATTACACTCTTTGCCCATTTTTACATTGAGATTGCTTTCTTTATCTTTTTGGTTTCAGAAATTATCTGTATATCCTGAATAGTGAACCATTGCTGGTTTCAGACATTGCAAAATCTCCCAGTTTATCATCTAGTAACTTTATCCACAACATTCTTCATTAAACACAAATCCTTCATTTTAATGTAATCGAGAGTATGGCGGGGAAGGGTGTTTACATGTCACACAGGCAAGTTATCTCTCTAACTTTTAATTTTTCATCTCCGAAATGGTAGTAATATAAGAGAATCACACCCATCGGAAGTAAGTCAGTATGAGGCAATTGGTCAACTAAAAATGGAACATCATAAAATGCCATATATTTGCCAAACATTTTTTTTAACTTAAAACATACAAATAAACCTTTATTTATATGTCCTTATGTAGTGCATAGACCTTTCTTTGGCTAACTATTCTTCACATCTTTTTTTCTTACCTGATCCACACCCATAATACATGGACAACAATTTCCAGTTTGGGACTCTTTAAAGTAAAAGCAAAAACTATGTCTTCTAGATTTTTACAGGTTTTTTCTATCTTATTAGAATTGTTCTTATTCATATTTAATTAAACAGAATGGTTTTTTTAATCATATCATTCCAAAACATTCCATTTAGTTTTCTTCAGAAAAACTCTTCACACTAAGATTTAATCAGTTTATGTGCTATTTTTTCTTTTTCTTTCTTTCTTTCTTTCTTTCTTTCTTTCTTTCTTTCTTTCTTTTTCTTTCTTTCTTCCTCCCTCCCTTCCTCCCTCCCTCCCTCCCTCCCTCTTTCTTTCTTTCTTTCTTTCTTTCTTTCTTTCTTTCTTTCTTTCCTTCTTTCTTTCTTTCTTTCTTTTTGAGTTAGGGAGCGTGAGCAAGGGAGGAACACAGAGAGGGAGACAGAGGATCTGAAGCAGGCCCTGCACAGAGAGCCTAGAGCCTGATGTGGGGCTTAAACTCACAAACCGTGAGATCATGACCTGAGAGCCGAAGTCAGATGCCCAACTGACTGAGCCACCCAGGCACCCCAAATTTATGTGCTTTTTAATCAAATCGCACAACTGTAACAAGTATGATAGGCACAAACAGGTTTGAGAACAAAGACATTTCTTTTTAAACATATGCGTCAACATGCCAGGGCAGAAGCACACGGGTGAACCAGAGTCCTTAGGAATAAATATTCATGTGTCCTTGGAATTCCTCCTTATTGGTCATGGAGGAAATAAGTGGACAGTCTTGTAGAATCTGGTGAGTTGTTTTAGTAGGGTCTACTCACCAATTTTCACCATTATCTACCTTTTGGCTAGTTGTGCTGAACACTGCACCTGACACCTAGTAAGTGCCCAGTAATTGTTCATCATTAATAATACTAGACCATTGGTCTCATCCCTGGATAATCTGTCCCTCCCTCTTTCCTCTCTCCCCTAAAAAAAAATCTGGCAATGCAATGTGCTGGAAGCATCTGGGGATGTCTCAGTTGGAGAGTTGGTACTGGTATCTAGTGGGCAGAGGCCACATATGCTGATAAACATACTACAATGCACAGGACAGTTCCCATGACAAAATGTCAATAGTGCCCACATGGAGAACCCTTCACTAAACTGCATGCTTCAAGAGAACAGGAACCATACAGGTGTTTATTCACAGTTGTACCTCTAGCATCTAACACACTTCATGGCCCATAGTAAATATTCAATAAATATGTGTTAGCACATTCATGCAAACTGACTACATGAGTGAAACCCTTTCGATATAAGTGAGAGCACACCCACAGAGCCAGGCTCCAAGACTTCAAAGGGAGCACAGACCCCTTTCCCAGAAAATTAGTTCAGACCACTTACACAACTTAAGTGTCCATCGATAGATGAATAGACAAAGAAGATGTGGTATTTATATACAATGGAAAATACCCAGCCATAAAAAAAGAATGAAATCTTGCCATTTGGAACAACATGGATGGAGCCAGAGAGTGTTAATGCTAAGTAAAATAAGTCAGACAGAGAAAGACAAATACCATATGATTTCACTCATATGTTGAGTCTGAAAGCAAATCAAATGAATAAACAAACAAAACAGAAACAGACTCATAGACACAGGAAACAAACTGTCAGTTACCAGAGAAGGAGGGGTTGAGTGGGTGAAATAGGTAAAGGACATTAAGAGGTACAAACTTCCAGCTATAAAATAATCAAGTCTGGTTGATATTACATACAGCATAGGGAATATAGTCAATAATATTGTCATAACTTTGCATGGTGACAGACAGTAACTAGTAACTCATCTCATAATGTATAAAAATATAGAATCACCATGATGTACATCTGAAACTAATAAGATATTGTATTTCAGTTATACTTCAATAAAAACAAAACACAACAAAATACAAATATCTATAATGTTCCAAAGAGACTGGACTAGAACACAGCCCAGTATTCTTTCCACTAGGATGCCCTGCTCCTAAGCAGGTTATTTAAAGACATATGAAAATGATTTTGGTAAAGTAACACAAAATAAACACATTTCAAATGGGTTGGCATAAAAGGAAGCTGCACAGCACACATGTTAAGGACTTTTTTAAATGTTTATTTATTTATTTTGAGAAAGAGAGAGAAAACGAGTAAGAGTGCAGGGAGGGGCAGAGAGAGAAGAGAGAGAGAAACCCAAGCAGTTCCATGCTATCAGCACAAAGTCTGACATGGGGCTTGATCTCACGAACTGTGAGATTATGACCCGAGCCAAAATCAATTAAGCCAATGCTTAACCAACTGAGTTACCCAGGCACCCTCTAAGGACATTTTTAAAAAATGTTTATTTATTTTGAGATGGGGGAGGGGCAGAGAGGGGAGAGAGAGAGAGAGAGAGAGAGAGAGAGAGAGAGAGAGAATCCCAAGCAGGCTCCACATTGTCAGTGCAGAGACTGACACAGGGCTTGATTCCACAAACCGTGAGATCATGACCTGAGCAGAAAAGTCAGACCCTCAACCAACTGAGCCACCCAGGCACCCTGCTAAGGACATTTTTATGATCACATTCCAGAATGTTAAATTAGAAAATCACAGAAGTACACAACTAGTCATCTTTTCTTTGCTTGGAGACATTTCACAGAGAAGTTTTGCATGTGGTCCTGAAATTTCTCTGCTCATTCAAGTTTTGGCTATTCTTTTTGTGGCATGGATCTACAGAACAGCAAATGCCATAACCTTTAGTTCACGCATGACTGTCGCCTGTGTCACTCTGTGGGATTCAGCCAGCCTTGGCAATCCTCACGGATGGATGGAAGGGGAGAGGCCTTGGATACATCTGGGTTCGTCCCAAGGGGTCAAACACAAGGGAGGAAGAGAGAACCAAGCAGCTGCAACTACAGACAGCCTGAGCAGGCAGTTGAGCTGGAAGAGAAGCCCAACGGGTATGTGAAGTACAGGAATGGGGCACTCAAAGTGGAGCACACTTAGAAGTTCAGGACACCAAGCCAGCAGTCTGTCATTACTGGGGCTGTCTGTGATTCTGATCCTTGGGAGCTGGACTGGCATAGCTGAGGAAGGCTCCTGTTCTAATGGATGGGGTATCAACCAAGTTATCAACAACAGGTTCAAATACAGAAGCCCAGATTCAAAAAATGGAGCCTGTGAAGGGCGCCTGGGTGGCTCAATAGGTTGAGAGTCTGACCGGCTCAGGTCATGATCTCACGGTTCATGAGTTGGAGCCCTGCATCGGGCTCTGTGATGACAGCTCAGAGCCTGGAGCCTGCTTTGGAATCTGTGTCTCCCTCTCTCTCTGCCCCTCCCCCGTTCATTCTCCCTCTCTCTCTCTCTCCCTCTCCCCCGCCCCGACTCCATCAAAAATAAATAAACATTTAAAAAAATACTAAAAGAAATACTGTGAAAGTAGATGGAGAATTCAGGAATCAAGTAGATACTGCCTAAGGATCTCTGTGGATCGGTTATGGATCAGCTGGAGTAGAGAGACTGCTCTGTGGGGAGATAAAAATGAAGAAACCAGGCTCCGGACTGGACAAAAAGAGACAAGGGGTTAACAACTGTCAGGAGGCTGTGGGATCTTTGATTGTTTCTCTTGCCCCATTGTGAGCACAGTTACAGGAGCACTGGAGTTTCTGGGCTCCAGAACATTCCCTTCCCATATGCTGCCCCAGAGTAGATTTACAGGTTATACCACAGAGCTATTATTAGAGAGAGAAAGGAAAACTTGAGAAACTCTTTGATTGAGATTTTAAATGTTTATAGTATTTTTTGCAATTGATTGTTAGTCGACTTCTTTTGCTCCCTGGTGCCACCTTGCACTTGCACTAGCCCATGGAGCTCTTTGTACACAGCCAGCCCTGACCTCCTAAACTTATGAGCAATCTCCTTGAACAAAACCCACTAGAGATGTCTCCACGGAGAAAGGATGAGACAAACAGAGGGAGGGATGGGAATCAGCTCTAAGTGAGGTTTAAGTTGGAAGAACACTGAAAAGGAAGTTGTGTAAAGAGAATGCAGGTGTGCTCTGAAGCATTTTGTGGTAGGATTGAGTCCCCCTGTGTATACACCCTGTGTATTTTTTCAATGCTGATCTACAGAGAAATGAATAAATGAATGGTCGAATGAATAAATCAGTGAATGAACCAAAGAATCAATGGACTGATAAATGAATGAATGATGATGATAAGAAAATGGCAATGAACAACTATCATTACACAGATTTGTGTGTGTGTGTGAAGGGAGAAGAGTTCAATGAGTTGATGGGTGTAATCAGTAAGCAGAGGGCTGCTCAGGCCCTTCCAGAGGGATTGGTGACAAACTACAGGAGATTCACAAGCACCAAAGTGCCTCCGAAACCCTCACCCCTAGGATGGCTACAGACATGTGTGGCAGGTGCACCCTCATAGTGGACAGCTGTCATGTTCAATGCTCCCCTTCCCCCATCCAACCACCAGGTGTGGAACAGAGGGGCCCAAGTCAAAGGACTCACCACTCAACCAGTCCTTTCTCCAAGAATCCCTTATGTTAACTCTCTGACAATGCGAGAGAAACAGAATCACAGAGGATATAACTAATGTATTAATTCAAGTGAAATTCCATGCCTCTGAAAGATCAGCTACCCAGCATTGGCCACAATGATACTGTACACGTGTGCCATACAGTGGATGGTGAAACTGTTAGCTATACAGAATGAGATGACCTCCAGCTCGATTTTATCTAGCCAATCTATTGGGGAACAATGTATTCTAATGGCCTATTGTGGCTGACCTTTTCAGATTGAATATTGAGTTCTCAACTGATAGACGGAGTGAGTACCAGGATCACCTGGGGAGCTTGTCAAACTTCACATGCCCCAAGAGTCCTAGCCCCGATTCTGGTACTCCCTGCCTGAGATATCAGCTACTAGATAGACAGCAAGGAATTAGATGTGAAGTTGTTTGCACCCAATACAAGGTCTACCATTTAATGTGGCTCAGTATGTAGTTCTTGAAAAAATGGATGAATAACTTAATTTAGTTGTTTTTTTAACCATAGAATTTAGAGGGTTTTTTAAAATTTATTTGTTTATTTTGAGAGAGAGAGCATGTGGGGGGGGGGGGGGGGAGAGTGAGAGAGAGATTCCCAAGCAGGCTCCGTGCTGTCAGTGCAGAGCCCGACTCAGGGCTCTATCTCATGAACAGCGGCAAGATCATGACCTGAGCCGAGATCAAGAGTCAGATGTTCGACCGACCAAGTCACCCAGGTGTCCCTAGAATTTGGAGTTTGAAGAGACCTTCTAACTCAGTCAAACACCTTAATGACAGAAATAAGGTCCAGAGTGGTGACGTGATTTGTCCAATATCACACATTTAAATAATGGCTTAGCATGGCTACTAAAATTCGAAGAGTATTCAGAGTAGTGAGTATAAAAATGTAAGTTAATCAACAAACATAACTTTTCTGCAAAAGGCAAAGCAACAGTTTGAGAGGACTGGTCAGATGGTGTGATTGAGAGGGATAAAGAGACATGCAAGGATCACACATCAAATGTAGGGCCATGGATCTGTCCTATCTTTAGGTTCCTGCCCTCCATATTCTGAAAAGACCTACTGCCAACTAAGCCTGTCCTCCAAGCCTAAGCCTACAAATTACAGCAGATGGGCATCATTTACCAGGGAAGTATTTCCTTTAGCAGGAGAAAAGGAATCAGTGTCAAATGCCAATTTGGTGCCTCAAAGATTCTGGAAGAGATGTTCATTGATTGGGAATGATTTAGATGAGATTCCATTTCAAGACCTATGATCTCTATTATGAAATTCCTTACCACCATTAAAACATCTTTTCCTGAAGCAATAGCGGTATCAAGAACATGGCTATCAATTTGAGAGGAAAGACTACTTATTTCTAAGGTCGAGAGCCAATAAATCATTCAACATTGAAACAGCTACTTCTTTTTTCACTGGGCAAAGGCCAAAATAAAAATCAGAGCCTCTCCTTGCAGGTGAAATTCTTTCCAATACTTCATACTCCAAGAGCCTATGCATAAATCTACTTGGTTTTAGGTTGCCAGAGAGCAGGATGTTATTTTAAACAAACATACCACCGGGAGTGACACTTTCCATGGGGCCACTAAGATACCACTTAGCGAAGAAAATGATGAGGCACAATCATCTTCTTAGACTCTTCTTTGGTGATTGAGCAGCTAGAAGGAAACACTGATTTGGAGAGCCCGCAAATTTATCAAGCAAATGCCTTTTGATAGTAGGAGCACTTTATGAAACTGGGCTCCATGAAGTTCCATGATATGTCTTTGGATTCTATCCATCCACCCAAATGGTTTAAACCAAAATCAAGTGCTGCCATATGAAATATTTTTAAAATGTGTGTTTGATCCTGATTAAAAATGTTTATGGCCACTATATTTCCAAAAATATCTCTTGTGTATGCCAACAATTGAGCCCACAATCTATGTTATCTGTGCCCTCAACCACTTGCACTGTTCTTCATCTTTGAAACCAGCTGTTAAAGGGCATTAAGAGTGAGGTCACTTAGCCTCCAAAGAGGATCATTTGACAGTGCTACACAAAGTCATCCACTGATGAAAGATAATAGTCTTTGCAACTGTGTGTGGCCTGCACCATTGCACAATGTCATTGAGACCAGAGAAGTCACCAGGGACACCTTTCTGAAATTAAAACATGCATTCTACTGCCTTGTTTTCCCTGAGAAAACTGATTTGTGAAATCCACCAGTCACATAAGGTTTAAAAACCTTCAGACGGCAAAACTTGCAATATATACAACAAGTTTCATCCTAAGGTAAAATTATCACTCATATTTTCACAACTCTGGCGTTAATAGTTAAAATAATAAGATTTTAAGGAAGTTTTTTGTTTTTTTAAATGTTTATCTATTTTGAGAGTGTGTGTGTGTGTGTGTGTGTGAGCAGGGGAGGGGCAGAGACAGAGGAAGAGAGAGAAAATCCCAAGCAGCCTTCAGGCTCAGTGTGGAACCCAACACAGGGCTCAATCTCATGAACTATGAGATCATGACCTGAGCTGAAATCAAGAGCCAGACGCTTAACCAACTGAGCCACCCAGGTGCCCCAAGGAAGTTTTTCGAAGGCAAGTAAGTCCTTAGCAAATGTGAAAATAAAAAGTTTCTTGACCAGAGTGATTTCCACAAAATGTTAAATGCAGCACTTAGGTTAATATGTGTCTGAGTATTTAACTGCATCCTTCCAGGCAGATCTCAACATAAAAAAATATGGAAGAATGGCAAGAAACCTGTTTACCCCAGGAGAGGCTCACTTCTCATCTTAATAGGAATTTCAGTTGTAATAAACTTGCTAAAACTATTTTAGGGTGAGAGATTAATTATAATTCTAAATAACGAGACATTTTCTTCTTCAATTGGTCATGATACAACAATTATAGTTGGCAAGCTCTCCCTTGGTCACACTTATAATCTATGACATTAAAATATAGCTGTGGTTTAGTCAAGGCCAATGAAATCAAGCAACTCTGTACTGGGTGTGGAATGAAATGTTATATTAGCAATTCCACTTTAATGAGTTTATCTTAAGGAAATAAAGATACGAGCAAAGATTAATGCACAAAGATATTCATAGCAAGACCTTTCTTTCTTTCTTTCTTTCTTTCCTTCCTTCCTTCCTTCCTTCCTTCCTTCCTTCCTTCCTTCCTTCCTTCCTTCCTTCTTTTAGAGAGTGAGCAAGCAGGGGTGAGGGACAGAGGGAGAGACAGAGGCAGGGAGAGGTGCCCCAGCAGGATTTGTGCATAAGAAAAAATTGAGAACAATTCTAATGCTTAATAACGGGTCACTAAATAGATCATGGTACTGCCATAAAAATGATGATTTTTTTTCCTCGTGGCTCAGTTGATTAAGCAACCGACTCTTGATTTCGGCTCAGGTCATGATCCCACAGTTCATGGGACTGAGCCCCACATTGAGCTCTGCAATGACAGTGCGAAGCCTGCTTGGGATTCTCTCTCCCTCTCTTTCTGCCCCTGCCCCACTCTCTCTCTTTCAAAATAAATAAATAAATAAACTTAAAAAAAAGACAGATGAGTTTATTTTTAGAAAAAAAATTTCATATACAGAGAAAATAGTCCAGAAGAATATATGGTATTATTATATATGGATTATATTATGGGTTATAATTATGGGTTATCTTAACTTTCTTCCTTCTTTCTAAGTTTTCTACAATAAATATGTAAAGACTTACATAACTTTATTTTTAAAAACACTTTTATAGAAAAGAATAACAATGTTAGAGGCCAAAATGTTATTTGCCAGATGTTTGTCTTAGATACCTGCAAGGCCTCCTTCCTACTTAAAAAGTCAGGATGGGCTAAGAGGATGAAACAGATAAACCCAACATCTCAGTGACTAAATCCAATGAGAGGTTAGTTTTTATAAATGCGATGGTACAATGCAGCTGTTCCTATGCAGCTCCCTTAAGCAGTTCTTCTCTGATCAGTGACCCAGGAACCAAGGTTCTTTTAACCTGTTGGCTTCACTAGACCCTTTGCATTAGATCGGCAGGGAAGGGAAGAGAGAATTTGTAGGGTTACACAGAAGGTTTTCTTAGCCAGTACCAGATATAACACATAATATCACCCAAATCCATTGTCCAGAATTCAGTCATATTGCCGTGTCTAACTGCGAGGAAGACTGAGAAACATGTAGCTATGTGACTGGAAGGAAAAGAAATTATTTGGTCATCAACTAGCCCATTGCAGCCACACTACCATAACCAAGATGGGCATGACTTCCACATGATCACTCTTCTTGGTACATGGAGGTGAGGGTGAGGCATCCTTCCAAGAAGTAGAAAATGAGGAAATGAAAATTAACATAGCTGAAGCCAACTCAAATTCATGAAATATATCAAAATCTCACCTATTTGAGCAATGAACAGGAGATTAGATGGACTTTAAAAAGGAGGGCATTCTCACCTATGCCCTATATTCTGGGACTTATTTTTTTCAACCCCAAACTCATGATCACAATACCAGAATGGAATGTTTCATGCGATCTCTGACAGAAATCTGGATTGGCTACATGTAAATGACTGAGGATCTGATAGCACCCAGAACAAATTGGGCTGACTTGAGTCCAACCTTTCAGAAACATGATTGTACCAACAGAGCTGAAAATGTGGCACAAACATTAATTTAGCCCAATATTTTTAAATTTTATTTATTTGTTTGTTTGTTTATTTTGAGTGTGTATGTGTGTGTGTGTGTGTGCGTGCACAAGCAAGGGAGGGGCAGAGAGACAGGGAGAGAGAGAATCCTAAGCAGGTTCTGCACTGTTAGCGCTTGATCTCACAAACCGTGAGATCGTGTCCTGAGCCGCAATCAAAAGTCAGATGCTTAACTGGCTGAGCCAACCAGGTGCCCCAGGGTAGTCAAATATTTAAGATGAAAGCTAACAAAGTGAAGCACTCTATCTGAAGAATAAGTGTGTGAATAAAAAATGATCTTCAGAAAATCCAGTAAAAGAGCTAGAAAAGAGGAAGAATTTGGCAGTTTAGTCATCACTATTCAGGGAGAGACATTAAATTATATTCATTGAACCCTGTGGCTCTCATGCTTATAAATATTTCACACATATTGTACCATTTAATTCTATAACAACTCTATGAAATAGCTTCTGTTGTTGTAGCATTCCAACAGATGAGGAAACAGATGGTCAGGGAGTGCAGGGACCTTAAAGCAGGGATCTGCTTTAAGTTTTCAGTTTCTAAGCACTGGAGTCAAAAGTGAACCAATGGTTTCTGACACCAGAAGCTGAGAGGCAGTGAGCTCACTGCATCACATGGGACATGAAAATCATGGTTACCCAAGAGGTGTATCCTATGGCAGGACAGGAATAATTCATCAGGTCCCACCTTAGCCTGAATGAAATATTTCCCCATTCAGTTGTTCCTAAACTTGGGTGGTGTTTTCTGTGAGCTTATAAAATTCCAGTTACCAAGCTCCATCCAACCCCTAACACCTCTAGTAGTACAATTCAAGGATTCATATTCTTACAAAGCTCCTATGGTGATTCTAATATGCAGTAACATTCAGAAATTCATACTCCAGAATCTCCCTTCTTTAGCTCTGATTCATACATTTGAAATATTCTATTGAAAAATTCAGCCATGTGGTTGATGGGATAGGGTATCCTAGATGATATACATAAAATTCTACTCATAGGGAAATTTGTTACTCTTTTGTAAATTAAAAGGTTAGCTTTTAATTTTGTAAATTCATCTTTTAGAAATTTTATCAACTGTCCCACCCCAAATCTGTCCATCTCACTTTGTAGTTTGGGTAGAGGAGCCAACAGTCCAAGAGTTTTCCTGGTATTAACACTGTAAGTTCCACATCCCAGGAGATTCCTCTGGTCAAACTGGTATGGTTGGCAGGGTGACCAATTCATCCTGGTTTTCCTGAGAATGCACCATGTTTTCAAATTGAAGGTCCCACGTGCTGGGAACCCCCTGAGTCCCAAGCAACCTGTGTCAGTTGGTCACCCTAACTGGCCACAAACCACTGCCTTCCTATGAGACCCTGCATAGTCTGATAATACCAGACAAATTCTCTATTTTATCGTTTACTAAAATATATATTCCCAAGACTCAATGATTTCCAGAGTTTTTAGGAAATAAGGATTTTGTTCCTAATGAGACCTCATAAATATTAAAACATATAGCATAAGGGTGCCTGGGTGGCTTAGTCGGTTGAATGCCCGACTTCAGCTCAGGTCATGATCTCACATTTTGTGAGTCTGAGCCCCCCATCCTCCTCTCTGCTGTCAGCGACAGCTCGGAGCCTGCTTCAGATCCTCTGTCCCCATCTCACTCTGCCCCACCTCCACTTGCACGCTCTCTTTCTCAAAAATAAATAAAAAACATTAAAAATAGAAAAATAAAACATATAGTTTATGGAGCACTGTGAAGACTTATTCAGAGAAAAGAAACTCCTCATTAAGGACTTCTCAAAAATGGAATGCTCTGTAATTTCCTTACATCCTTTCATAAATAGGACTGAAAAAGCAAACCAAAGATATGTTGCTATATAGGTCCAAATATTAATAGGACGGGATCCAAGAGTCACATCATAAATGTGATCATAGCAATTCCGAGGTTCCTGGAACCTGCAAAAAACTTAATGTCACCAAGTGTTCCTCTCTGATTAGGAGTTCAGGCTTCATTCCCCATCTCTCACATAAGCAGGCTATGTTTCAAATGAGTGACCCAAGACAGTGAGTTTGCCTAATAGATTTCCACGTTGCTTGTGAGATCTTTTCTTTATGCAAGAATGCTGGGTCAGTCGTTTATACATTAACACATTTGAATATTCATAAACAGTATCTGCTTTAATGTTCCCAAACTCTGCTTCATGAATAATTCACATGTTTGACAGCAACCTATGTTATTCAATTTATTTAAAGACTACAATCAATATAGCATGCTGCTCCAAAACATAGCAACCAGTCCTTTAACTATAGTGTGCTTCAAAATTTCTTTCCAGTTATTTCTCCATCACACTGAACTACAAATATAGGGTAATTACTAATAATTCTATCTCCATTTTGCATGTCACCACAATCAACATATTGATTGCTTTTTGATTATAATAAATGGTTGGTTAAATTGAAGGTTTGCGATTAAGAATGTTAAGCTCTGATATTTATTTAATTCAGCTGCATCAATTTAGGCTCTACATGGTAATTTCATAAAAGCTATTGAGAATCAGAGTAGTTATTTGAATCAAGTTATAAAGAGAGCCCAGTTTCCTCAGGAGAATCTGGCATTTGAGTAAATTACACCAAGTAGGGGTTTGGTTTTGCCTCTTAGAGCATACAAATCACTCCAGCATTATGCTCATTTTGATATGTAAATATCAAAGCAGAGAAAAACAGGAAAATTTTTTAGGTTAATTTTTTACGTTAGGATTTAAAGAAGCAAGTTTCAGAGAAAGAGTAAATGAAGCCTTATTTAAAAACAAACAAACAAACAAACAAAACAACTTCATCCTCAACTGGCTGGGTGACGAGAAAAACAAGAATTATAGAAGAAATATGACAGAATAGTCACTTTGATAGAGAATTTGAGAAATTATCAAGATTTTGGCTTCAGCCAGGAAACCCATTTCAAAGAACTGAAAACCCTCAATGTTTTAGAATCCCTTAGGAGGAGATACCAAGTTTTTGTATAAACCAATATTGCAGTTACAAAGACCAGCCCAAACTAGAATAATCAGTGATTGGAAATTCTTGATAACATCATGAAGACCTTTCATCTCCTCTCCTCTTATTTTCTTTGAATGGCCATCTCTCAACACCTTCCTCATTTACTTAATTAAGAAATAAAGTATGTTCCATCGAAGACTGTGTCCCTCACCTCCACTAACCAAAAACATGAAGAAGTTATACAGAACCAGCTTTCATATTTTCTTAACTCTAAGGCATGTATGTTTTATACTGTAATGTTTCTGAAATCAGGTTGGGTAGTAAATATATTCTTTCCTTATTTTTCCCCTAAAAGCTGTTGTTTATTGCATAGTCTCATGATTCTTACTGTCTTAAAATGAAACTATGGTACTGTTATTGCTCATGGGCTCATCTAAACTAGATTCCTCTTGGAACTATAATCAACCAGGGCCATGCCTGACTTTGTACAGAAAACTAAGTCCCTCCTATACATAAAGCCACTGTGGAAACTAAGTCTTCCAGATGCCCTACTTTTAGTACAACATGGTTCACTTCCATGTCACCTTTTTTGTCATCTCTTCTCTCCTAGACTCTTCCTCATACTATTTTGTCCTTCCTTTCTCTTGCCTCAACCACTACTGTTCCTCTTCCCATTGTACTCTTGGGAAACTACTTATGCATAAATTCCACAGGATTTTCAACATCACCAAGTGTTCCCTAAGTATCTTGCCTAACCTGAAACCCAGACCTTTCCAAAGAAAACGTCTTGCCTTGACACCGTCTGAAGAGTTGCTTCTTAGTTTGCTATACCTGATGTACTCTGAGGTCAAAAGATTATCTTGACAGCATCTTCCTTAAGCAATGATGCATTCAGGGCATTATTCTTCCATCCTTGAGTAAAATCCTCTTTTCCTTGAAGGCCCAAAGCCTGGCTTTACTGTCTTCCCTTCCTCATCTCTCTTATTTGTTGACCTCCTCAAATGTCCCATCATTCACTGTGAACCTTGGCTTTTCATCTATCATCTCCCTCTTTCCCCCAGTCTATCATCATCGATGGTTCCTTCAATGTCTATATGAAAGACCCATCCAGTGCTTCTTTACTTATTCAACTCTAAATACCATCACCTTCATCTATTTCAGTTGACATACATTGGGTCCCACCACCACCTAAAATTATTCCACCTCTATATGCCATTACCTGGATAATAATGTCCTATCTTGTTTTCTCATTCTGGAATGCACACTGTTTGTTCTTGACTCTTGTTTCTTCATTCTCTCTGCATTTACTTTTCTATCTAATCTAGACCCCACAAATCACTTTTACCATTCTCCATCCAGTTTCCTCTACTGCCTTCTTTTTTGATCCTTCCATCACACATGCCCAGGAAAACTCCATGACTGAAGTACACAACCACTTGCCTTTGTGCTCCACACCTAGTCTGTTAGCCATGATGGGAAAAAAAAAAAATTATACAAACACTTATAGTCAGGCCACTCGGAATTCATGTACTCCAAACAGGTTCTCAGTGGGTGTATGGCAATCCTTCTGTTGTCTGGGTAGCTTTACTCCCACTCTACAGAAATCATTTGAAACTTCTCCCTCCTTTTCTTAATCTATATCCCAGCACTTCTCACTCTCTGTAAGAGACTTCACCTTAAGGAAAATAGAATTCATCATTTGGAAACACCTTCAACTTTGTTCTACTCAATGCACAAATTTACTTTTGTCTGTACCTCTTTCTCCTTTTCTCCATTGCCAAAATGGGAAAGATGTCCTGCCTTTTATCCAAATCTATTCTCTCTACTTGTAATCTGATCTCATTTGGTTCTACCATCTCTCAATATTGTATCTTCACTCGTACCCTCACACTACCGCTCTCCTGAAAGCGTTTAAACAGGCCCTAATATTTCCCATCTTAAAAAATACACCCATTCTCAACTCCACATCCATTCAGGCTCTCTCGTCCTTCAAAAAGGTATCTGCTCACTATCTCCTCTTCTTCACCTGTCATTTATTCCTTGGCTGCTGCAATCTTGGCTTTTCACTCCACTGAAGTGGCTCTCACTGAGATTCCAATCCATATTGCCAAATCCAGGGGACTCTTGCAAGTCTGTATTAGAGCTCTGTAGCATTTGGCCATATTAACCATGTCATTCTTTTGAAGATCTCTTCCCTGGGCTTCTGTAAAGTCATGGTCTCTGTTTCCTTTCTGCTTCCTTGGCCACTTTTTTTCAGTCTCTCTCTTAAAAAAAAAAAACAAACTTTTTTTAATGTTTATTTTTGAGAGAGAGACAGAGCACAAGCTGGGGAGGGGCAGAGAGAGGGGGGGAGACACAGAATCTGAAGCAGGCTCCAGGCTCCAAGCTGACAGCAGAACCTGATGTGGGGCTTGAACCCAGGGATTTCAAGCTCAGGACCTGAGCTGAAGTTGGATGCTTAATCAACTGAGCCACCCAGGCACCCAGTTATTAACCTCTTTCTGTAGTCACCTCTTCCTCTGTCCAACCTGTGAATGTAGATGACCCTCAGAGCTCTGTTTTGGACCTTTTCTCTTCTACACTGGATGATCACTGCTATTTCTATGCCTAAAGTATCATCCACACTGTGTCAGTTCAAGTTTTCCAAGAAGCATCCACCAAGATGTGATTAGATATGCAAGAGATTTATTGGGAGAAATATCTGTGAAGGATAAAGGAGAGGCAGCAGAAGTAAGCTGGGAAAAGAATTTAGATCATGATATCATTTCAACAACTCACCTATGAAAGAAGAGGGTAAAGGAAAATCAGTAGGAAGAGTCTCAGACTGCCATCGAGTTCTAAAACAGTTTCAGTCAGGCGCACAGGGAATCCTGGAGCCAAAGTTGCCTTTTAAGTAGTCCTATGGCTAGCTGGGAAGTGTGGCTTTGGTGTGAACACAGTGCAGGATTCAAAGGTTGGGGGAGAGGTGGTCAGCTGGGTCTGTCAATCAAGTGTGCTTCTCAGACCAGGTTCACCTGAAGGAAGTCTGAGCACCGCACTTTCATAGCTATCATCAATATCAGTAAATTTCAACCTTGGCAGAGCATCAGAATCCTGATGGAGCTCTTTAAAAACATATGTATGTAGATTCTGCCGCCTGAGAATTTTGATTTAGTCAGGCTTAGATGAAGTTAGACATGTTATTTGCAAAAAGCGTCATAGGCAAATCTGATTCCTAGCCAAGTTTGGAAACAAAGATCTTCATGTTGATGGCTTGAATTGCTCTATTCGGGGTAGATCTCCACCTTGAGGTCCATACCCATATAAGCAACAGGTCTTTGCATTTGGATGTCCCAAATTAAAGTCAATATAATCTGCCCCAAGTGTGCTCCTTTTCCTGATTTCCCTACTTCAGTGAATGCCAATACCTTTCAGTGGTCCAAACCAAAAGCCATGGCATCCTAATTGATCCTTCTTTCCCTTATTCCTCACTGTCTCTTACTCACCAAGTCCTGTTGACTCTGCCTTCTTGATATTTGCTGAATATCCCTCTCTTTCCTGGTGTCACTATGTTAGTTTAAGCTATCATTCTTGCCCACATTCTTGACCCCTCTAATTCATTCATTACATGACAGCAAGGTGATCCTTCCATATTTGGTGATGTCACTCTATTGTCTCCTCATGACCTACCAGATAAAGTCCAGAATCCTTTACATATTACACAAGGCCCTACACATTTGAACCCTTGTTTATCAGTCCTGCCTTAACTCTTGTCATCATCCTGCTTCCTGCTGATCTATTTGGAGTTCTGGGAGATCTCTAGGCACTTGTTTCAGCTCTAACTTCTTCCTGGAATATACTGCCTACTTCCTTTCCTTGCTAATCCCTGGTGTCTCAAGGCTCCATTTGAATTCACTTCCTTCTTAAACCTTCCTTAAGGTCAGTGTCTCTTTCCACTTCCACCAAGATGAGTTGACGCCCTTGCACTCCCATCACATCCTACCATTGCATGTTTCACAAGATTAATGTGATCCTTGAGGCTGTGAATGTGCCTTCTTCAATGGTACATCTCCAGGACTTGGCACACTGGAGCTCTCAAGCTGAGGTACCTTGAGGTTATGAGCAGTAGAAAGAGCACAGGCTTTGGATTTCACCATGGCCTATTTCTGAACAACCTTGACAAACACTTAAACTCTTAGACCTCCAGTCTTCTCATTTGTAAACCGAAAAATATCCCTCTGAATTGCTAAATAGATCATCTATGTAAAGCATGGTGCCTGTCATTTTGGAAGTATACCCTAAAATTCTAGTTTTTTATTCTCTTCACTTTTGCAAGATCTCAGTTTAACACTTCATCTAATTGAATCTGATCTGTTTCCCCCTTAGAGCTGTTTCCTTCCTGTATATTAGACCATCTTCCCACAGCTCATCCACACAGCTACCTTCCTCTTTTCTTTGATTTCTTCCATGAGCCAATTCCTGTACCTCATTGCTGAGGCAGACACCACTAATGGTTTTTGCAGAAACCGTGGCGTCAGACACAGCAGCAGATCCATAAGTTACTGCACATCCATGTGAGCAAAGGCTAGGGCTTGAATCCCCAGGTGGGAAATGATAAATATAATTGCTGAAGTGGATACCATTAATGGTTTTTGCAGAAATCATACTGTAAGATCCTCCATCATATGGACACATGAACTCCCCCAAGAGCAACTAGGATAATAAATTCTGGTGTATCAGAAGTTCTTAGCCAGATCTTGGGCATTAAAACACAACCTCACTTAAGCTTTTCCTAGGGACAAAGCAAAAGCTAGGTAACAAATCCTTCTCACCCAGATGTTCTAAAAAAATGACTTATGACTCCTGTCCTACATAGATTAATTAACTAACTAACTAATTAAATCTGCTAGTATTTACTGAGTACCTTCTAAGTACTAGGCACTGTGAATGGTCTAGGGATAAATACAGTTGTGAACTGAAAGCAGCTTAGCACAGTGGCTAAGTTCATGGGCTCCAGTTCCTGTCTGCCTGAACTCAAATGTAGGCCCCATACTCATTACTTGTATGACCTTGATCAGCAAGCTGTGGTGTGCCTTGGTTTTCTTGAATGTAAATTGAATATATATAATAGTATATTTCTGATAAGTCTTCAAAGAATAAATGCATTAACACATGTTAAGATTTACTTAGAGCAGTGTCTGCCACTGTATAAATTTAAATATGTTAACCATGATTATTGTGGGAACACAGAGGAGGGGTATCCAGCCTAGGCTTGGAGACCAGTAAGGGCTTCCCAGAGGAAATGATGTCTAAACTGAAACTGGAAGGATGATGGTAGGTGAAGGAAAAGATGATTTAGGCAGGAACTGCATATGCAAAGCTCCACAGCACAGTGACAATGATCCACAGGGGAAAACTGTTAGAGCTGCTGGGTTATAGTGCATACATGTGTACGTGTGTGTGCGTGTGCGTGTGTTGGAAATAGGGGAGCTAGAGAGAGAGAGAGATGATAAAGGTAAGCAGGTGTTCCCCCTGTCCTCCATTTGTCCCTTCTATTTAAATTCTCCTCCACCCTACTCTTTGTCCCAAGGCTGACTACTATGGACTACTTTTGTGGCTCCTTTGCTTACTGACTTCCAGTTGTTACTTGGCCAGAGAGTAGCCCTGGAAGGCCATCAGAAGGAGGGAGGAGAGTACAGGTGGGCTTACTCCTTGGTGCTCTTCCCAGGGAGCCACAGCTTCTTCCAATCACCCTTCCTCACCCACAATCTTTCCCAGGCATGAGGAAAGATTCCCAGCCCAAGAAAGCACCTAGGGAAGGAAGTCACCAAGCCTGATATTCTTTGGATCTCTGGATATTTCTAACACTGACTGGATGTTTGCAACCCTAGCCCAAGGGTCAGCCTTAAGGAGCAAAGAGAAAAAAACTCTCTATCTTTCTCTTTTCTTAAATATTTTATTTTATTTTATTTTATTTTACTTTACTTTTTAATTTAATTTAATTTTATTTTATTTAATTTTATTTTATTTTATTTTATTTTATTTTATTTTATTTTATTTACTTTATTTGTTTTTAGGTGGGCTCCATGGCCAATGTGGGACTCAAACTCATAACCCTGGTTAGGCATGGCCTAACCATTTGATGGAAGTAGTATCTGCTTTGTACTATGACACTCACCTCTTTGTTCTAAATACCTCAGGAGGGGCTCTAGAGATGGGATCCATAAAGTGAGTTAGCCCCACAGATTATCTAGGACAAAAATACATTGGTTTAATATGCTCATGATATTTTACCTGTTACACAAAGATTAGCAATAATGTGTATATAATGCACTATACAATTCTTGGCATGTAGAAAGCACTTATACAGTACCTGTTACTATTTTGTAAGTTAGAGATAATGGCTGATGTGATTATCATAAATTCTTAAGAAGTGATTCTTCAAAGCTCTCTCTACTGCACCCAGATGAATACAGCCCCATTTTCACAGCCTTTCTTCTTTCTCAGTTTATGTTTTTTAACTCTGTATCTGGATTCTTCCGTGTGGAGCTATCAATCCTATTATCACCTGCCAGGCTAATCTGTTGACTGTTCTGGTTTCCAACACTCTTCTGCTCTGCCCTTGGAAACACATCTCCAAATAGGAATGGGTCAACCACTGCAGCTGTCCCCGATTCCAACTTGCAAAGCTTTCAGGAACAGAACTTCCTCAGGGCCACCTGAGCTTAAACCTTTGCCAGGCCTGAGAGCTGCTGGCACTACCAGACATGGCCTCTAGGGGCACTCGGGTCTCTCTAGTCACCAGAGCTGTGGTGGGCAGGTAGATATCACAGGAATGGACGCTTTTACATGAAACAAGTTCTTGATCTTAATGTAACTAGAAAAACACTAGACTGGTTTTATTTGCACAGTTCCCAGGTTCTGTAGGGTATGATAAAATATTTGCAAACCTGACAAATGAATAGTATCTAGAATACATAAGAAAATCTCAAAACTCAATAGTGAAAAACAAACAATGCAATTAAAAAATAAGCAAAAGACAAAAAGAGACATTTCCCTGAGGAAGACACACAGATGGAAAAAAAAAAGCACATGAAAAGATATTCAACGTCATTAGCAACTAGAGGATTTCAAATTAAAACCACAAAGAAATACCACCATGCACGGCTAAAATCCAAAACACCGACGGTACCAAATGCTGCCAAGGATGTGGAGAAATCCAATCACTCATGCAATGATGGTGGAAAATGTAGAATGGTACAACCACTCTGGAAAAGAGTCTGGCAGTTTCTTTAAAAATGAAACAATTACTATACTACCCATCAGTTGCACCCCTGGGTATTTATACCAGAGAAATAAAAAATTATGTTCACACAAAATGTGTACACTAATGTTTACAGTAGTTTTATTCATAATAGCCCCACAATGGAAACATTTCAGATGTCCTTCAAAGAGTAAATAGTTAAACAAATGATGTTACACCCATATCATGTAACACTACTCAACAAAAAAAGGAAACAAACTACTGATGCACACAACTTGGATGCATTTCCAGGGAATTATGATGAGTGGAAAAAAAATCCAAAAGGTTACAGAATATATGTTTCCATTTATCCAACATTTTTGAATGACAAATTAGAGAAATGGAAAACAGTGATAGGTAGGAGTCAAGGAACAGGGTAAGTGGTAGGAAGTAAGTTTGATTACAAAAAAGCATTGTGAGATATGTGGTAATGGAAATATTTTGTTTTGTATCTTGATTCTATCAATGTCCATGTCCTGGTTGTGATACTGTTCCATAGTTTTGTAAGACTTTACCATTAGGGATAAGAGGTAAAAGGATTATGGAATCGCTCTGCAATATTTCTTACAATTGCATTTAAATCTCAAATTATCTCAAAATAAAAAGTTTAACTTAATAATGGAAAAACGCTACTTAAAATTCAGCAATTGTTTAGCAATTATTGGCATAATTTACTAATATTGATCATTAGTTACTTTCGATTTACCTGTTATGCCCTTAGTTTCTTAATGTGTGTTTATTTTTGAGAGAGATAGAGACAAAGCGTGAATGGGGGAGGGGCAGAGAGAGGGAGACGCAGAATCCGAAGCAGGCTCCAGGCTCTGAGCTGTCAACACACAGCCTGATGCAGGACTTGAACTCACCAACCATGAGATCATGACCTGAGCAGAAGTCAGATGCTTAACTGACTGAGCCACCCAGGCGCCCCACCTTTTATGCCCTTATTAAAGTCATTTTACTAATTTAAATATGACCAAACTCCCTACCTCCAACCCACATACACATGCACACACATGTACACACATTTACCTAAATATTAAATACTCCTACTCTGCAAGTCTAATGTGGTGCCTAGCAATCTATATTTCTAGTAATCAGATAATTCTGATACATACTAAAACACTTCTTTAGGTGAAATTTGGTATCTTTCCCTATCATTCTAAATTAATATTCCAAAGTCACCTATAAGTGATCAAGCAGGGTCAGTGATAGGACAGCGCTTTGCCAAGCAAACATCTTCCCAGGAAGTCTGGCTCCTGCTATTTCATAGGACATGTTTCCTATTGGAGTGCATAGCCTCCTACTTCCTGTGTGCATTAACACCATCTTTGCTCACCTCTCCAGACTGTACAGGTGACCCATTCAGTTGCACCTGGAGGAAAAACATGGCATTGAGAGTCTTGGGTTCAAAATGAAGGTCTTTTGAAAAGTACAGATGTTCTGACCTTAAAATAAAACTCCTACCGTTACAGTTCTGGATCTTGCAAATGGTAAAGAATGAGAAGAAAGTTTCCTGTCAAAACAAAAGCT